>NW_018128063.1:1541383-1542221 GCF_001952655.1 Monopterus albus | reverse complement strand
CCTCCCGGGTGACTGAGCTCCTCACCCTATCTCTAAGGGTGCGCCCAGCCACCCTGTGGATGAAGCTCATTTCGGCCGCCTGTAACCAGGATATTGCCCTTTCGGTCATGACCCAAAGCTTATGACCATAGGTGAGAGTCAGAATGTAGATCGACCATTAAATCGAGAGCTTTGCCTTACAGCTCAGCTCCTTTTTCACCACGATGGACCGGTACATCAACCGCATCAACCGCAAGAAGCTGCACCGATCTGCCTGTCAATCTCCTGTTCCATCCTTCCCTCACTTGTGAACAAGACCCCAAGATACTTGAACTCCTCCACTTGAGGCAGGAACTCTCCACCAACCTGAAGGGAACAAGCCACCCTTTTCCGACTGAGAACCATGGCCTCGGACTTGGAGGTGCTGATTCTCATCCCAGCCGCTTCACACTCGGCTGCAAACCGCCCCAGTGCATGCTGAAAGTCCCACTGCTGGCGATGCGAACCAAGCTCCTGCTCTGCTCCGGTCGTACAGGGACCGGACAGCCCTTAGCAAAGGGCCCTGGACCTCGTACTCCTGGAGCAACCCCACAGGGCGCCGCGAAGGACACGGTCGAATGCTTTCTCCAGATCCACGAAACACATGTGGACTGGTTGAGCAAACTCCCATGCAGGGCACTGCTTCCCCCTCCTGAGTCGCCGGACAGTTTGCCAGAATTTCTTCGAGGCCGACTGATAGTCCCTTTCCATGGCCTCACCAAACTCCTCTCAGACCCAAGTTTTTTCCTCCACAACCACTCGGGCTGCAGTCCGCTTGGCCTGTCGGTACCGTCAGCTGCCTCGAGTCCCACGCGCCCAC
>NW_018128063.1:1532610-1541233 GCF_001952655.1 Monopterus albus | reverse complement strand
CGAGGCACGGGAGGCCTTACGGCCACAGCCCAGAGTGGCCGCATTGGCAATGGAGGTGGAGAACATGGTCCATTCGGTCTCAATGACTCCAGTCTCCCTCGGGATCTGGTCAAAGCTCTGCCGGAGGTGGGAGTTGAAGATCTCCCGGACAGAGGGTTCTGCCAAACAATCCCAACAGACCCTCAAAATACGTTTGGGTCTGCCGAGTCTGTCCAGCTTCCTCCCCCGCCATTGGATCCAACTCACTACCAGGTGGAGCGCCCCTCTCTTCACCCGAGTGTCCAAGACATATGACCGGAGGTCAGATGAAACAACCACAAAGTCGATCATCGACCTCCGGCCTAGGGTGTCCTGGTGCCATGTGCACTGATGGACACCCTTATGCTTGAACATGGTGTTTGTTATGGACAAACTGTGATTAGCACAGAAGTCCAATAACAGAACACCACTTGGGTTCAGATTGGGGGGGCCGTTCCTCCAAATCACGCCCCTCCAGGTATCACTGTCATTGCCCACGTGAGCGTTGAAGTCCCCCAGTAGAACGACAGAGTCCCCAGTCGGGGCATTTTCCTGCACCCCTCCCAGGGACTCCAAGAAGGCCAGGTACTCTGCACTGTTGTTCGGCCCATAGGCACAAATGACAGTGAGAGACCTATCCCCAACCCGAAGGCGCAGGGAAACGACCCTCTTGTTCACCGGGGTAAACTCCAACACATGGTGGCTAAGCTGGGAGGCTAAAAGCAAGCCCACACCAGCCCGCCGCCTCTCACCGCGGGCAACTCCAGAGTAGTAGAGAGTCCAGCCTTTCTTGAGGAGTAAGGTTTTGGAGCCCAAGCTGTGCGTGGAGGTGAGCCCGACTATCTCTAGCCGGTACCTCTCAACCTCCCGCACAAGCTCAGGCTCCTTTCCCACCAGCAAGGTGACATTCCATGTCCCCAGAGCTAGTCTCCGTGTCCAGAGATTGGGTCATCGGGGCCCTTGCCTTCAACCACTGCCTGATCCACTGTGCACCAGCCCCTTACGACTCCTCCTGCAGGTGGTGGGCCCAAGGGAGGACATCCCCACATCGCTCATTCAGGCTAAGCCCAGCCGGGAAGAGGCCCAGCCACCAGGTGCTTGCATTTGAGCCAACCCTGGGCCTGGCTCCAGGGTGGGGCCCTGGTTGCACCATACGGGCAACGTCATGGTCCTTGATCTCAATTTTTTCATAAGGGGTTTTGAACTGCTCTTAGTCTGACCCGTTACCTAGGACCTGTTTCCCTTGGGAAACCCTACCAGGGGCATATAGCCCCCGACAACATAGCTCCTAGGATCACTTGAGTACTCAAACCCCTCCACCACAATAAGGTGGCAGTTCAAGGAGGGGCGGCTCTGCAGATAAGACCTTTTAATCACGCTGAGCTTGAAAATACATTCCTTGATCTAGACTGTGTAAAATCATGACTGAATGAAATTTACACCCTTAAAATGTCACTTGATGTTAAGACAGTGTCCTGGTGTCAGTTTTGGGCAGTATTCAGTCAGTGATATAGACTGTTCACTTTGTGTTCAAAAGCAGAGACGTCATGTTGCTTAATATAAAAGAATAGCCTATTTTCTGGAATTAACATTATCAGCTGATGAAGATCAGCATCATAACCCCCCTTATGTGCCACCTGCACTCAATTTAAGTGAGTTTCCCTGCCCTTGCCACTATGTAACAAGCACCATGCCGACAGGCAAATGGAACACAGACTGCCATGAGAGGCCGTTTAGGCCACAATTCATACTTTTACACACAGACACAACTGTACTCTTACACACACACTACTATACCCTCTTACATGTACAGTTATACTTTCCTTTATTTATTTCTGTACTTTCCTACACAATCTATTATTTTCTCTAAGACACACAACAATACTCTCTTACATGCACCATCATAGGCCCACCCTTTCACAGACAGCACCATATATTCTCATACACACACTTCATGTACACATGCACATATATTATATTCTTGCATAACAGTTTATGTAAGATGGAATAATTGTATATGTAATAAATTATGACAGAATATGTAAGTGGGTTTAATAGTATATGTGAAACAGAATAATAGCACATGTAAGAGATATTAATGGTCTGTGTGAATGAGAATAGTCATGTGTAAGCAACAGCATGAGAGTGAATGTAAGACAGAATAGTTGTCTATGTGCAAGAGTTTGATAGCGTATATGTGGGAGTTTGATTGAAGTGAAAATGCAACTGAATTCCTAGTTCCTGATCGGCTTATCTTCGTACAGGAGGGATTTGGCCCAGCCTTTCCAATCATGAGGAGAACGTGGTGGACAAGTTGCGACTCGGTGAAGCCGTTCAATTGCAACTCATTATTCATGTGTAGCATGGACATTGGGTAATGTCTTTTTTACATTGTATTTACTTGGAGTAATTGGGTATTGCGCAAATGATTGATATGCTCATACAACGTTCGTTTAATTGACGATTAGAACCTCATTTCAGCCAGGCAGCGGAAACAAGGAGACCTCCAGTCAGCTAAGTTCGCTAACGGCTCGCTAACACCCGACACTTCCACCTGCGGCCGGTCTCAGGACACACAGTAACTTTTAATGTGCCAGAATTCAAAAATAAATCCTTGGATGGCCATGGACAGTTCGGTGCTGTTCTGCCGGATGTGCCTCTACGTGGTGCTGACACACTGAGCTCATGCAAAGGTAAGTTAGCCTTAGCTGAGGATATGGGCTCAGTATTGTCATCAGGACACTTGTCAACACTTGAGAGCATGAAATTATTTGATTCCACTGAATGTTTCAGTTAGTCACATTTGTCATTAAGTTTGTGAAAAATCTAGCTGCTACAAGGCAGCAAGCTACACCATAGTGAGATCATGTTTTCATGTTGTGCTGATATATGTGATTGTACACAACTGTAGTTTGTGGTGTTCGTTTTTATGACATACTATATTTTGCCTTTTGACTTGTACTTGTCTCTCGCCCTAGGCAGTGGCAGAAGATGTTTGATAAGACGCCTCTTCAAACTACTATACAGCAACACAGAGGATGTATGAGCAGAGAGGAAGAACACCTGGAGAGGAGACAGCAGGCCTTCCTTCATGAACCTGTTGGCCGGCACCATGCTAAGTCAGCCTCCACCCTCACCTGTGAGCACACCTGCCCAGCGAGAGCAGCACAGTTCAGGTGACGCAGCACCTGGCCTCCCAGCTCTGACACTGGAGTGAAAACTAAAATTCAGTGTTCATGACATAAACACAAGGACAGTAAAATAGTGAAATGCTGAAATTTTGTTCCTTGCAAAGTTTGTTTGTGAACTACTTAAATAATTGTTTGATACGAATGGCATTTTATCACAGCATCAGCCAGGTTTTAAAAAACAACACAGCACAGCTGCTATTAAAGCAATGAATGACATCACTGAAGCACTAGACGGCAAAAAATACTGCACAGCTGTTTTATTGATCCCTCAAAGCACTGTGAGTTTCTTGGGTTTTATCATACAGCGGGGGAAAATCAAGACAGACCCTGAAAAGGTCCAAGCAGTGGTAGAGTGGCCTAAGCCAGCCTCTAGGAAGGACTTTTTGGGGTTTGCCAACTTCTATAGACACTTATCAAGCACTACAACTCAGTGGCTGCTCCACTCACTCGTCTCACCTCTACCACCAATCAGTTCACCTGGACAGTGGATGCAGAACTAGCCTTCGTGCGCCTCAAAGAACTGTTCACCATGGCCCCAGTTCTAATCCAGCCCGACCCTACGAGACAATTCATTGTGGAGGTCGATGCATCAGACATGGGGGTGGGTGCTGTGCTTAGTCAATGATCCAGCCAAGATGGCATCCTCCATTCGTGCACCTACTTTTCTTGGTGCCTAACCCCGCCTGAATGGAACTATGATGTGGACAACAGAGAGCCTCTGGCTGTCAAGCTGGCGCTAGAGGAGTGAAGGCATCAGCTAGAAGGAGCTGAACAGCCTTTTATTGTATGGACAGACCATAAAAACCTGGCCTACATTCAGACTGCGAAGAGACTCACACCACGTCAGTGTCTTGTCCAAGGGCACTTCGACATGTGGACTGCAGGCACCAAGATTCGAACCTTCAACCTTCCAGTTGGAAGACTCTGCGCTAGAAAAGCCTGAACTCGATACATTATCTTCCCCTCCTTTATCATTGGAGTGGTCACGTGGGATCTGCTGGACAAGGTCAAAGAGGCACATAGAAACCAACCTGATCCAGGAGGTGGCCCTCCCAGATGCCTCTTTGTACCCAATAATGTACACTCACGAGCACTGGAATGGGGGCACACTTCCCGCTTTGCCTGTCACCCTGGGGTCCACTGAACCATCGCCCTGCTCCAACGTCAGTTCTGGTGGCCCACCCTAGCTCAAGATGTCAGAGACTTCGTTCATGCTTTCCCCACCTATGCCCATGCCAAGACCTTCCACCAGCCACCTGCAGGGCTTCTTTGGCCTTTGCCTACCCCCAGCCAACCTTTGTCTCATATCGCCCGTAATCGACCATTTTTCCAAAGCAGCTCATTTCATAGCCCTGCCCAAGTTCACCATAGCCCAAGAGACGGCCAACCTGTTGGTGGATCATGCCATGTGCCTTCATGGGATTCCGCAGGATGTGGTTTCTGACCGAGGCCCCCAGTTTACCTCACAGGTCTGGAGGACATTTTGCTCCGCCTTGGGGGTCTCAGTCAGCCTGTCCTTGGGCTTCCACCCCCAGACCAATGGCCAGGTGGAATGCTTAAACCAAGAACTGGAGGAGTCACTGCGGTGCGTGACTTCAGCCGACCCCACATCCTGGAGTAAACACCTAGCCTGGGTCGAATATGCACACAACACCCTGGTTAGCTCGGCCACTGGTCTGTCTCTATTTAAGGTCTCGCTTAGCACCAAACACCCCTCCTACCTTCCGAACATGCAGACATTGCTGTTCCCTCGGTATACATCCACCTTTGATGCTGCCACCGTACATGGAATGGGACTCGGGAACTATGGCCCGTGCGGTGGAGTGCAACCATCCACTGGCCAATCGACATCACCGGCAAGCTCCCACATAACAATTGGGCCAGAAGGTGTGGTTGTCAGTCAAACACGTTCCACTCAAGGGGGACTCCAGCAAGCTCAGGCCCCGGTTCCTGGGGCCTTTTGAAGTGGCCACGGCCGTCCAGCTGTGCCTGCCCCGGTCCCTTCAGTACCTGGTGGACTGGGAGGAGTATGATCCGGAGGAGTGCTCCTGGGTCCTGCGCTCCTTCATCTTGGACCCCTCGTGGGTGGAATAACAGTTACATCTGGTTCATCCCCAGCCAGCTCTACCGGCACCTCCCTCAGCGGGCACCTCCGCTCACTCACATCGTAACTGACAGACTGGTAGATGAAGCATAGTTGTGTCCAATCAGCCAAGCACTATTTAAGCCGGGCGTTGGCATGCTTCACCACCGGTCTGTTGTTGTTGACTAGTTGGAAGATGCTTCGGCTCCTGAATTCAGTATTGTCCGTGTTTAGCTTTTCTTTTGCTTTGCCTCCAGTTTCCCCGGTATCATCCCTGTCTCTGGCAGCCCAATCTCATTCAATGAGACAACATCCACCTGCACTACCCGCATTGTTGCCATTCACCTCTGGTCAGCTGTTATCGTCCCCCAGCAAGACTCATCCACCTGCTACTGCGACTGATAATCTCCCCTGCTGCATCTGTACTTCCTGTCTTCTCTACACTCCCTGCTCTACTGACCTACTTATTTATCAGCTGGGCTCCTCCTGCAGTGACTCCCCTCTACTTGCCTTGATTCTCCCTTGATCTCTCCAGCCGCCCCAGTCAACTCTGTACCAACCACCAGTCGAGCTAAGCTGTGTTGTCTTTGTCTTACCTGTTAATAAAACTGGTTTCTTGGCTACGCCTTTGTATGGTGCCATCTGAGTCGCTCTTCATACGAAGTTCGCTCCTTAACACACAAGGGGAAACTGCACCTACCAGTGGGCCGGAAAGTGCACTCCTGTTGATTTTTGTAACCATGACAACCAAGGTTTGGCTTATGATGATGGCCTACTGAGCTGACTAAGAGGTCAGTTAGGGCCATACTAAACCATATCTAAGCTACTGATGACAAACTGATAATGGCCATTTAATAGCGTGATGACATTCAAAGCTACAGAGATACAAGACTACAGCATCATGGCAGGTGTCCTCTCTCCTTCCTCACAGTGTCCTCATGTATTATCTTTAGGAAGTTGTTGTAATAGACTCAGCATACCCATTCATCAAATATGTGTTCATTTATCTTGCCGTCATGTTAATGTAAGAGTTGTATCTGACAAACTTTGCCTTGGGGGAGGTGTTTATGAGCTCAGAGACAAGTCTCTTTCATGTTCACTTAGATTTGCATCAAGTGTCACAGGGCCACTCATTTATTTTTCACTGGGTCAAAATGCCTGTAACTCAGATTTTGGTGAGGGAATAACCATCATGAAAGCTGACATGAAAATCCTTTTGTTGGCTAGAGAAAAAGTTAGCACTTTGAGAGGAATGGGCTGTCACAGATAGATAAAATAGCTAAAAAATAATCTTACTATTTGGTTGATACCTATGCAAATGTATATGTATTGATCTAAGCCTACAAGGAATTATGGCTTTGTGTTGCTTTGTGTCAGGGTGCAGCACAGTAGAAAAGCCTGAGCGATGTGTCATCTGCTGTTAATGCCACAGCGCCTCATGATTACTATTGATCTCCAATCTCGCTAGCTGCGTCCATCTTCACGTCTGTCTGTCATTGACTGGTCTTAAGGGGGCCATCTCTCTCCTGGTTGTTGCGTATGCTCGCTCATGAAAGCTCATTACACACAAATACATTTTCAATGTTTACTGTTTGTCTACACATACAAGCACACACTGTAATGCACACACCCCTATATGTGCTTGGTTGTCACTTACAAAACAAGGATAAGATATCCTGGTTTATACTCAGTACTGTTACTTGAATGAATCATATGTAGATGTCAGGGTCAGCCAGTAAAGCTACCCACAATGTTAACGGTGGACTCAATTACAAAGCCAGGCGAGATGGGGTAAAGAATATTGTTTTACTGTATTCACTCAGAAAATACACAGTGATAGTCCAGAATCAATATCCACGTCAAACAACAGTCCAGGGTCAATAATGGCAAACGAGCACAGCCAAGGGATCCAAAAACGGGAGGTCAAGAAGCTGGTCCAGTAGTCGGTACACAGAAGAAACATTCAACACTCAGGGGGGCTAGGCAGAAATCGGTAGTCAGGAACAGTCGGGGTAGTCGGGGTCAATAACACGAATCACTAAAGCAAGGATAACGCTGGAAGGTCTGCACAAAGTCAAGAACAATCTGGCAGGTTACTGATGGGAGAAGGCTGCTTATATTGGGGTGAAAACAGGTGCAGGCAATTAGCTCTGATTAGTGTAAAGAAACCATAACAGATAAACCTAGAACAGGAAATGGCGACAAAATAAGAGCCTAAAACAGGAAGCGGTAGGACAGAACCCTGACAGTAGATACTGATAGTGAACCTGCAGCTGCTCTGATAACATGCTGTTTTCACTGTATGGGTTGTGTAGACATCATTGGTCAAGTTCCAAAAACACTGACTCACTCCTACATTTCCCACAATTGATTTGATTTGATTTGATTTATTCTTTCAAGCATGTAAAGACAGTTGATATGACAACACACATAATTTTACACATAATCCAATATCAATTTGCTTATACCTAGTACATGCTTGAATGGAGTAGGAAGAAGTCAGACTTATCCAGTCCTACCCCATGACATCATCTTACCATCATTGGTTTGCAAGCAGTAAATGATTCACTTCTACACACACAATTCATACACCACACCCACAATGTTCCATCTAATTAATCATTAAGCCTGTTCTTGCATATATCTTGATTGACACATACCTTTATATTTATGTTTAAACTCGTCAATTCTATTACTATTTTTTATGTCTACACTTAAATTATTCCATAGTTTTACCCCACTTATGGAAATACAAAATCTTTTTTTGGTTGTACGTATAGCATGAATTTTTAAATTTAACTGACCCCTTAAATTGTATCCCCCTTCCCTTTCATTAAATAGTTTTTGAATTCCACCAGGTAATAAATTGTTCCTGGCTTTATACATAAACACTGCAGTCTTATATCCCACTAAATCGACAAATTTTAACAAGTTAGTCTGTATGAAAGCTACATTGATGTGATCCCTATACCCCATCTTATGCACAATTCTTATCGCTCTTTTTTGTAATATATACAATGGTTGAAGTGAGCTTTTGTATGTATTTCCCCAGTTTTCAACACCATACTCTAAGTATGGTAAAATCAATGAAGAATACAAAATGCGTAGTGCTTTCCCATCCAAAATATATCTAACCCTTGACAATATCGATATATTTTTTGCTATTTTATTCGGGACATATCTATATGCGATTTCCAGGAGAAGTTGTCATCAACTATGACACCTAGAAATTTAATTTCATATACTCGTTCTATATTAGCTCCCCCAATTTTCAATTGAAGTTCATTATCCAGTCTACGATTCCCAAATACCATAAATTTAGTTTTATCCA
>NW_018128063.1:1520151-1529802 GCF_001952655.1 Monopterus albus | reverse complement strand
CCGCTCTGTGATACATTTCTTCTGCCTCCATATCCTCATTCGCTTCTGATTTATTAGCTCTTCTCCCTCTTTGAGGCATTTTAATAGTTGTAGAGTTTGTTCAAAGACTTGAAAGTGTAGAACAGACAAGAGGAGCAGTAAAGATGTCTGCTCTCGCTTGCAACCTGGAAACTTTCCTTGGTATGTATTTTCTGCAACCAACGCAGCTGTACAGTGTGTTTAGACCAAGTGGCAACCTCCAGTGCTGAGAAATGAAGCCAATGCAGAAGTGTTAAAACCTGCAGTTCCTGAAATGGCCACTTGAGGCTGGCTCCAAAATACAGCCAATCCCCATAGACTCCCCATGTTAAAATGCCTTTACAGCAGAAATAATCATGTTTACAGCCTGGTACAAAAAAATGTTTTGGTCTCTGTAGCTGTTTTCCCCTTCCATGACAACTGCACGGGGTGAATTTTTATATAACTCACCTGTTAAAATTATAGTGAGGCTACAAGTTATGCATAATTCAGGGCATGGTAGATTTGAGTGACAGGCAGGAGGGTCCCACCATATGTGACTAGCCACTAGCTGTCCAGTGAATTCCACTCATGTTTCAACCTTTTTGCCCATTTTTGGATTAGCTGGTAGCAGGTGGAGTGAAGCACCGCCAAGATGACGACAGCCAGACTTGAGCTTGAAAACCACTCTTCAGAAAACCAATGGGTGACATCATGGCGGGTTTGTCCACACCCTTTATATACAGTCACTGGTTTGGACCCACACTGCCTAGTGAATCCCCATACAAATTACTTCCTCAGAGAATGCACTGTAATCTTGAAGTGAAAAAAATGGTAAAATGCCTGTCATAGCAAAGTTATGTTTATCATGATAGATGTATCAGTAACACTGGCAGGGTTGAAGAGGTCAGCTTATTTGAAGAAATATGTGGTGTTTAAACCTTGTAAAATAATTTATACCACATATCAGAATCAGTTTATTGGCCAGGTGTGTTGGACACACGAGGAATTTGACTCAGGTACATTGGCTCTCAATGTGCAAACAGTAGACCAGCATAAGACTGTGTAATATAACAAAATAGCAGAATTAACATCAACAACCAGTGCAAACAATGCAGAAAAAGCAGTATAAATAGACAGTAAACAATGCAGACAAGGGAATGTTCATTGAAATGAGATAATTAGGGATAAAAATAGAGCACTTAAAACAGAGTACTAGAGACCTGTATGAGTCTGTATAATCTGTACAGTGTATATTTACAGGTATTGCACTGAGGATTATTGTCCAGTCATACTGTCGTGGGTTAAGTGTTCATCAGAGTGACAGCCAAGGGGAAGAAACTTGTTCATATTCATATGAGATCATTTCAATTTTCTGGTACAAGCTAAACCTACTTGTACATAAAAAATGTATACTTAGAAGGACATACACAAAACCAACACACACACACTTTTCACTCTTTCTCTCTCTCTCTCTCTCTCTCTCACTCACACACACACACACACACACACACACACATATTGTGTTTTCATAACTTCAGGGGACATTGCATTGACTTACAGTACATTAATTTCCTGGAGATTTACCTAACTTTAACCACAACCAAACCAAGTTATCACTTTAAAATGTAATGTCTTACATTACTTTTTGTGCCCATGAGGATGTTGTGTCCTCACAATTTGGCTGTGTAAACAGATTTATGTCCTCACAAGTGGAGTATGCCAGCATCGTGACTCAACTGCACTACTACAATTTTGTGTATTAGGGTCAGATAAAGTGTTGAAGAAATAACTAACTTCAGACATGGCCCCTGACTAAGTGTGAATACTATATAGATGTGTAATAGAAAATGTGTGTAGCTCAGCATGTATCGTTCTTGCTTGTAAAGAATAGTGTTCCATGTGTTGCTGTACAGATACACTGCACCTGGATTTGTGCAAATGGTCTCATTTCTGTGCTCGTGCATGTCTGTACAGTACATCGGTACGTGCTGTTTTATGTGTATATCTTACTTTGGGTGCCAGACTGTGCTGATATAGTGCCTCATTAGCCGCTGTGGACACTAATCTCCTTTGTGGCAGTCTTTCATACTTAGTACAGGATTTATAGATGCCTGCAGTTATGGCGCTTGCCTCGCATGCTGCCGGTTCCATATGTCAAGCTGTCATTGGCTGATGCTACTTCCTGGTATCGCCACTCCTCCTATTCCTCTCTCCTCCCTGGGGTAAATGTGTAATTTGCTTGACCTGCTAGCAGGGTTTAAAATTACACCAGGGCTTTTTGTTTTTTGGTGGGGTAGTAGGGGGTGATAGTCTTTAAAACCCATTGTTAATGATCCTTGCAGATACTATGATTGAAATTTTAACATGAGTCTGGAGAAATAAAGAGTAAGCAATCAAGTTGCCTTTATGTATTTTATTTCTTGTAAGAAAGTTCAGTCAGTCATACAGAATGTCATGCAGTCTGCAGAGTAAGTACCCCGAACAAGAGTAACAGTCCGTTTTTTGTATAACACTGGTCCACTATAGTTAGTTGGAACCAATCAGAGAAGTGTGACCCTCATAGGTATCTTTCAGATAGGCAGCTTGGTACAGACAGTCAGTGTGTCGGTGTGTGTGTGTGTATGTGTGTAGGTTTGTTTGGGAACTGAATGTGTGTAGTGTGTGCGGGACAATGAACAGTCTATGAGGAAAGAGTACATAGAGCTAAAGTACAAGTACCTAGATAATATAAATATTATTTTCCATTTACCCGTCACCTACTAAAACAGTTATACAGACACAGATGCGAGTGTCAAACATGAGAAGCAGAAGTATATTGCATAAAAATAACAAAGGCACATAATCCAATAATTTCCATCACAATACCTTATTATATCATCAAATATTAGTCTCAGAAATTTCCAGCAGCAGGCGTTTGATATATTTTACAGTCAAGCCTAACCCTAATCCTAACTTTCCTTAACCTCAACCTTAACCCTGTATGACAGTATGTCTGGCTGCTGGCTGGAGAGAAAATACTATATAGTGGTAGGTGCTGCTTTCGGGTTACAGGAGAATAACTGTCAGAAAAGACTACAAGCATAATATCATATCAAGTATATTTATTCCAGGGAGTATTGAATATTTGTAGTGGCATTAGAGGCATCATTGTACTTGTACTGTACATGGAAACATCCCATGCCCTAGAAAGCATCCTCTCTAATCAATAAAGTAAATAATAAAAACAGATAACAATGATGAAAACAAATAAAAGGTCCTGTAGTTGCATAATTGCTGATCATAATGCAGAGTTGCAGGCTTAATCATAAATTCACCCAATAAAAAGTTATTGTATGCCACTGTCAGCATTTTGGGTGATGTACAGGAATATTTGGAACATTGTATTATTGTGTTTTAGAATGTTTTTGTTCCCCAAATACACTGTGGACCTCTCTGCTCCTGGTCTGTTTAAAGGGTCAGTTCTTCCAGAATAACAGATACAAAACAACACACACATGCACACACTAGTACTTCTATCTTTGTAAGGACACTCATTGACATAATGCAACCCTAAAATCAAGTCTTATTTCACAAATTGAGGACCAAGCAAAATGTCCTCACTCGTAAGTCCTCCTGAGGAAAGCCATCACAGTGGCCAAGAGGCAGTACAGAGAGAAGCTGAATGGCTTCTATTCTACTGCTGACTCCGGATGAACGTGACAAGGCCTGCAGCACATCACAGACTACAGGACCACCACCAGCATCATCGGCTCCACAGACAGCCTCCCGGATGACCTCAACACCTTCTACACCCACTTTGAGAGCTACAGCACAGAGAGGAAGCACACACACACCTGGACTGTCCAACCCCCCACCTCCCCTCCACTAACTGTCTCACCAGGCCAGGTACGCACAGTCCTGAGGAAGACCAACCCCCGCAAAGCAGCAAGACCAAACAACATCCCTGGGAGGGCTCTCAGGGCATGTGCCAGCAAGCTGGCTGATGTTCTCACTGCCATCTTCAACCTCTCCCTCAGCCAGAGCATCGTTCCCACCTGCTTTAAGATCACAACCATCGTCCCCCTTCCCAAGAAGAGCCCGGTCACCTGCCTGAACGATTATAGGCCAGTGGCACTCACCCCAATCACTATGAAGTGTTTTGAGACAGTGATGCTAGCCCACATTCAGAGCAGTATACCGGACACCCTGGATCCCCTGCAGTATGCCTACCAGCCCAACAGTGCCACCTCAGACGCTATCGCAGCTGCCCTCCACTATTCCCTTTCTCATCTGGAAAATGGAGACTCCTATATCCGGATACTCTTCATTGACTACAGCTCCACCTTCAACACAGTTGTCCCCCACAAACTCCGATGAGTACAGGCTGCCACACAACGGCGCTAGTCAAGCCACCGGGAGCAATTTAGGGTTCAGTGTCTTGCTCAGGAACACTTTGCGGGGAGACTGGAAGTCAAACCGCCAACTTGCTGGTCAGGAGATGACTGCCCTACCTTGTGAGCCACAGCCACCCCCACATCCTAGCAGTAATTAACTATAGTGAACAAATTGACTGAATGACACGACTTCCTATTCATAACAGATTCAGGCAAATAAACAAACATGAACATAAAGCTTCAAATACCTGGGCGTCCACATCAGTGAGGACCTCACCTGGACACATAACACCACACAGCTGGTTAAGCAGACCCAACAATGGCTGTACTTCCTGAGGAGGCTGAGGAGGTTTGACACGTCACCTAGGATCCTTTGCAACTTCTACAGCTGCATCATTGAGAGCATCTTGACCAGCTGCATGTCAGGTGTGCTCCCAGAATTTCATTGTACGTACTGGGAAACACATTTCCTAACTGTGCATATGACAAATAAACCCTTTGACCTAACAGCAGGACGTGACTGGCTGAGGTGGAGTTCTGCTGGACAAGTTTGTATCCAAGTGCAACTACTGGTTATTTTGCGGATTAACCTGCTGACTATTTTATCCATTAATCGACTGACCGGTTTGTAAAACTTCGGATAGTAGGGAGACGTGCCATCACAGTGCTCTAAACCAACATTCAAAATAGTTGTTAATTTATTGTAGGTGAGCCAGAGCGCCGCCAGACCTTATTTGTGTGAGCCAGAACGTTTGTGTGTGTTTCTGGGGTCAGATCGGGTCTCCAGCACTGGAGACAGTGATCCATGAGTGCTGGTTCGTTCTGTGTAGCCAATACAGCAGTTTGGATGAGATCCTTCAGTGACTTATCATACGCTACATCTGGGACTAGTAAGATACATCGTTACCCGTTTCATGCTCAGCTCCTCGTATTCGACTCTGTGGACCACTCAGCGTGGAATCCCAGCAAAGCACCGGAGCCTCTGATCGCCGGCAGAAACCACCACCCTCCTGCGCCCTGGTCTCCAGCACTGGAGACAGTGATCCATGTCTCCCAGTTTGCTACTGACTCTGCTCTTTTTCTCTTCCCAGGTCCTGTGCTCTTCCTCCTGCCTTCGCTGCCCTCCGAGCCTGGTGACGAACAGTTCCCCTAAGTTTTGTCAGGGTCGGATCCGTTCCCCGCTGATCCGCCTCAGCCTCTGTGTTTTTATTTACCTTTTAGTTTCTGTGCTTTTCCGGGGTAATAAATATTTGTTCTGAATCGCACTCTGCCGACTTGAATCCATTTATTCCTCACTCGGTTTGCTCTCTCTCCCACGGTGTCGGGGGAGTGAACCTAACACTGCATCACTGTCTGGTATGGCAGCATAAGTGCTATGGACCACAAGCACCTGCAGAGAGTGGTAAAGACTGCGGAGAAAATTACCAGGACTCCACTGCCCTTTTCTGCATCACATTTACCACCACAGGTTGTGTAGCAAAGCTGCCTCCATCCTCAAGGATCCCACCCACCCCCAGCATGGACTGTTCATACCCCTGCCCTCAGGGTCAGAAGTGTGAAATGCAGGACGGACCTCTGGTCATGAAGTTAACACCCTCAGTTGTACTTTGTGCAAGTTTGCAAACATTTACACGTTAAGATAGTGACCATGATAAACATTATACCTGCTTAACATGTTAGACATGCATAGTTGCACACTCACTGCTGAATATTTGCACTCCACAGCTCCCACGCAACATATATTCTCTCTGCATTATATTGTGTTCTTGTATTTTTATTTGCTTCCTTCATTTGCTGCTTTAATGTGCCTTAGATTTGTGTTACTGCCTATTTAGATTTGTGTTATTGCTCATCTACTTTATATTTAACTTGTTTTATGTGGCATTCATGTGGTTGGCAAAGTAAGAATTTCATTGTACAGGGAAACACGTTTCCTACCTGTGCATATGACAAATAAACACTTTGACCTTTAATCTTAAAAACACACGGCGGTTTGGTGTCCTAGTTTCCATCTGTGGATGAGCTATTTTCTCTCTCTGGCCCTCTCCTTCACTCAGTCATCTCATGCATTTGTACTTGTATGTGCGCACTGCTGCTCATGTGCATATATTTGACTATATGTATGCTTTCATATGAGTATGCAGAGGATGCCTACATGTTTGTGCATCTTTTCTGTGTTTACATGAATTTTTTTTGTGTGTGTTGGCTAGCTGTCAGGCTGCTCTATGGTTACCTACAGTTCTTTCTGTCCAGCACTTTCACTGTCAGTGTGATGTAAAAGAGGGATTATTATGAGATTGAGTATCTTATAAAGTAACAACTCACTGCTCCATATTACCACAACACTGGCCATTTGCTCTGCCATATCAATACACAACAATGGCTCACAGAGATGGAACACAATAAATGTCCCAGCAGGGAGTGAAATGTGAAAAGATTCCACAAGAAAACAGACTGGTGAGACAAGCTACTCCGAGGGTGTATTCCAGTCAACACGTGAATTCATTTTAATCTTTTATCAGAAAAGCAGTAAACCAATCCTAATTATAAATGATGCATTTTAAAGTTACAAGTGTAATTTACTGTAGGCCTTACTGTTTGTCCTCAATTACAGCAGATTTGGTTCTCTAGAGTATTTGTGTTTAACTCCTGGGATACCTGAACATAAAGAAATAACTTGATTGATGGCTCTGTGACTTTACGTGGTCTTCCGTTTCATGGCTGAGTTGCAGTTGTTCCTAAATGCTTCCACTTTAAAGTAATACAACTTAGCTGACCATGGACTATCCAGCTGAGATGGAATTTCATGAACTGTCTTATTGCAAAGGTGGCATCATATCACTATACCATGCTTGAAGTCACTGAACTCTTCAGAATGACCAATTTAGTTTCACAAATGTTTGTAAATAGAGAGTGCATGGCTAGGTTGCTTGATTTTATACACCAATGGCAATAGGTCTGATTGAAATGCCTGAATTCAGTAATTAAGAGATGTGTCCCGATACTTTTGTCCATACAGTGTATCTTACATTAATGTGGAATATGCTCTCTCCATATTTACTTTTGTATTGGGTTTAGTGATACCATTTACTAATAAGCGAGTTGTTAGGTAATTTCTTAGTTAGATAGATATTGATTAGAAATCTGTTGTATTAGAAAATGTTAGTGTAGCCAGGATTTCTTGCTCAGGCTGTTAAATGCTCAGTTCATTGTCATGAGTTCTGCAGGCTGCATCTAGGCCAAGGTCAGCTAGATTGCAGAGTCTGCCGGCAGGATGAATATTGCTAGTAGCATGATATGCTCAGCTGTAATCTTAATCATAACATTTTCCGAGGCTTACTGTTCGGACATGTCCCTGAATGTCC
The DNA here is from genome assembly GCF_001952655.1 of Monopterus albus. Taxonomy (NCBI): domain Eukaryota; kingdom Metazoa; phylum Chordata; class Actinopteri; order Synbranchiformes; family Synbranchidae; genus Monopterus; species Monopterus albus. Next base: position 1,522,064 of record NW_018128063.1, on the reverse strand, counting down.
TGTATGTTTTTAGATACACACCACTAATCAACAGCCACACACTTGAATTTTCTCCATGTTTTGACTACTGCTCTGGTCAGCTGCCAAGCTGGCATATCAGGTGACGTCACGGTTTGACGTTGCCCGTGTAGGATGGGGCTAGCCCAACAAAGTGATTAAATTGTATAGAGATCTTGGGTTCAGGGTCTTTTCATCTTCCGGGCTGCCTGCGCGCAGTTTTGGGGGTGGAAGATGCCTGGACGTGTAATGTTAATTCTTGCCTGTGACCCTTTGAATAAACCAGCATGGTTATATTTTTTTATATAGTGGTCCGCTTCGTCTCACTGAGTTCCTGGTTTGAAAGAACCGGACGTGGCTTTATAATAGAATAGAGCCTTTTATTGGTGCCGTGACCCGGAATCATTATCTATCTAACTAAGAAATTACCTAACAGAGTCAACAGTTTTTGTGTAGCAAATGAACCTAACGAACCACTTCTTTGTTTGCCAGATATTCAGTTAGAAAATGTTCCTTGTGAAGGGAATTCTGGGAAGATACCGACACGTGGAGGCATTTTGGTTATTTATCATAGTCTTATGTAAAAGGGGTGGACAAAATAATAAAAACACAGAAATGGCCAGTCTGTAATTTCTGATTTTGTACTGATCAAATTTAAAGGCATAGATGAGATTAGATTAGATTCAACTTTATTGTCATTACCCATGTACAAGTACAAGGCAATGAAATACAGTTCAGCATCTAACCAGAAGTGCAATAACAGCAGTGCAGAATGTGCAGTATCTACAGTATCTACAATATCTACAGTATGTACTAATTTACTGATAGATATGTACAATTCATATAGCAGTCCATGTCACACATTCAGTGGCACAGACCGAAAGTGTAGCATGTGCAGCACGCTGTATCTCATGGTCACCTCAAGTGAGGTTTGCACTCATGTCTGTATGTCAGTACAAGGTGCATATTCACTCTCACAATGGAAGTACTTGGTGTACAAATAGCACACAGAGGAGCCTACAGAAACACCTTGGAGAAGGGGGGAATGCATCCAAATCTCTAACAATGGTACACAATAACGGAAGTACTGGCTACATATGAAATGCATTTATATGTACAGTGTATCCAACCCAGTATAAAACACAGCAAATACAAATTACACACAGTTCAAAAAGAACTGTGTGCTCACTGCTCAGTAGTAACAGATGTTCTTCTCCTTATATTACCTGTTACACATGTTTATATTTGGAGAAGTACAAATATTGCACTTCACGTTTAGTTGGAGGTTTGTAAAAAAAAAAAAAGTGAAGGAAAAATGGATATGTAAAACTTTGATACAATGTTTTATTTCCATTACAATTTAGTTTTTCATTAAAGGTACAAAAATGTCTGTGTATGATGTCAGTTAGAGTTCTTAGACGGAAAGAAAATCAGAATTGGCAGGTCAGACTTAAAAAAAATCAGAAATTGGAATCAACCCAGAAAGTTGTAATCAGTGCATCTCTTATTCTTACTTTGCCGTCCACATGAATGCCACAAAATACAAATGAAATATAAAGTAGATAAATAAGTAACACTAAATCTAAGGCACTTTAAGCAGTAAATGCAGCAATATAATAAAAAAATATAAGAATATAATAAGAGAATGTATGCTGCATGGGAGCAGCATGTGGAGCAGTCAACAGTGCATGACATATTTCCTGGTAATAAACTCCTCTGATAGCAGAGGGAAAGAAAGAGTTTTTCAGTCTAGAGGTCCTGCATTTCACACTTCTGAACCTCTGGCCAGAGGGTAGGGAGGTGAACAGTCCGTGCTGGGGGTGGGTGGGATCTTTGAGGATGGAGGCAGCTTTCCTACGCACCCTGCAGTAGTAAATGCTCTGCAGAGAGGGCAGTGGAGTCCTGGTGATCTTCTC
>NW_018128063.1:1485638-1519939 GCF_001952655.1 Monopterus albus | reverse complement strand
ATTTGAAGCTGCTCACCCTCTCCACTTTGAGCCCCCGGATGAACAGTGGCCGATGAGATCTCCTCTCCTTCCTCATGTCCACTATCATCTCCTTCATCTTGTCGATGTTGAGGCTGAGATTATTGTCCTTGCACCGTGACACCAGACCAGCCACCTCTTCCTGTAGGCTGCTTCGTCCCTGCCAGTGATGGAACCTATCACTGCGATGTCGTCCGCAAACTTTAGGATGATGTTGTCTTTGTGGGAGATGACACAGTCATGGGTGAACATGGTGTAGAGGATAGGACTGAGGACATCCCTGTGGGGTGCCATTGTTCATGATAATGCTGGCTGAAGTCCTATTGCCAATCCTGACAGTCTGGGACCTGCCAGTCAGAAAGTCCAGGAACCAGTCACAGAGGGTGGGGTGCAGACCCAGTGTGGACAGTCTGTGGGGGACAACTGTGTTGAAGGCGAAGCTGTAGTCAATGAAGAGTATCCGGATGTAGGAGTCTCCATTTTCCAGATGAAAAAGGGAATAGTGGAGGGCAGCAGTTGACAGTGTCTGAGGTGGCCCTATTAGGCTGGTAGGCATACTGCAGGGGATCCAGGGTGTCTGGTATACTGCTTTGAATGTGGGCTAGCATCACTGTCTCAAAACACTTCATAGTGATTGGGGTGAGTGCCACTGGCCTATAGTCATTCAGGCAGGTGACCGGGCTCTTCTTGGGAAGGGGGACAATGGTTGTGGTCTTAAAGCAGGTGGGAACGATGCTCTGGCTGAGGGAGAGGTTGAAGATGGTAGTGAGAACATCAGCCAGTTTGCTGGCACATGCCCTGAGAGCCCTCCCAGGGATGTTGCTTGGTCTTGCTGCTTTGCGGGGGTTGGTCTTCCTCAGGACTGTGCGTACCTGGCCTGGTGAGACAGTTAGTGGAGGGGAGGTGGGGGGTTAGACGGTCTCGGTGTGTGTGTGCCCTCTCTCTGTGCTGTAGCTCTCAAAATGGGTGTAGAAGGTGTTGAGGTTATCCGGGAGGCTGTCTGTGGAGCTGATGATGCTGGTGGTGGTCCTGTAGTCTGATGTGCTGCAGGCCTTGACACATTCATCCGGAGTCAGCAGTAGAATAGAAGCCATTCAGCTTCTCTCTGTACTGCCTCTTGGCCACTGCGATGGCTTTCCTCAGTCTATACTTAGCAGCTTTGTACTCCGTCTCATCACCTGATCTGAATGCATGAGAGCGAGCACGCAGCATGTGGCATACCTGACTGTTTATCCAGGGCTTCTGGTTGGGAAACCTCCTGACTTGTATGGTGGGCACAATGTTATGAATACAGGTACTAATGTATCCGGTCATATACTCAGCATAATTCTGTGCACTGACAGAAAAGTCCTCCGAGGTGGCTGCAGCTTTAAACACATCCCTTTGTTTGGTGACAGGGTTTGTTTGTTTCAGTCTTTGTCTGTAAGCTGGATACAGGAACAAAGAAATGTGGTCTGAGCGTCCAAGGTGGGGGTGGGGTGCAGCCCTGTATGCACCACGTATGTTACTGTAAACATGATCCAGAGTGTTCTTGCCCCGAGTGGGAATGTTCACATGTTGGTAATATTTGGGAAGTATAGTCCGTAAATTGCACTTGCTAAAGTTGCCTGCAGTGATAAACACAACATCTGGGTGAGCTGTCTCTAGCGCGTTGATGACATCATAGACTTTGCTGAGAGCCACAGAGGGATTAGCTCTTGGGCTAACAAACAGCAGCCAGAAACACAGCACTATGCTCTTTGGCTAAATAATAGGGCCGCCATTTCAGCAATAAAAACTTATAAGCAGTCCGTACATCTCCACACCACGAGATATTGATAAACACATGCACACCACCTCCTTTTACCTTCCCCGAAGCAGCAGTGTGGTGTCCTCTATGTACAGAGTGTGTTTGTAGCTGAATCGCGGAATCTGGGACTCTGTCAGAAAGCCAAGTCTCAGTTAGAATTAGAGCACAGCATTCTCTTATTTCTTGTTGTGCTGTAATCCTAGCCCTTAGCTCATCCAGTTTGTTTTCCAGAGACTGTACGTTAGCTAGGAAGAGGCTGGGTAATGGCAGTCAAGTAGTGCACGCGCTTTTAGCCTAGCATGGAGTCCCCTGCACTTGCCTCGCTTGCGTCTCCGTCTCCTTGTCGCTCTCCTGATTTCAGCCTGCTCATTTGTGCCTGGTGCTCCGGGGGCTCCCTGAGGGTGATGGTGGTTGTCGTTGTTGTTGTTGTAGCAGTAGTCAAAGCATGAAGAAAATCAATGTGGGAATGTCTGTTGATTATGTGGTGTGTAGCTAAAACATTTTGATATGACATTAAGCATAAGAACATATTATGACTACTTATGGTTAAACACGTCATAACAATAATATTAAACATTCTGTCTCCTAACAATAATCAACTTTTTGTCTAGTTATCCTTGAACCTGAACAACCTGGAGTACCCTTAAGAATGACTAAGCATTTAACAGCCTGACGTAGACATCCTGTTAACACTAAACATTTCTAATACATCAAGTATCTAACCAATATCTATCTGACTAAAAATACCTAACAGAGTGTTGGTCAAGCAAAACTAGCAACTTGACATTGTCACTTTGGGAAATATCATGAATATTTGCCACAGTTTCATAAACTTAAATAATCAGTTAATTAAAAATAAAATTATAATATTCAGATTTTATAAGCTTTAGTTAATTCTTATACCTTGATTTTCCTTGCTTATATATATTACAACTGTAATGATAATTGTCAAGAACTGCTGAGTAGGAATTGTCTGCCAGACCTTTGTGGAGAAATGTCTGCATCTTGTCTGCATCTTTAATTAACCAGACGGCCTGTTTTGCAACTTCACATAGGCCCACTTAACATTTCACAAGTTCTGCTTTGTCATGTAACAGTTTGCAGAGATGGGGGACCTACAATTTGAGAGGATCTCCTGGCCTCTTTAGCATCTTCACAAGTTCTGCTTTGTCCTGCAAAAGGCTAGACAGACAGCTGCAGACAACCCATCGTCCAGTATTCATCGTTAGCTACCGCCTGACATTACAAACATTTACACACCTGGCTTCTATCACATTTCAGTAAACAGGCGTGGGCAAGAGGTTGGCCTGCTCACGCCAAGGGCCAATAGAATTAAGGTACGTGTAAGTCCAGCCTCTGTATGAGGCAGTCTCCGCCCAAGAAGGTAAATGTGACCACAAATGATAAGTCAGGGCTTTTGGATGATGGGGTTCCTGTGGAAACTCTGTCACTCAGAGCCCAGCGTTATATAGCTTTACCATGTGACCAGGCTTTAATTAAATTTTATACAGTCCTCTTCTGTCTTCACTTCTTGCACTTTCAATTAAAGAACTGGGGTCTAAGAATATCATAATCATTTAAAAATTGTTGCATCTTTGTTTATTTTTCTGGCAATGCAGGTTTTTGGCTGAGAACTGAAAAATGGAGAACAATTTTCAATAACTTCTTAGCATTCATAACACTTCACAAAAGTTCAGTTTCTTAATCATGAACATGTTCACGGTTGTTCTGTTAACACTGCTGTGTTAGAACAAAATTTCCAATAATACCAGCATTTTAGTACAAGAAACTACAATAATATTTAAAGTCATATGTGACTACATACTGTAACAACTACTGTAGTCATCACTTCCTGCCTGTAAGTGGTCAAGTAGAGTACAGTGTAGCACTACAGTGTCAATCTGCCACCTTGTCGGTCTAGCTGCAGAAAATCACAGATTGGTGGATGTTTGGTGGTGTGTGTGTGTGAAAGCACACATCTTCTGTTTCCCTGGTGGTGCTGGGGTGTTTGGCAGGATAAATATAGCTGCGTTGGTGTAAAGCTGTTTTTCCTCAGCTTTTGTAGCTTTGAGGGAGGTAGAGAGAGAGAGAGAGAGATGGCCAATGCCAGAGTGTTTTATTTTAGCTCTCTTTAAAGAGTCACTGGGGAGCATTTAGGAGTAATGAGAGCCCTGGTGGCTGGAGGAGAGGGCCTGACGCTAACTTCCCCTTGCCCTCCTCCTCCATCATCTCTCTGTTTCTTTATTTTCCTGCCCAACTTTTCTTCCTCTGTTATTCCCTCTTCCTCATTCTGACTCTGATGTCAGCACAGGAATATGACCATGGCTGTGTTAAAATTTCAGGCATTCAAGGTTAATAATTCACTGAAAATAGGCTTGTTTCAATAAAATGGCAAAAGAGGTATTTAAAAATGTGGTCAGTTCCTGAGAATAAAGCACTATAAAAGTGTTGTTTTTAAATAATGATGTAAAGAACTATTTCTGTCTCAATCTAGGTTTCTGTGGAGAGGGGAAAAGGCTGGTGTGTGACTTTCAAGACACATAATGTATAGTACATAGTGTAAAATGTTTTGGTTTCTTGAAATTGAATTGTGTCACTGTCAAAACTGACATCAGATATATGTTTCATCCTAAAATGGGTATGCTAGTCATGTGCATGCTGATGACAAAACAAAATCAGTTTTAGTTGTGTGAACACTTGCCAATGCACTGTGTAGTCTGTGCATATGTTTTATGAGACAAATAGAAAGAAGAGGGGAGATATTTCAGCAGCCAGTTGAATATTCTTTTATTATACAGTTGGCTATGTGTTGTTCATTTGGAGGCCAAAAGCAGCCCACAGTGAAAGCCAGACTGCTCCCTGGTGTGACTGCCACGATGTTGATCCTAAAAAGCTTCCATAAAAGCCTTTTTCGGGACAACTCATTGGCAGCAGTGCAGCTCTTTAGGAAGTACACTGTTCCATTTCCTGTTTGACAGTCACTGTGATTGAAGCTGGCTTTCAGATTAGTGGTTGACTGAAATGGTTTTCACTGGCTGTAGTAAAGAATAGTTCCTTCCTGTTCCTGTAAATTCTCCTGTAAAATTATATAAAATTATGCAATTTTTCTGATCTGTTTTATGATGACATATTGTTGGCATATTAGCTGATAAAATGTAATAATGAAAATCTACACATGTACCGTGGCTTTCTTAGGTGATCTGGGTGTGTAATAACTGCCGGAAGCAGCAGGAAATCCTCACAAAGCCAGGCGAGTGGTTCACCAGTCCGTCTGGAAAGCCAGCTGGGCTTGGTTCAGCTGTCAGCGAGCCGTCTGTGTACCAAACACCTGGGGATAAGAAGCTCAGATCTCACTCCCAAGTACCTCCGGGCTCCACCAGCACAATACAAGATGCCAACCGATCTAGTGCACCCAGGACCACTCTTGGCACCGATGGACGATCACGTAGTGAACCACCACGAGACTCGTAAGATCAAGCAATATTGCAGAATATGACAAAATAAAGGTAGCATATGTGACAGATGTGAACAAACTAAAGAAATATTTGTTTTACTTTACAGAGATTGACTGGTAGCTTTGCCTTAAAGTTTATATCACACTTTACTGTACAACCTCCCATAGATGTTCAGTTTGGTTAAGGTCTGGTATGAATCAGCTTTAAATTGTCATCCTCTGTCTTCAAAAACCTGCAGATATTGTCAGCTGAGACTTAAACAATAGTTTTGAAATAAATTTAAAAAAGAGAGAGAGAAACAACTGCACACCCAGGGCTCTCTATCAGAATGTCTGTTTCAAGCAAAAGGAAACTGTTTCATTACAATTGAAGAATGCCACTAACTACTCTGCATCCCCATTTGAGAACCTTGGCATCCATTTATTTCTTTAAAGGGATACTACAGCAATTCAGCATTGTACTTTTGTGATGTGAGAGACAGATAGAAAAGGGTGAAAATCAAAGTAAAATTGGGTGAGACATTGTGTCTTTTAGTCCCTTTTATGGGTCAAGCCCTAAGAAACAGAATCCTACAAATCCCATAATTCAACTGTACAACATCTTTGTAGGACCACCCTTGCCTGGTAAATTCCTCACATCTTTAATTTACATGTAAAAATGCAAGTAAAAAAAAAAATAACTTGGTAGTCTCTACAGTAGAGATAACCGCAGTGAAGTCAAATTATAAGGCTATTAGACTTCAGAAAGATTGTCCAGAGCCACAGAAAGTATGATTATACTGTACAAGTGTTCACAGATAGCGTGTAGGACTAAACATGACAAGTGATCTTGCTGGGAGAAGTTGGTGGAGTGCCCCTTTAGCACGTGTTCTCTTAGTCACAGGAAATAAAGCAGTTCTTTTAAATTATGTTAATATTTGTACTGTTGAGTATTATCATTTGCATTTATTACTTACAGTATGATGTGCTGGATTATGGCTCTTAAGAAAGCAGCCTTTGTCATTGTTTCTATGCCATTCTGAGGATAATGGAAGAATGCAGTGGGTTCCTAAACAGACTGGATAGTAGAATGCATTTCCATTCATGACTTTCTATTAGTGGTCACTTATGTTAACAATGAAATGGTACCAGTGTTATTTATTAGTATGAGTAAATAGTCATGTTAAAAAGGAAGCATAAGTTAAAGCAGTGAAATTTCATAGGGTCTCTTCCATAACATTCACTCAGTGAAATTATTTACCTTCCATTTATAGAGGCCACAAGTGGTGTTGTAAAAATCAGTGTGACATTTTTGTTATTTAGTCTATTTTGAAAGCTGGTGGAGAGATAAAAAGGCAACATGGGCAGAGGGGAGATATGACATGCAACAGAGACTCCCCAGGTGGGGGCTTTGACTGTGGATGGTGTGGTTACATGGTCATTCTATTTCTGGTCGCTACTGCGCAGATTCTGGTTACAAGAAAGTAAGATGGCTGCTGCCGTATTCATGATATTTTGGCTTCATTTTTGCATAGTGGAGGGAAGTGCTGATGCCATGTCCATGGTAGTCAATAGTCAAACAAAACTAAATTCTGAAGGCACCTTGGAAAAAGGAAACTGGTGATTGGCATCTTTAGCCATGCTAGCAATGTGGCTCTAGTGATGGTGTCAGTTAATCAGCACACCATTTTGGCTCAGACTGAAGTTTCTCAGTACTGTAACTACTGAATTTGCCAATAAATGATATTCATGGTCCCTAGAGGTTAAATCCTGCTGACTTTGGTGATTCCCTTGACTTATCCTCTAGCATCAGTATGAGGTTGACATCTGCTTGACATCTACTTTTGAGTGAAACATCGCTTCACTTGTCAAAACTACTCACAAATGACAGCATGTTAACATGCTAAAAATGGTGGTAAACATAGTAAACATTATTAGCATTGTAACACTGTAATTGTAACCATGCAGATATTAACATTCAGCACAGACAGAGAGGACTGCTAATGTGGCTGTTGACCTGTGCTTGCTATTTTCTGATAGGTAAAAGTCTGAACAGTTAAGTCTATATGTCAATAATAATGAACACAATCATCAGTTGCAACCAAACTTTCACGACAGTGTAGGATAATTAACAAAAGTGACTGTACTAAAGATTCACTTAGCATTATTTTTAGAAACTCACATAATGATTTACAAGTCGTTTTATGTGTTAAAAACCATGTTTAACATGGTTGTAATGCTAATAACAAATTTTTGTGTTTGTGAGCTTTTTTAGTGAGTTTAATCTGACACAACAATTTCCCCAGCATGTAAATCTAACATAAAATTGAAAATTCATGCCTGAATTACAATGCCTTCTAATATGACAGCTCTCACTGGACCTTTTTTTTACATCTCCATCCTCATTATTGATTGTCCCCCAGGAGAAATGGACGGGGAGGTGGAGGGGCAGGTCGGGGAGAGCGGTGGCCAGGGCAGCCCAGGCTGCAAACCCAGGTCTCCATGGACCGGGACCTCCGGGGGGAGTCCAGGGAGTGCCGAAGGCTGACCAAGGGACGCTCTCTCGAGCATGATCCGGTAGGAGGAGTTGGTGGAGTAAGACAGACAGAGGAGGGGGGCTACCACCACATGGACCATAGCAGTGGCCCCCCTCACCAAGCAGGGCCCATCCCTACTGGAGGCCAGGGACACCCTGTGCCTGTACCAGGTTGTGACATGGGTGTAGTAGGGGAGGTTGGGGATGGTGCTCGGCCTGCTCAGAGGACGTTGGGTGGGGTTGGTGGGCCACATGAACACATCCTTGCCCAGCAAGCCCCTCCCCCTCAACTCACAGAGCCCTCTACTTCGGGCCCTGGTTCAGCCCCAGACCATGGACCTGCAGTGAGACGGACCAAACGGGAGAAGGCTGAGAGTATGCTGCGCAATGATTCACTTAGTTCTGACCAGTCAGAAACTCTGCGTCCGCCACCACCAAGGCCCTACAAGTCAAAACGGGGGCTGGGAGCCGGGGGGAAGAGACAAACCAGCGTCAGCAGCTCAGAGGAGGAGGGAGGGACCACACCTGAGTACAGCAGCTGTGAGGATGCTGAGATCGAGAGTGTCAGCGAGAGAGGTGAGGGACATCACTGTCTGTATGTCAGTATGAACATCTGTCATTTCATTTGTGTATTCATCAGGTCAGTACTAAAATCCTAATAACAGCTCTAATATAACGATACAGTATATGATATATGTAAGAAATAAAAGTAATTTTATAAATACTTATGCACTCCATCTGACTTCTTCCTGTAAGGTAATCTGTTTTACAGTGGTACAGTATGTCCAAACGCTATGCATTGTAACATTGACATCCATATAGTAGTGGGTGTCATTCATAGTGTCAAAGACATTTGCAAATCAAGCAAAGTCATGCCAAGATAATTTCCTCCATCAAGGTTTTGTCTAATGAAATCATATGATGAATAAGACAGGTGTCAGTATGCTGCTCTTAATCCAAAATGAAGCTCATACTGTATTGGGTCTGACTATAAATACTCCTCAGCCTGCTCATACACAAGGTATTCAAAATCTTTGGATATTGTTGTTTAAATGGATACTGGGCTATAATTTCCAACATCTGGTCTACATCTTTTTTTCTGTAAAAAAAAAACTTGAACCCTTTTAAGATCACAGGGGAAATGACCCCGGTGGATAGACTAATTGACAATATGAGAAACTAAAGTAGAAAGTGCAGTATAGCAGCACTGTCCATCAGAAATGGCTAGAACAAGATCCGCACCAGATGCTTTATTAATGGGTAGTGTAGATAAACACTTTTTTTCCACAGAGAAAGGACTTTTCTCAAAGTCATCAGGGCCAGTGTTTTTGTTATTGTAAAAGTTATTTCTAAATAATAGGCCAAATCTTTCTGAGCCACGGAATAAATTAGGTACCAAAATAATAGCAATGGCAGTAAAATGAATTAAAATGACAAGCAACTTTCTATTTATCAAAACACATCTTCAGTGACTAGTCTAGTCTTACCAGTTTGTGTGTTGGGCTTTCCTGAGCCACATATTTTTGAGCTGGTATGAATTTTCAGCAATAGCACTCATGTGAAACTGCGATATATATCTGGCTTGATTTCTTTAATATATTTTTCATAATCAGTTTGCAATTTTTACTTTCTAAAATAAATATTTTGTCTACCACACTACTAGTTTAAGAATTCTCACCTCCTTTGCGCAATGCATTATGGGACAACTGTCCAACAGAAGCACACTCAAAAATCAAAAGTGAGTTTTCTTAATGGCTTTTCCAGTGTGAATAGACTACAGACACAAAACCTGACTGGAATCTCATTTAACGTGGAATTGGGACTACTGTCCAATTATAAACAAGACATTGTCATTCACAGTGATGCTCTTCTTTCACATTAGACACAGGAGAGGATGTAACATCCCTTGTCTTGCATATCTTCAACCAAACCAGTAAATCTTTCTAATTCTTTCCCTTCGTCTTTAAGACAACCTTCCTTTGCCACCTCGTGGCCGCTACATACACTACCAACCCCAAGGTGCTGGGTTTACACTCTTTCCATTGTTTACATATATTTAGTGCCATTGTAAATTAGACAAACATGTATTAACAAATTTCGGTGAATGGCACAGCGCCCACATGACAGACCCAGCCAAGAAGCTTCTACACAGAGACTGTGTGCTTGGCTTTTGAGGGTATCCCAGTCAAATGTTTTAGACACCAAAATTGCAATACCGTAATTCTATAATCCCAAACTGCTCTTCCAAAGCCCCCCAAAACAAAACTACTTGAGCTGTAATTGAGTACAGGAATTCTCAAACAGGAAGCTGCTTGATATGCTGTTTCTCAAGACAGTCGAAAATCTCTTTCAAGTAGGAAACCACCCCACAATAATGTGAAAAACAAACTTGTGTCCTTATTAATGATTTTAACTGTAGCCAAACATCACTATTCAGTGATTTGTTCACAACAATCCTCTTTTTAGCGGCATCAGGTTTATTTTATAAATCTGGATCAACACTCTTTTTAGCAGCATCGGGTTCAGTCAAAGAACAAAATGGTATCAAATGTCCTACTTGATTTGGAGACAACCCTCAGTGGTTATTCATTCATATGATGAATTTTATGTCTTTTATGGGACCAAACAATCTAATGCTAGGACAATAATCTAATTTCCCTCATGTGAGACTATGTGATTTTTACATTACACGGGCCTACATTTCAAAATAAAAGACAAACCGCTTTACCTCTCTTAACAAATTTAGAACAATTTACCAATCGAGAAAGATCCTCAATCAGACAATTCAACATTTTAGAGTGCCCAATATGCATAAAATCTCTATATTTAGAAATGTTTCCAGCTCACCTGTTTATGAAGCCAGCAAAATGTCTGGAGTATTTCCGTAGATTGCGCGTCCTCAGTTCTCCACAGATCTCCACTTCCACATCAATCACTCCCAGACGAGCCCCCATCTGTTAGATTATACCCGGTTCTTTTATTGAAAGTGCGAGAAGTGAAGACAGGAGAGGACTGTATAAAATCAACAGGAAGTTTCCTCAAAGTCACACAGCGCTGGGATCAGAGAGCCAGAGCTCATGCAGGAAATCCGTTCTCTGAACCATGAGTTACGTTTTCTCATTACATTTATCTTCTTGGGCTAGGTCTGCCCTGGACAGAGTTACAACATTTCACACTTTGTAATCCTATTGGCCATTTGGCATGAGCTGGCCAAGCTCTGCTCACGCCTGCTTGCTGGAATGTGATAGAAAACCAGGCAGTATCACACAACATAACTATTAAACAATTGTATGTTTGCAGCTGCAGACCCGTATGTGCATAGGCTATTCCAGGACAAAGCAGGATCTGGGGAATATGCTAAATGGGCCAGGTGGTCATCTCAGGTTGTAGGCCCCCTGTCTCTGCAAGATATTACATGACAAAGCAGAACTTGGAATATGCTAAGCGGGCCTATGTGAGGATGCAAAACAGGCCAACAGGTCTGAGTTAAAATATAAAATAGGCCATCTGGTTACCTGAAAGTACAGACACTATGTCTACACAGAAGTTAAAGCAGGCAGTTTCTACTTCAGTATCACTTGACTTTCATCAATACAATTGAAAGATAAAAAAGCAAGGAAAATAAAGTTATGAAAGGGAACTAAAGGTATGAAAAGTAACTAAAGATTATAAAGTGACTGAAGCCTATAAGATTCAAATTTTACAAAGTGATGACTTAGTTTAAGGTTAAGGTGAGCGTAGGTTTAGGTATTAGGGGCTGGGCTAAGTCTTCAAAAAATGTGAGTCAGAATCAGAATCAGCTTTATTGGCCAGGTATTTTGAACACATGAGGAATTTGACTCTGGTACAGTGGCTCTCAGTATCCCAGTCAGTGTCCCCTGAAGTAATGGAAACACAACTTGTGTGTGCATGTTTGAACCCTCCCACTTGAACACTGTGTCATGGGATGTGAATGTAAAAGGGGAGAGAGCTGTTTAATCTCAGTACACCACCTTCATTCAGACTTTGTGAATCTGGAGACACATCTCTGCTTTAATTCTCTGTGTTCAGTGATCACAACTGGTAAGGCTACTCTGGTATGATTTACTGACTTTGGAAAATACTGCATGTTTTAACTATTTATCCTGTTATGTGTTCTTAAAATCCAAAGTATTACCCACCAAACTACTTGAAAACATTAGCATCTTACGAACGTTCTACATGCAGCATCTGATATTTGTTGTCTTTACTTGCAGGAACCCTGCACCTCCTGCAATGTTTTCAAACTTTTGTGCACAGTGCATGCAGGGGTCCGTAGCCTGCAGTCTGAATGTCAAAGTAAGCAGCTGTGCAAAGTACCAGTGTGTGCGAGCCTGTGTGCGTGTGTATCTTAATGTTAACCCTCCTGTCATCTTCAAGCTCTGTTATGTCACTTCACTGCTAATTTTTTCAAAATACTCAGGCTCACTGCTGTGTATTCCAGGAAGATTCTACCTGTCTGGTTGTATGTTTGCAAACAACCAACTCCACTGAATAGGTCTTGTGGCTGGAGCTGGACAATATTACTGAAGAGACAAGAAATATAATCTGTGAATTTGATAACTGTAATATTATAATGGAACTTACAGGTATCCCTTCCTGGTAGCAAGGTAATATTTGATACAAATCCTGAATTCTTTGAAATATTAGTTGAAAGAAAGGTTTCCCTTCATTACTTAAAACCCTGGAAAGTCCTGCAATGTAGACATTTATAAAACAACTAAATTATGTGACTATCACAAGCTCACAGAAGTTAGCAGTTAGCATAAGCTGTGGTAATTGTAACATTTTTTGACACAGTATTGGCCAAGCTTTAGGGATGCAGTTATCAGATTGTCAGTCTTCCACCACCTTGATCCAGCCTGTAACATCTCAACTATTTGCACAGTAAATGATAATGCTGTGACTGCTGTCATCAGTATACATTGATCAGCCATAACATTATGATCATCTGCCTAGTATTGTGTAGGTCCCCTTTCTGCCACCAAAACAGATCTGATCTGTCGAGGCATGGACTTCACAAGGCCTCTAAAGGTGCCCTCTGGTATCTGGCACTAAGACATCAGCAGTAGATCCTTTAAGTCCTGTAAGTTGCGAGGTTTGGCCATCATGGATCGGACTTGTTTGTCCAGCACATCTCACAAATGGTTGATTGGGTTGAGACCAGGAGAATTTGGAAGCCAAGTCAACACCATGAACTCATTGTTGTGCTCCTCGAACCATTTCTGAACCATTTCTGCAGTGTGGTCAGAAGCATTATCCTGCTAAAAGAGGCCACTGGCATCAGGGAATACTATTGCCATGAAGGGGTGTACTAGGTCTGCAACAATATTTAAGTAGGTTGTACTGTATGTGTCAAAGTAACATGCACATGAATGGCAGGAGCCAAGCTTTCCTAGCAGATCATTAACCAAAGCATCACACTGCCTCTGCCAGCTTGCCTTCTTCTCATAGTGCATGCTGGTGCCATCTCTTCCCCAGACAAGCAATGCACAAGCACTCGGCCGTCCACATAGTGCAAAAGAACGTGATTCATCAGACCAGGCCACCTTCTTCCACTGCTCTGTGGTCCAGTTCTGATCCTCACATTCACATTGTAGGCACTTTCAGCAGCAGACAGGTCAGAAGTGGTACTTGGACCGGTTTGTGGCTAAGCAGCCCCAGTCACAGTAAGCTGCGATGCCCTGTGTGTTCTGATCTTTCTATCAGAATCAGCTATCAGGATCAATCTATCAGATTAAGTTTTCCAACAGTTTGTAATCAGGATCAATCTATCAGATTAAGTTTTCCAACAGTTTGTACTACAGTAGCTCTAACACAGGTTAGCCTTTGCTCATAATGTTATGGCTGGTTTGTTATGTGTAGCAAAATGAAGATTGTACAGTTTTAAACACCTTCTAAAAGAGTAAACATGCCTAAATTATTCTCATCTTTAAAAACAAGCAAAGACTTATTAGGTGACTTAGCCCTTGATAATGTATTATGGTAGCAAATGTAAATATTTTCTAATAAAATAAAACCATGCTAGCATGAGGATTTTTTTTCTAAAAATAAAACACAACAGTTTATGTAATTTCACAGTCACTACCTAATAACCATGACAGTATTTAACAAACACAATGCATCTGACTGTAACCATGCTCAATATTATGACAGACTGATAAAATATGGTGCATTCATTGGAAAAGAGGGCACAAGCACCAGCCTGAACCCAGGCCAGATCCTATGACATCAATCGAATGGAGGCTAAACCTCCATTTGAGAGTGTTCTGTCACACTAGGTTTTAAACACACCGTTGTGGCAGTGAGACATTGTTTCCTTTTTTAGCTCGAGTCTGAGACACGGTCAGCTCTGAGATGTGCTTGCTGGCAGCTGAGAAGTGTCCAGCCAGTAAATCATTCTAAAATCCATGCAGGAAAATATACATACACACTGAAATATGTAGCCAGTCACAAAAAAAAAAGACACACAAATCGCACATGTGCATTTAATACACTTTTAACCTCCTTTTCTTTGAGTTTTTCATCCTATTGCCCCAGAATTCAACAGCAATTGCAAATTAGAATTTTTCTCCACCATATATCTTCTATTTTAAAAATTCACAACACTTTAGAATGATACTGTAATGGGGGTTTACCACTTAAAAATGTAGCATTTCAACAATTTTTGAAACACTTGTTCCCAAATCCAATAAAGAACAACACAGGGCAGCTGTTGTTAGCTTAAAATCTGATTTCTTCCAAGACTGATGTACCTGTTTTTCAGTGCAAAGTCGCTTTAATATTAAATGTGTATATTGTTATTTTTTTAGGCCTACCACTGTGCTTTCTGTTATTGGTAGTGAAGCTCCTCTGATGCCTCCTAACCACTGCTGTAGCTGTGTTTCAGCTCATGTTGAGTAACCTACTGATATACCCTCTCCCATCTTTATGAAGTCCCAACTTGTTCAGTCAGTTCTTTTCTAGCTGGAACCATGTTGCATAATTGGAAGCTGTAATCACTTTTGTTGCAGTGGTCACAGGTGTACATTTGTGCTTTAGTTTCAGTGAGGTTGCACCTTGGAGCCTGTGTTGTGTCTCATGCAACATGGCTCCAGGTAGAAAAGAACTGACTGAACAAGTTGGGACTTCATAAGAACGGGTCGTTTCCTAACCGGAGGATTAGAGGTTCAATTCCCGGCTTGTCCAGTCAGCATGTTGAAGTGTCCTTGAGCAAGACACTAAAACCCCTAATTGCTTCCAGTGATAACACCGGTGTGTGAATGGCCAAGTAGAGTGTAAAGCGTATACAAGTATAAGACCATTTACAGCAAGGGCTCTGACATCACACAACGGTGTTATCACTGGGTTCAATTAGAGGTTTCGTGTCTTGCTCAAGGACACTTCGACACGTTGACTGGACAAGCTGGGAATTGAACCGCTAATCCTCCAGGTATGAAACGACCCGCTCTACCTCCTAAGCCACAGCCATCCCCAAGATTGCATAATGTCACTGTAAGTTGTCACAGCTCCTTAACGTCATAGTCTCCTTGCTTGTTGGAGCGCTTGGCTCAGTTTTACTCTGTCATGATGTCTTTGAGGTCCTGCACACATTTCAGCACTGTCCCCGGCTCGTGTGTACAGAGGAAGCTGCATTTTCAGACTAATGCAGGAGATGGGGCTAAACAGTTGAAAATATTTTCTTTGATTGTCTCATATACTGTATCCTGCTGGATATACTGCATGATGAAAACTGCACTAGTTCCTGTTGAGACCCCCCCTAAAATAATCATTAGAATGTGTTTTGCATGCACATCATTTATTGTAGCTTTATCTTTCTTACAAACACCTCTTGAATTTAAGTCAAACTGTATCATATAATTTTCACAACTTAGTGACACAAATCTTCAAAGTTAATTTGTAGTGCCATAAACTTATGGCCAGTGAGAGCTCCTACTACTGCTCTGAGTTAGACTTTATTTAATTTTTAGATGGCACACTGAATACATAGCTTTGATATAGACAGAACTATCATTACATGCAAGCAGTTATGAAATGTATATGTTAAACCAGGAAGCAAACTGTGAGATGGATGGATGATAGGCAGGGACAAAAGTAAAGGTAACACCATGCAGAATTTAAAACCTTTTCTTAAAATGTTAATAAATTGATTCAATGTTAAAATCACAATGTTTCCATTTTAAGTCTAATTCTTTGAAGACAGAAAAAGTAAATAGAATTAATTAAATTAGATTAAATATGTTGTTTTTATAGCACTTTATAGACACATTTTTCTTTTTTAAGCATGTATGATCTAATTGCATTTTTCATTAACAAAGTTATTATAGCTTTTTGAATGAAATGGATAAAGTTATTCACTGATTGTTAGAAACATGATCAAAGTCTAATTTTTTTCTTTTAGTACACTCCAGCCTCCATATATGAATAACAGCTCTTTGTTTAAGAAGAAGAAGAAGCAGCAGCAGCTTTATTTATTGTCATTGTAACATTGTGACATGTACAATGAAATTATGTTTGGAGCTGACTGCCCCAGGCTGCGTGCGCCAGCGTGGGGGGGGGGGGGGGGGGGCGGCTCAGTGTCGTGCCCAGCCGTTGGATGTCACGTTTCCAAATCTTAATTTCCATGTAGCTATACATCACTGCATCACTCTTGGACTAATGATAATCACTTTTTATGATAATCACTTTTATTGGCCAAGTATGTTACACTCTCTGGTACAGAACTGAGGCAGCCATCTGCAATGCCAACACACCAATGGTGGCGCTGTCCCTGCGAGGCATTTGGCCATCAGGAGCAAATTGGGGCTTGGTGTCTTGCCCATGGACACTTCAACACGTAAACTGTGGAGAAGGGGAATCAAACCGCCAACCTTCTGGTTGGGCAACAACCACAACCTCTTGAGCCACAGCCACCCCTAATTTCACAACATCTAATCTGTAAAATATCTGGAACGGAATTAAGGCATTGTGCTTTGATGTCATTGCTGCCTCAGTAGAGGCCATCAGTTCTATTGCTACACCCACAAAGTCTGAGTCGATGTGTTTTCCCTTGCAGGCGACTGGGAGTGCTACCCACATGACCCCACTGTTTGGCATGTAAGTCACTATATCCTATAATAGTTTTTATGTTAAGTTTTCAAATCAGCATGAAGTAGTTTCAGATTTTTTTTAAAGTAAATTATAGGCAGGTCAAAATTTATGTGCACGTGAAGTATGTATGACTGCCTTTGGTGCTGTCAAGTGCTAATTGCAGGGGTAGTCATTTTTCACTCAATGGGTTCTGTACTTTTTACATCTTCTCTTGATGAACTTTGTCTTTCTGCTGTTTTTTTATTCCAGTGGATCCATCAATGTACAGTAAAACACACGACTTCTCATTTGCTACGACTTTTCCCAGACCCTGAGTGTTTACACCTGCAAGCGTAAATGCTTTTGCAAAATTACCGTGCGACTGTTGTGTTAAATCAGTTGGTCACAGATATTGGCAAACTACTTTATTCCTAGAAAAATGCTGCAAACTGTTACAGCCTCCTGTGTGATCAACTATAAGGAAACTGCATCAGATAGGTGGTAGCAAAACTTTAATGTATTCCAAGTAAGGTTATGCCAATTGTTGTAATTTTGGACTAAGTGCGAACCTATTATGAGATAAAGTAAAAAATGCATAGAAATAGAAAATATATTACAGGCGCAAATACATTGCTAATATTTTTCTAGTAGTTGGTTTTTGTATTCTTTTATTTTGCAAATGTGCAAGAGGAAAAAGACTATATGCATACATGTCTTGTGAGAGGCAGTGAGTGCATCTGTACATATCTCTTGTTTCCTGCAGCATCCTGTAACCTGGCAGCCATCAAAGGAGGGAGACCATCTAATTGGACGAATCACCCTCAGCAAGAGGAGCACTGCTATGTCTAAAGAAGCTGGTGCTCTGCTGGGGTTAAAGGTCAGAGTGGGGTTTAACAACACAGTACATGCACACATTTGTGTGTGATTATTATTTTATAAACAATAGTAATTTCACCATCTACAAATATGACAAATTGTTCTCTTTCTCTCTCGCTCGCTCCAGGTGGTGGGAGGCAGAGTAACAGAGTCGGGGAGATTAGGTGCCTTCATCACTAAAGTCAAGAAAGGAAGCCTTGCTGATGTGGTGGGACATCTCAGAGCAGGTAGCCAGAATGTTCATACAAGTCTTTTGACAACCAAAAGCTTTAGTTTGTTATAGTTCACCAGCTAAGCAGGACCTAAGGTGCAAACACATAAGCCAAAGAGTTGATTAAACTGTCTTTTAATGAAAGATTGTAACATTGGACTAGGGCAAAAAACACAAGAGGCTCAACCTGACACAAGTAACAGAGAACACTGACAGAAACTTACAACAGTCCAGTCAGGGAGCTACAGTAGGCAAAAGCACTCAAAACCACAAAAAAACCTGAAAGCACATACTGAAAATCCACAATGCACGTGAACAGGCAGGGTGTGGTGACTAGTGAGTAATGAACAGACAACAAGCAGCAAGGTGTGGAGACAAAATGAACCAGCAAAAGACTGAGGGGAAAGAGGGAGTATAAATACACAAAAGACCAGGAGGAAAACAAGGGACAGGTGAACCCAATGAGTGGTGATTGTAGGCTGGAGTAAAGCTGGGGCAGGTGAGGTGACAGAAAACAGGAAACTAACCAAAATAAAAGCCTCAAACAGGAAGCAAGTCCACAAATCATAACATAGTGCTTTAAATGTAAAACTTTAAAGGCAATGAAGTGTCTTTAAAGCAGTTATTAGAAGTCTTATTTTTGTCAACATGCAATAAGCAGGTGTATTTCTGATACAAATTTTTTAAACTCTCAGATTAAGAAGGATTTCCATCTTTTGCATCTGTTTTAAACAATGACGTTGGTTTCTGTTTTCCTTCCAGTGCATTTTCTGTGTCGCTTCAGTCACAGTCATTGTGCAGATTTCCTTGGGTGCATGTCTGCTTTTTTGCTTCTTGGTATGTTTAGTATTTTCCTGCTATGAATAATTTTGCGCACTGGATGCAGCTGTGAGTAAATTTCACTATACGTATAATTGCTGCTGGTTTCAGGATCAGAGACTTTCATGCACAAACACTGGTCAGTGATATTAGCAGACTACTAAGTGAATATTTCTGTGCAGTACTTTTAATAAATAGTTTTGTCACTGTCAGTTTTGGAATGGAAAAAAATAACTGTCAGGAGAAGAAGGTACAGGGAAAGAATTTTTTTTTCTCATATATTTCCATGTCCTGACATCAGTCAGTCAGGTTTACGTCCTACTCTTTAAAAGGATGACAGGAACTGGTTTGATTGGACATAACTAAAGCCAGCCCCAGCTCCACCTGCTCACCATGTATTCCTCCCTCTAATAATGTATTCCGCTTCTCCTCCACAATGCGCCCAGTAATGCCTGGTTGCACACAGACGTCTGTGGTCAAAAAAAACTGCAAAACATTGTTGAACAAACCCATATGTCCCTTGCACCTGTAGTTTAGACATGAGTTTAGCATTGCACCCTATTGCAAGAAAATAGAGCCCCAAATGTGTATTAATCTGCCAGTGAAAATAGTCCCTAACAAAGTGACTATTCCCTGCTGTCTGCATAGCACTTGTATAATAACACAATGCAAATAAAGCAATGCATAGCTGTTTTAAGACGTTTATTCTAGCAGCTGATAGTTCATGAAACATAACATCAAGGAGGTTTTGAGCATCAGTGTTTGAGCAATAAGCGTGACTGCTGATGTACCAGCCAGCCATATCTTGCTTGACTTTTATTGGAGTGGTAGTTCTGATAAGACATTAAGATAGTAGAGTGCTGGATCCACTGGAAAATCCCTATTTGTCAAAGTTGAGATGGTCCATATAATGTCTTGCCAACATTAGTATGCTTGGATAACGGTACCAAATGTGCCAGGCAGACAATGGACCATTTCTCAGGACACCAATGGAAGAAAATATGAAGTCCTTTAATCTTACTGGGGCAACTAGGTTTTCTGCTTCTTTCCATGGTGGGTTTTTATCATCTACAAACCACTGCCTACAGGCAAATAGTGTATCTGGGGCAGGGTTATTCTCAGTTTTCCTTGTTTTGCTGCGCAATGGACTATTTTTCCTAAATGTTTTTCTGGTTCCAGACATATGATTTTAACAGGAATTATTTGCCTTTTTTAAAGCCTGCTGATAACCTGTTCAGTGCTCATGCCCAGCTTGGTAAATACAGGGTTATTCAAAAAAGAATGAACCAATTTGATTACCCAGTATTTTATTAAGGAAAAGTAATACAAAACTCCAGCCAAGTCACAAGTATTCTACTCACAATCAACTTTTATTTCCTGTCTTACAAGTGTTCAGTGTGGCCACCACCTGCAGCACGGGCAACATCAATGCGATAAGAGAATTCCTCCCAGGCGCGTATTAGCATATCACAATCCACTGAGTTGATCGCTGTTGTTGGCTGGAGTATTGTATGACTTTTCCTTAATAAAATATTGTGTAATGAAATCGGTTCATTGTTTTTGAATAATCCTGTATAATTTGTAGCTGCTGCTTATGTAAAACTGCCATCACAAATACTTTCTCATGTACACGTACGTCTGGTTTCAGGGGATGAGGTTTTGCAGTGGAACGGGAAGTTGTTACCGGGGGCGACCATGAAGGAAGTCTACAACATCATCCTGGAGTCTCAAGCTGAGCCTCAAGTGGAGCTGGTGGTATCCAGGCCTATTGGGTAAGTCAGGAATGAAACATAGCCACTTGCCACCCACACTGTCAGTGTCATATTCTAGTATTTGTGGAAGATGCAACCCTTCGGTTTTATGAGTCAGTCACCAGTCTGCATGCTGCATTATATTTAGCCCTTACTTAACCAGGCAGTATTAACTGAAGCTCTGACTCAGAGCTGGCTGACCTCAGATAAGATAGAAGACAGGGACATTGATTTGTATTCCAAGTGCAACTGTACAACTGCATTCACAATATTAAAAACAGCCAGCCATTACCTGCTGCTTTGGGGTTTCCAAGGTTTTAGGCAAGAGATTTTCATTTTATTTCATACATCCCCTTTGGAAAAGCACTTAGGTTTATTTATAGGATGGTATAACATTAATTATTATTGACCAAATAACATCAGCTGTAAGCTCCATGACAGAGAAGAAGTGGATGCATCACATATTTCTGGTTGATCCCTTGTAAAAAGTAAAGTTGGTCCCTTCTCATGAACTCTGAAGATGACTCCTTTGAATTAGTATATCAATTTAAATTATGATTGCATATTCTTAAATAATAAATGTGTTTATCCTAAGCCAGGTATGGGTTGATATGCTTTTTATAATGATTCAGGTCTATAAAGGAAAGTTCACTATCATAGTATACTGCTTGAGAAATACTGTGAATGTAGTCTTTCCTAGACTATAACCCTTGTTTAATCTGAATAAAGTAGAGCTATGAATTTGAAGTAAGAGGTGGAATAGGAGGTAAGATTTTAATAGCTCCACGCAGCCAGGTGCAGAGTTCTGACTTCATATCTTTATTGATGAATCTTTCTTTACCTAATTCAGTTTTTACTAATCTGTTCTCGCTATCACTGAATGCCCTGAAGTCTCAATTCAAATACAGCATGTATTTCTAAATATGATACATGCATTTAGTTTTTGCCAGTATGTTCAAACAACTGCAGAATTAATCTGATTTGTGTGAAATTCACAGGATCACTATGCTTAGATAAATGATGCATATAATGCATGTGATGTGAGAGGAACTGTAAAGTTTGAAATTTATTTTTAAAAATTCACCACCACAGTTTTATTCAGATAACTTGCTTGTATGCTCAGATACTGACACCGGCTCAGCTTATCTCACTCTATGTCAGGAGCAGATGTCTTTAAAAAAGTACTAGTTCATTATTTATCAGGTCTCTTCAAAATAATATCTTTATCATTTTGTTGGAAGTTTTTCTTAAATAATACCGTAGCAATTCACTGGACTTTATTCACTC
Organism: Monopterus albus; assembly: GCF_001952655.1. Classification (NCBI taxonomy): domain Eukaryota; kingdom Metazoa; phylum Chordata; class Actinopteri; order Synbranchiformes; family Synbranchidae; genus Monopterus; species Monopterus albus. Next base: position 1,498,132 of record NW_018128063.1, on the reverse strand, counting down.
AGAATTTTTATTAATGTAACTGTGCCTTTGTTTCTTCATAATTAGTAATACATTACATTACTCTGTCCAAAAAAACATTCATGGAAATTAATGGAAAACTGTTATGCAATTACATACCTATAAAATAAAGTGTTGCAAATCATTTTACACATTTGAACCTAAAATGTCCAAAACCAAAAAGTCATGACTGTGTTCTGGGATCAGATGTAAGGTCTGAATTTTGATGTGCGCATTCACATATTTCTGATATTCTTCTAATACAATAAGAAAACGCACTTTAGCTTTATTCTGGAAAGACAAATCAAAATATGCATGTTACTCAGTGACATCTGATACTGAGAAACAAATGTACAAGTTGTGCTTCACTATTTATTTATTTTTTACAAAGTTGTTGTAAGATAAGCTTCTTGTAGTTACTTTGAACAGTATTTCAAAATAAAACACTCACTGTTTCTTCAAGATTTTCCAGCTTTTGTTAAGATTTAACCTCATCTCTTTGGTGGAAAAAAGTTGAATGTATTAATTTCTCTCCAAACACTCGCGAAGGGTGTATAGAAAATATCAGTAAGTAATCTGCCCATTTTATTAGGAACCCTTAATCCTCTCACATTTATGGAAATCGTTTTTGTTTTGTTGGTGCCATTCTGTATCCCAGATTGAATTGAATCCTGTTTAGTAGGGATGCAAATTAATGCAAATATTGGCATTGCAAAAAGAAATGCAGTTCATTTACAGCTAAGTTAAACTGAAGGTTCACATGAAGGGATGCAAAATGACCAGGAGGAAGTGTTCATCAATGTAACTTTGCTTTTACCAGCTTTTTTACACAGTTTATGCAGCATCTGGGATTCCTCTTTTTTAATTCCTGTTAAAGAGTGAGGAATCTAAAAGTAAAACCTAACCGCAGATTTCTTTTCGTAACTCTTAAGTCCTTTGTTTGAAAGTTGGGACATTTGGATTCATTAAGCAAGCAATTTTTGTTTTATTTCATATACATGGTTTCAAGCTTTGATTTTGTAGTGGGCTCCAAGGCAGCCTAGGGCCCATGAAACACTTATCAGTTGAATGTTTGGATTTAAAATCAAAAGTCCTATGCCAGCTCAGCCCTTTACTCTATGACATGTTAGTGATATTCATTTTCTCATCTTACTTTCAAAAAGAAACTAAATGTAAATTTGAAAGTATAGAAATATTACTTTATAGAAAGTAGTGTAGAATACTGTATCTGTTTGTTCTCCTATGAGTGACTGAAGAATTTCAACTACAGTCTACGTATGTGTGTGCTGCCAAACCTAATAAAAAACCCTCAAAATGTCAGTGGTGGGACTGCAAATTTAAAATACCAAGGTTTTATGCTTTTTATATTTTGAATTTTAAGTGACACATTTCACTGATAAGTGTTACATGGATTACCTACCATGATTTCTTTACATTATATGAAACTGGTATAATGGATTCTGGTGTTTCCCATGGGATCCTTAATTGTGGTTTACACAGAACATTTCAGATCATGATTGGCCCAACTACAATATACTGTACATGCAAGTCTGGGAAACACTGCAGCCATGAGAAGAGCTTGGCTCTACTCACATTTTCCCTTTGCTTCTCTGTGTCTTCTAACCATATTTGAATCTGAAATAGCTTTTTATGTTCTTACATTAATATGCATGAATGCCTGTGCATCAAAGACACTTAACTTTGTTTAATCTATTGTAGTTAATTAATATAAAACTGACATGTCTGCTGTTTCTTTTTTCAGTGATATCCCAAGAATCCCCGACACATCCCACCCTCCATTAGAATCTAGTAGGTATCTCCTGCGGGATATTGGAGCACATCTGTATTTGTGTGTTTGTATATTTGTCTTTATTTAACTTTGGCTGATTATCTGTTTTATGCATACAGTTAGACTTAATATTAAGATAATTCATATGTTTGATACATAAAAATACTTATAGTTGAAGTCAGAGGTTTACATATATCTTAGCCAAATACATTTATGCTCACTTTTTCTTAACTCCTGACATTTGATCCTATAAACATTCCCTGTCTTAGGGCAGTTAGGATCACTACTTTAAGAATGTGAAATGTCAGAATAATGGTAGAGAAAAAGATTTATTTCAGCTTTTATTTCTTACTGTCAGGAATTGGCGCGTGAAGCTACCGATAATGTCAAGGGGTGAACTCAATTATAAGGCCAGATGAGTAAAAGCAAAAACTGTCTCTTTAATAAGAGACAGTCAATGGACGAAACGATACAGAAAACCGATTAAACAAGAAACACACTCTCAGATCAGTAATACAGTCCAGGGTCAGAGCCAGCAAACGTACACGTTCAAGGTATCCACGAAAGCACGGTCAAAAGAAAAGTCCCAAGGTCAAAAACACAAAAAACACGATCAGAATCAGAGGGGTTAGGCAATATTCAGTGGTCACAAGGTAGTCCGTGGTCAGAGCTGGAATAACAGGTGCAAGACAAATGCTGGAAAGTCTGAACAGGAGTCTAGAACAATCTGGCAGCTTCCCAGTGGGGGAAAGCTGCCTATAACGGGGTGAAAACAGGTGTAAACACTAACTGCTGATTAAAGTAAAAAGCCCGAAACTGAGGTGAAACTGAAACAGGAAGTAATGTCAAAATAAAAGCATGGGAACTGAAGCCAATGGGACAGAATCATGGCACTTTCATCACATTCCCGGTGGGTCAGAAGTTTTCAAGTTCAAAGTGTTTATTTGTCATATGCACAGTTAGGAAACATGTTTCCCTGTACAATGAAATTCTTACTTTGCCGTCCACATAAATGCCACAAAATACAAATGAAATATAAAGTAGATAAATAAGTAACACAAAATCTAAGGCACTTTAAGCAGCAAATGCAGCAATATAATAAAAAATATATAAGAATATAACAGAGAATGTATGCTGCATGGGAGCAGCATGTGCAGCAGTCAGCAGTCAATGTGCAATTATGCATGTGCAAACTGAGAATGTAAACAGTACATCACGTATTTCCTGGTAGTAAACTCCTCAGCTGTTTAGGAGTCTGATGGCAGGTTAGTATATACACGGTTAGTATTTGGTAGCATTGCCTTTAAATTGTTTAACTTGGATAAACATTTTAGGATGCCTTGCACAAGCTTCTTACAATAAGCTGCTGTAGCTTTCGCCCATTCCTCCTGACAGAACTGGTGGACCTGAATCAGGTTTGGAGGCCTCATTGCTCGCACACGCTTCTTCAGTTCTTCCCACAAATTTTCTATTGGAGGTCAGGGCTTTGTGTTGGCAACTCCCATACCTTGACTTTGTTGTCCTTAAGCCATTTTGCCACAACTTTGGAAGTCTGCTTGGGGTCATTGTCCATTTGGAAGACCCATTTGTGACTGAGCTTTATCTTTCTAGCTGGTGTCTTGAGATGTTGCATCAGTATATCCACATAATCTTCCTTCCTCATGATACCATCTATTTTGTCTAGTGCCCCAGTTCCTCCTGCAGCAAAGTAGCCCCACAACATGATGCTGCCACCCCTGTGCTTCACAGTTGGGATGGTGTTCTTTGGCTTGCAAGCCTCCTCCTTTTTCCTCCAGACATAATGATGGTCATTATGACCAAACAGTTAATTTTTCTTTCATCAGACCAGAGAACATTTCTTCAGAAAGTAAGACCTTTGTCCCTATGTGCAGCTGCAAACCATAGTCAGCCTTTTTCATTGCAGTCTTGGAGCAGTGGCTTCTTCCTTGCTGAGCAGCATTTCAGGTTATGTCGATATAGGACCCATTTCCTCTATTGTCTTCACAAGGTCCTTTGCTGTTGTTCTGGGATTGATTTGTAATTTTCAGACTAAAGCATACTTACCTCTAGGAGATAGAACACATCTCTAGGAGACAGAACACATCTTCCTGAGCAGTATGATGGCTGCATTGTCCCATGGTGTTTATACATGTGTAGTATTGCTTGTACGGATGAACATGATACCTTCAGACATCTGGGAATTGTGCCCAAGGATGAATCACACTTGTGGAGATACACATTTTTAATATACATCCACAGGTGGACCTACTATTGACTCAAATGATATCAGTTATCCTATCAGGAGCTTATAAAACTTTGACATTTTCTGGAATTTTCTAAGCTATTTAAAGACAGTCAACTGAGTATGTAAACATCTGACCCACAGGAATTGTGATGTAGTGAATTATAAATGAAATAATCTGTTGGAAAAATGTCTTATGCATAAAGTACATTATAACCAACTTGCCAAAATGATATCTCTATTTACATACACTCCAACCTAACTGTACATAAACATCTGACTTTAACTGTAGATCTTACAGAGAGAAAGACTTGATTCTATGTTAAACACTTGTGATGAAAAGGAACTTTGGGAACATTGTCTATTTTCTTGTGAGTTAGATGAAAAAATTGATAGCACTGACACTTCTGCACCAGTTATAGAGCTGGAGCTGAGAGGTAGTTAGCTTAGCATGCTTAACTCAAAGTGTCAACAGCTGGCCTGTCTCCCAGAAGAAAAGACTATCAACACCTCTGAAGCTTAAGCTAGCCCATTGCAACTTGTGTATTTCATACAGAAAGACATAAAAACTATGTCGTTTTAGAAGGAGATACATGCTGCACCTACTGTATTTTTCAATGGACAATAGCCAGCAGAAACCTACAGTATATGATCTGTGCACACCTCAATGTTATGGCATTCTAGGCTTTAGCTAGAGAGCTAGTGTAAGAACAAAGTCAGTCTTATTGTTCTCTAAAATTTGTTTGACAGTGTCCTCACAAATGACTACAGACTCAAAAGCTCAAACCTGACTAAACTGCAACACAGAAGGCTCCTAAAGAAACCAACAGCACAGTCAAGGAGCATGCATGATGAAACTGAGAACATACAAACCATCCGAAACAAAATAACAAACCAAATGCAGGACAGAGTGAAAACCAGACTCCATATAATTAAAGCCTAAAAACCCTGAAAAAGGCATGAGGAATTAGTGAGAAAAACATGGTCAGAAGCACAGGGGATGATGGCAACATGGAAGCCCCCCTACCCAAGTCTGTGACTTGTCTAGACTTGACTGTTTTAGCCCCCTCTGAAACAGAGCTTATATTCTTTCTTTGGGGTTTTAAATCATTGTTTTCTTTCATCTTCCTAGCAGGTTCCAGTTCTTTTGAGTCCCAGAAGATGGAGAGACCATCCCTAAATGTCCTATCTCCCTCTAGTCCCGGAATGGTCCAAGATGCTCCACAGTTAATGCCAGGGCAGCTTTCAGTGAGTGTGTGCACTTTGAATGTGTGGGACTGGTGGTGTGTTAAAATGAAGATGCAGTATCAGATGTGTCCATTTGTGTTCCCTGCTCAGGTGAAGCTGTGGTATGACAAAGTGGGTCACCAGCTAATAGTAAATGTGCTACAGGCTGTAGAGCTTCCTCTTCGGCCTGACGGGCGGCCCAGGAGCCCCTATGTAAAAATGTACTTCCTCCCTGACCGCAGGTATGCCAACCACCCATTAGAAATACACAATAACCATTAATATGAAAGTGTAAATTCATTAACTCCACCAAGGAGGTTATGTTTTTGGTTCCGCATGTGTGTGCGAGTTTGTTTGTTTGGTTAGCAGGATTATGGACAAATGGCTGGATGGATCAACATACTTGGTACAGACACTGGTGGGAACCAACCCTAGAAGTGATTAGATTTTGGCTGAAAAGGGTCAAAGGTCAAGGTCACAAAATAGTGGAAGTCACAAAAATCCCTATCTTTAACATGAGGCAAAATTTTTAACATTTTTAAAATTCATATCTCCATCAAAAGTTATCAAATTATTTGAAATTTAGGACACCTATGTAGGGTGGTATTGTTTATCACCAGACCAAATTTCATCCAGATCTGATTTGGATTCCGGATCTGACTGCAATTCAAAGTTCACATTGAAAACCCCAGGTAACACATGTTTTCTGCCTAAACCTGGCCTATAATGAAGATAGAACCCTGAAAAGTTCAGGTAAGATGCACAGTATAACTGCCTATTGTTTGAAGGCCACTATTTGCTAACCTCTGGACAAAGGAACACAGCTTAACCTCTCACACTAAGGTGGCATATCTGAAACCTATCAAAGCTTCAAACAATGCACATACCCTAAAAAAAGATCCAGATCTGATCTAGATCAAGGATTTTGTGTTGTTCTGGATCTACTTTTTCACAAGCGACCCACTTGCATGAGCAAATGTTGTGCCTTGGCAGAGGTATGTGTGCTCTCTGAGTGTTCTTGTTTCTTCTACAGTCTACATAGTATTAAAAAAACTCAAATGTACTACCTTAGACGCCACCAACAGGTATCCTAAAGCTGCATTAACTAACTTCACCCTCTAATTTTTGACTGTTAAGGGTGAAGTGAGAATTAAACCAAACTCAAGCCGTATCCCCTCTTCATCTCCCTCCACTCCTCTTTGCCCCTCCTGTCCTGTCTCTGAAACTACTACATATGTGGTCACAACAGCCAGAAACAGTTGTGGCAGTTGGGTAGCGCAGCAGTAATAACTGGCTCCAGAACTAATGTATAAGGAATATAGAGCCCATGGAGCCTGTTATTTTCGGAGGCATGTTACACATTGATAGTTGAAGAACTGTTAATGGCATAAATTTTAAAATCTCACTAAAATGCTACATGGACTGCAGTGTTACGTCCGACATAAACTGGACCAATACTGAGCAGAAATTAGCAAAATTACTTAATTTGCTACTCCAGGAACACACACTGGTTTCTGCTAACCGGACAACAAAATACTAATGTTTAATTCAATGGAAAGGTACAAAATTGGAAAGCTAACGTTAGCTTGCTAATGATGCCAACATATACATGTTAGCCAGCTACAATACTTATGTGCCCAGAAGGAAGAAAGCCACATCATTGTCAAATTTTAGTGCTCTTCATCTCCGTCATGCCAAATATTTCTGACATGTCAAACCGATGTTAACCCCGGTGTTGCCTCTTTCTTTGTCACTCTTTCTGTGCTATAGAACATGGCCTCTTGGGTCTCCAGAGTCCATCTTTAAAATGAGCCATACTGGTTTGAAAAGCGCATCTTATAGCCTCAGATCAGCTGGGATGTGGAAGAAGTGTGGTGTGGATTTTAACAACACTGCCCAGAGAGTGATAGAAGAGAGGGCCTGAAGATAGCAGAGTGGGGTCAAGGGGTGTGGGGTTTAGTACAGCAGGTAGACAACACTTCCTGATAAATTTTTACTTGATTTATCCAAATTTGTGCTAAATCTTAGTTAATGCAGCTTCAAGTCTGGATTTAATGCTTATTGCCATAATTTGGGAAAAGGTGCACACTATACTGTGATGTAGATTTGAGAATAGAATGATGTAAACAATGAAAGTGACTCCACTGTGGCTGTGTATCTGTACTGTTTAACACAGTGACAAGAGCAAACGAAGGACAAAGGCAGTGAAGAAGACCTGTGAACCCAAGTGGAACCAGACATTCATCTACACTCATGTGCATCGCAGGGATTTTCGTAACCACATGCTGGAGCTGACTGTGTGGGACCAACCCAGGTCACCAGAGGAGGACAGCACCTTTATGGGAGAGGTACCACACACACACACACTGTCTACTTTCTAGCACAGTCCTATGTTACTGTCCTTTCAACCTGTGCTTGAGATGATAGTGATTGGGAGTCTGTAGCTGGAGGAGCTGTTTCTACCAGGAGAAACAAACTAGTTGTGTGTCTGGGTGTTTCCTTTACCCTGCTGTATTCCCATGACATTAAATTTTTTGGTCAAGGGACTTTGAGACATAACTCAGGTTGTTAAAGTGTACAGCCTGCCATACTGTTTCTGTTCCTGCATTTCCCTGTGTAAAATAACGCAGCTAAAAATAGTGTAGTGACCAGATGTGGTTTAACTTGGGGGGCCTCTGGACTGATGATCCAAGTAATTTAAGTGTAGAAGGCAACCTCAATTTCAGTAGGAGCAGGGAACTGTGGCTGTGATAATCCCAGGGTATGCTACTTGGCAGACAAAGTTAGTGACTGGCTAGTGAACATAGAGCATTTAACAACTAAAGGGCCAGATAGTATTTCCCTCTGGAGTCACTGGGGACCAAGAACAAAGCTAAAAGAGAATGAATACTTAAATTTGTTTCTCGTACACAAACACAACAGGATGATGGATAATATATTAGTGTTGTGTTATCTCAGCTTGTTCTGCTGACCCCCCAAAAACTGCAAATGTGACTGTGATTTGAACAGATCTTGATTGAGCTGGAGACAGCCTTATTAGATGACAAGCCTCACTGGTATCCACTCCAAACCCATGATGTCTCATCCATACCACTGCCCCGACCTTCCCCATACCTGCCCCGACGACACATACACGTAGATGCTCCTGGAAAGAAGCTGCAGTGTAAGTCTGAGAGTGTACATGTGTTTTTGAATGCCCTGTAAGCTCTTTCTTATCCTTTGTGTGTGAGTGTGTATGCATGTATCACTGTATATTGCAAGAAAGCAAAAGTGATGTGTGGTTTACTATCACAAAAAAGTATAACATGTCACTGTAAATGTCTGCTTTTGCTGCCCTTCCCTAATATTGTATTTGTGCCTGGATATGTGCATGTGTCTATACATATCGGTGTATGTGTGTCTATGACTGTTTAGGTTCTCAGCTTGTAACAGAGCCTGAATTTGATGAGAGTACAGCAGTAGTGTCTAAAGGTGGGTGGGGACCATTTCCTAGTATTACACACAGTGTTTCCCAAAGCTTGGATATTTATTTATGGTGTTTCAGCAGCTGCTTTGTTACAACAGCAGAAAGTATCTGCATTCATTATCAGCAAAATTTGGGATCACGTTTCAATTCTGTGTTTCATACACATGTCAGGATCGGCGCGTGACGCTGCTGAATATGTCGTGGGTGAACTCAATGAAGTGGCCAGATGAGGATATGTGCAACAAAACCGTCTTTTTAATAAGAGCACTAATGCTGAACAAAAAAAAACGAGACCAAGACACGGTGTAACACAAAACGCACTTACAGGTCGATACAGGTCAAACAGTCCAAGATCAGAGCCAGCAAACACATACATCAAAGGAATCCAAAATGCGTTGTCCAAAGGGAAGTCTGATAAATCATACACAGTAAGCAGTCCGAAGTTAGAGGGTAATGCAGAACAGAATTGTCACAGTGCATGATCCAGGTCAAAAACAGGAAATACCAAAACCAAAGTCAGAGCTGGAGTCTAGAACAATCTGGCAGCGGCCCAGTGGGAGGACACTGCCTAAATAGGGGTGAAAACAGCTGCAAACATTCAGGAGCAGGTGAAACTAATGAGAGTGATAATTAAAGTAAAAAGACCGAAACTGTGGTGAAACGAAAAATAGGAAGTATTGTCAAAATAAAAGCACCACAGGAAGCACACGGAACCGAATCATAACACAAGAAGGAGCTTTTTTTTAGTTATAAGCAAGGTTGCATTGGTGGTTATTGTGCAGTATTGTTTTTGAAATTTTTGTATATTCTTGAAACTAAACTGAAGTGTAAATCAATATTGAACAGACGGCAACAAATATGACAGGTCAGTGTCATCTCTGTATACTACATGCTGGCATGGGGTGAAAACCTGCAGGCTCCAGTCAGACATTGCTCTGCCTCAGGTGAGCTCTGAAATGGGTCTCTTAAAATATTCTTTTAAGACATTAATTTCCTAGCCATTAGCAAACCAAAAGCTAAAGCACTTCCATCAAACACTCAGCTCTTTGTTTCTATGTGTATTAGCGTACAACTGTAGTGTCAAAGTCTGTCTCTGTTGTGTTTGTTAGGGTTGGTCTAGTAAATACAGTAGATTTGTTAACAAATCTGGGCGATTTGATTATGTATTTCACTGGTAATAATCTGAATTATCCCAGCAATTTGATCACTTTAGTCTAGAAGAAAAAAAAAAGTAATTGTTATTCATTTCTAGGTTTTAGCATCAGTGTTCAATGGCAATTGTCATTTCACCCTGACAAATACTGTATAATCTGGTGCAAATACCTGTATATCAAATCAAATTCCATATCAAAGTGAAAAACATAATGACTAGTGCAGACTTTTAAGGCCTTTTAGCGATGGTCTATGATCTGTTTCAGACATTTTGAACCCTAATAGTAAAATTTAGGAGGAAACACTGAATATTTCAAACATATGGAATTCTTTTATGACATAACTGGTCAAATTCTGTCATGAACGGCGCATGATGCTGCCGAAAATGTTGGTGAACCCGATTAAATGGCCAGACGAGGAAATGTAAAGCAAAAACACGTCTCTTTAATAAGAGAACTAACACTAAACAAAAAAACCATACAAGACACGGTGCAAGACAAAACTCACAGGTCGGTATAACAGTCCGAGATCAGAGTCAGCAAACACATACAGTAAAGGCAATCCAAAGCTCGTAATCCAAAGGGGTGGTCCAATAAATCATACACAGTAGCAGTCCGAAACAAGAGGGCAAGACAGAGCAGAGTAGTCAAAGTAAACGATCCGGGTCAACGCACAAAATAGCAAAACCAAAGAACGCTGGAGAGTCAGAGCTGGGGTCTAGAACAATCTGGCGGGGACTGGTGGGTGAAGGCTGCTTATAATGCGGTGCAAACAATCGGGAGCAGGTGAACCTAATGTGAGTGATTAGTAAAGGAAAAAAAAAAGACTGAAACAGTGGTGAAACAAAAACAGGAAGTAAGGTCAAAATAAAAGCCTGACAGGAAGCAGTGGAACCAAATCATGACAAAATTCAATATTTAAAAGCTCACCATATCACTTTAAGTAAAACATTTTAGGCATAACCCTACCCTTTATTTATTGTTAATAAGTGCTCAAGTTAAAAAGAGAGACAGAAGGAATGGGGAAAATACACTACATCACTTTGCCCACTTTTTGTTTTCATTTCTATGCATGGTTAAAATAAATGAAAAACCTTGGTAGGACTTTCAAAAATAATGATAATGGCTCACTGTGAGCTCTGAGGTACTGTTCTCTTGGAAACGAAGCCAGTGACCTTGGAACCACAACAAAGCCTGACATAGCTGCAAAGATCCTCTCAAGGCTGGTTTGTCTGTATTTATATTTATATTTTCAAAATATTTTGATATACTACTGAGGACAGAAAATGTACAGTAATGAAAAATAGCTGGCTGCAGTTTTGCTAGGCTGATCTTAGTCTGTATCCTTATAACATTGGTACTAACATGTTAACATATACACTATTTTAAGAGTAGTGAACTGTGTATTAACATTTTGGCACACTAGGCTTATGTGATGTAACATCATTACTGACATGATTTTAAACATCTTGTGAAGTAGCAGGCTACTACTACTCAAAGATCCCCATACCTTCTCAATTTGGATAACAATAGTTGTCCTCTATCATTCAACACAGTCTAGAAAGTTCCACACATAGAGCTGTGGACCCAGTGACCTGCAGGGGACACCGTGATTATACTGATGCCACTTAAATCAATATATGTTCTAAATTTGGGCCTTATAGAAATGGTTTGAGTTGTGTTATTCAGAGAGAAGGATATACTGCATGCTGCATAAGCTGTACTGCATAAATGATGAGTGTCTAGTTAAAAACAATTCACACTCTTGTATTCACACTTCCAGCATGTGGCTCCCTAATTCAAAGTTTGGGGTGTAGACTAAAGTTTTGCAAGTTATAATGTCACTTTCATTTGCCATGATTAAGGAAATGGTTTGTGTAAAAAAATAAATATATGTATATATGTATATATATATATATATATATTTGATGTTAACATTTTGTGCACTCCACATTTACTTTTATTCACATTCACACTGTGTGTATATGTGTTTGCACATGCATGACCCCCACCCCCCGCAGCAGATGGGCATGGCAGGGAGAGGCAACGAGAGTCTACATCTACTCTGGCGATACCAGAGCAACAGAGGATGCCCAACCATCACATACGTTCCCGCTCAGTCTCCCCGCACCGCGAGGAAGAGGGGCGCAACCGCTCACGACCACCCAGCGTTCCCACCCAGAGGTGAGTGCCAGTTGAAGACATTTTATTGTAAAGGGGCAACATTAGACATCATGTAAGCTTGACAAATTGGCTGTAAGACATTTTTAATTTTACCGCTCATGTAGAGTTGGAGGCGATGGTCAGCTTCACAGTGGCTGAAGTGAATTCCAGTAGTGATATGTTTATGCATGGATAATCCACTTTTCTGCTGCACATTTACAATGTATTGTACATTCACTACAGTATATTTAAAATGGTCATATTATAACTAAAATATGACTTTATACACTGCTTTGGACTCCTTTGATGTGTAAGAATTTAGATGGAACAGCATACTGTAAACAGTTTAACTATTAGTAATCTGATATTATGCTTCTCTATGCTGCATACAGTAATCTAGCCACAGGGGTTGCAAGCCAGTGACTTCTGTACCGGTCCCAAGCCCGGATAAATAGAGAG
>NW_018128063.1:1465323-1482797 GCF_001952655.1 Monopterus albus | reverse complement strand
ATGGTTTGGACATGTGCAGAGGAGGGATAGTGGTTATATTGGTAGAAGGATGTTGGAGATGGAGCTGCCAGACAAGAGGTCCAGAGGAAGGCCAAAGAGGAGATATATGGATGTGCTAAAAGGGGACATGAAGTTAATTGGGGTGAGAGTAGAGGATGCCGAGGATAGAGTTAGATGGAAATAGATGATTCGCTGTGGCGACCCCTAACGGGAACAGCCAAAAGAAGAAGAAGAAGATGCTGCATACAGTATAAGCAAATGTAGACTAGACAATTTCAGAGACATTTACATACATGTACATCAAATAAATCCAGAAAAAGAAATCAATGTCATGCCTGCAACACTGTAAGCAAATCACTACAATTAGTCATTGGTGGAGCAAACTTGGATTTCTAAACATAAATGGAGAGTGGGAGAACAAGACGAGCAGCAATATTAAATGACTTGCAGAGGAATTTAGCTTTGAAAACCAATGTTTATACTTTCTAACCTCATCTGCTGCTAACAGTGCTAGCTGCTCCTCTAGCTGCTCCATCTTACTTTCCATTTTGAGCATGCATCTTGACTTCAAGTCGGATCAGCCAAGCAGCTTGCTTAACATCTGCACAGTGCATTGTTGACATTTGGGAGGTGTGTGCAATAGCTCCTCTGCAAGCCTCTACAGCCTACAGTTACCCTTAACACCCCTGTCTCCATAGGTCTGCATAGACATTTACGTGTATTTTCAGAGAAGCATAAATCCAGCTTTAGAGGTGAGCAGCATGGTATCAGCCAGGTGTAAAAGGTAAAAGCAACATGGTAGAGGGACAGAGTAGGAATAAAAAAGTTTGTTGGAAAGCAGCAAACTGAGTCCACTACTGAGTCTACTAATGGAACATACAGTCATGCCAGCTCTGCTTTTACTGACTGAGCCAAATGAGTCCTGCCAAGAGCCTGCTGCAAAACTGTCTCATCTGACAGAAGTCTTCTGTGTTTCTTTTTTTCTTTCTTTCTTTCAGGAGCCTAGATGATGAGCTACCTCACACGCGTCGTTCTCGTTCCCCGACCCGCTACTATGATGCTGCCAGAGGTCACCAGCAGCGGGAAGAGTACCTCGATGACAGGTGTGTGTCTGTGTGTGAGCACTGCTTGTGATACATCCAGTTAAAATAAATGTCAGTAGAGCTGTTTCCAGTGTTTGTCAAAAACAACATTCTCTGACTGTATGCTTTCTTTGTGTGTTAGAATTATCGCTTGTTTGAATTATTGTTTGCACAGTACATTTGTGTCTGCTACACACAGATTCTGTTTTCACCTGTAACTGCGAATGCCTGACATGAGTATTGCTAAAACTTTATCAAAAAGGCCAGAAACGTCTGATTTTGTTTTTCTGCCTGGTACTTCACCATATTTCTCTTTTTCATGACATAGTTTTCTTTGGACCTCAAGCCAGGTTTTGTGCAGTAGCTATTCGTTGACTGTCATATTGTATAAAGTGATTTTCGAGCAGTGTTTAGACAAACAGGTATTGGTTGCAAAATTCTGTGGCATTTAATGTGTGTGTGTCATGTGTGTATAGCAATCAACAACAGCTTCTCTTTCCTATTCACGCTCTTCTCCTTCTGCTCTTCTGGTTTTTTGACTGTTGTTTATTTCCTCATGTGTCATCCATCCCCATGGTAACCACAGTGAGATCATCATGATCCACCACTCAATGCGAGGCAAAAGTGCTGAATGCCTCCACACCAGGTAAACTAGCCAATCATTACATACAACTTTCTTTAAAACAAAGTTAAAATCCATCACAAAAAATACTGTTTACGAAAAGAGCGGGAGTAATAGTAGAAAAATATTCTACTGAAATTAGAACACTTTTATTTGTTTTAAAAAATAAAACACACAAAGTAGAGGTGAAATTTTGGACTTGGCTGACAATAGTTGAAATTTTTGTTATTGTTAATAAATCTCATGAAAACACTAACAATGTAGCATTGGCCATCTCCGATACTTTTTGTCTCTTCTACCCAGTCCTTGACTCTCAGCCTCACCAGTTTGCAAACAAAAACTTTTGAAACCTGCTCAGGAATATGTGGTTGTATTTTTAAAAAGGGTAGAAAAATCCTTTAAAGTGCTTGACTTTGAAATTTTAGCATATCTTACTTAGGTTTTCATCACACATTTGGTGCGCTACTAAGTATTTCAGGCAAAAGGTTGGCATATGTGGGATGAGTCCAAATAAAATATAGTGTACGTGTTCATAGTAATAAAAGATTTAACCCAGTGCAATTCAGCCACTCACTGATATGTTTTTGATTGTTTTTGGTGAACAGCTTTATGAACAGAGGCATATGATTAATCAGGCTTTGAATAACCACACAATACTTATTTGTATAATAAGTTTATTGCTGGTTTAGCCTTTTCATGGGGTTTGTTGATAGTAAGGCTTGTCCTTCAGAGAAGTCCACCAAAAGGTCAAGTAGCTTCAGTAAAACATTTAAGCTAAATGGATTGTTTGGAAAGTAACAGTTGGTAAATAATCAAACAGAAGTGTTTACTTTCTACTTTCTAAATAATATAAATGTTACAAAATAGACTGAACCATAATGGCAAGCAGATCAGCTTGAGTACAAGAAGCCAAAGAGTGGATTTTAGGGAATACTGTTTGTTCAGCTGTACTACTGCCTCTGATCCACAAGAGGACAGCACAGGACTGTGCTGAGTCTCAACTGGCTGCGACCAGGTCAACAGTGTGGCATATAAGGGCTAGAAGGACTGCAAAATGTCTGTTCAGCTATGAAAAGATCTATAAACATTATTTTTGGCCCTCTACTAGTGATCGACCAGTGATTATCTGCCAATTCTGTCTTTGCCCCTTGATTAAAATAAGGTATTGTCTTTGCACTCTTTTCCCATATCCTGATACAATTTGAAATATCAACACATTAAACTTTTGTGCATCACATTTACTGTAGTCATGTCTACATTAGTCTATGGAATTGTTTTGGCACACAGCCAAAGAGGTAAGTTTTACTCCTGAGAATGCATCTGTGTGTCTTACTAGAGGCAGATAAAACCTCTCTTATACTTATAGAATCATATCTCTCACCCACTGGTGGCATGCCCTGATAGTGATTATAGCATATGCTGAAAAAAACTTAGAAAAAATCAATTGGACTAGATTTCTAGGTCGAAGACGTTTCACCTCTCATCCAAGAGGCTTCATCAGTTCTCTTGTCTTTGACCTAGAAATCTAGTCCAGTTGATTTTTTTCTAAGTTTTTTTCAGCTTACTATGACCTGGATGACTGAGAATCTGCACAGATTGTAGAATGTAGCATCTGCATATGCTACTTCATCCATGGTGTGAGTCTGGCCTATGTTGCATGTCTCCCCCTCTATACCTCCCCATGTTTCCTATCTGCCTCTCTGAAACCTTTTGTCAAAATAAAGGCAGAATGCCCCCATAATACAGGCTGTTAATGCTTTAAATACTCATGGATGTGTTTGAGGGAGGAAAGTGTTTATTAGTGTAGTGATGAGAGCTGGCTTTTGATACTTGTGTGCCTGTCATACTGTGCTAAAATTCAACAAATTGTCAGTACATTGCAAATACCTATCCAGTGATTTTTGCAAAGAATTCACTGTTTAGAAACATATTGGACAACAATATAACCTTTGAGAAAAAATACTGAATGTCCTGAAACTGTTTAAAAGTAACAAGCGACTAAATCACCTGATGGGCAAAGCCAATTTGATCTCTTTGAATAAATGTAACATTCAGATTTGCTAAGTAACATGCACAATCACTGGTTAAGTGGCACTTCTTTTTCCTTATGTCTGTTGCCCAAACACTCCCACACACTTATTTGTCCTGCTTTTGTCTGCTGCATGCACACTAACATCAGGGGGGTCTACTAGGCACAGTAATATACTGCCACCTAAGATGCCACTTTTGTTCACTGGTATCCTCAAACACACAAACAGGTAAGGCTTCAAATAAGGGATCAGTATGGTTCATATGAACAGTGTTTATACTGTATCTGGAGATGTCTTCCTCACTGTGTTTCTATTTCAAATTAGTTTCTTTAAAAGATAATATCAGAACAGCACAGCACTCTCCTGGATAATGTAAAACCCTTCAATATGAGTCAGCTTCCTCAACAGTTAAATCTTTAGCTTCTGAAGTAAAATGAACATACAAATGCAAACAGATTGAACAGTTATTCCCCAGAAAGGTATTAGTGCAAAAAACACTTGAGAGATTTCAAATGGTAAACCCTGCCTACTTTCACACCCTTGCATACTTGACCAGTTGTGGTACAAAGCGAGTGTGGTCATCAGATTATATAACACAAGTTGTCTTTCAGACACTGTTAGACAATCAGACAAACACTTTGTTTGAAGCATACCGAGGCCTGTAGACATTTTTGGTGCCAGTATGAATTTTTTCCTCCACCAATGGAGAGGCAGTTCAGGATTTTGTTATACTGTATTTGGAGCTTATTAATATTAGATTTAGATTTATATGCAAAGCTGTGCATATTTATAGTACAGATGGAGTGACACAAGCATTCAATCTTCATGCACTTCTGACCTTCCTTTTATGTGAGTATTTTCCACAGCAGGGGCTTTATAGATGAGTTTTGATCTCAGCTTCCTTTCCTGTATTTTGTTTCATTTGCAAATGCATGCTGTTTTAGAAAATTTCATCCTGTGACTATTTCCACACTGCCTGCATGTCAGAACATAAGCTCTGTCATGGGATCCCAACATCACACACAGCTTTCTGATGTTCACAGACATTGTGACAGTTAGGTAAGACACACGTGCACACACATTATGATTAATGGTTAAAGGTTAGGAGAAGAGTGCAGAACCTTCCATCCTTTGTCATGGCAATCAAAAAACACGTTTCCTATCACATCCCATCTCCATGACAACCATGACAATTTAGACAGTCCCATCATTACACAGCCAGTCAGTTATGGTTTAGTTCTCAGACTAGTATTTTGATTTTGAGAATATAACCACACTTTCTTTTAAAATATTTTTTTCTGTTTGTCCATTGTTTTTCTCTTTGTTTTTTCTGTCCTCCCCTCCTGTCTCCTTTTCCTTTCTTCCTCCTCTTCCTCCATTGGATGGCATGTTGTGCTGTGGTGCCTCTAGTGATCTTCAGCCTTCTCTGGACAGGGTTAGGAGTGCTAGCGCCCACTGTCTGACTCCAGACAGTCATGCTCATTCACCAGAGACTGAAAGGTACCAGCCTCTGTATCCACCACCCCCTCCTGTAGTTACTTGATCTCAACCCTTCCTTCTCTTTGTAGTTCGCTTTCCCTTCTGAATGGTTCTGATGATCATGCTTCACTCTCTCCTCACCCTACACCCCTGCTGTACACAACACTCTTTAAACCTGCTGATCCACCCAGCAGCTCCTGTGCTTTGCCACAATAATCAAGTTGTATATGAAGGTGCAATGATTGTTCAAAGCTGTCATGACTAGATAATCTATTAGCAAGTACAATTGTTAATATTTTTCTTTGTACAATTGCTTAATTTTAGAAACTAAATTACATGTAATTAGGTATAGGACACCAGAGATGCATCATTATACTGTTATATAATTTAGTGAAACATCTCAGCAATACTGCTAGCAGTGTCCAATAACATCATTGGTGTGATTGTCACGTTTTTCAGAGGCTACCACTGACAGTAAAGTTCTGATGTTTTATTAGTTGTCTTATTTTTGTAAACCTGAAGGGAGCACCTTTTAGCAGTCAAACAAAGACCCAGTAAAACTAGTGGACCGGACTCCTCGTCTGTTTAGCTCTAGTCCATGGCTTGTATATGCACAATATAACTCTGCTACAGTCCTTTGCTAGACCATCATATTCTTTAAGTATAACACCCAGCAGGTAACAACGTTAAGTTCAAGGTTCCGGCACTCCAGAAAATCCTATAGACAGATAGATGAACTCATAACACTGACTGTGAAAGAACCCAAAAATCCTGCACACTAAAATTTAATTAATGAATTTTAGTGCTTTCACAGCTATTATGTATTAATAAGAATCAGATATAAAGACATAAATGAATGCAAAGCATCTGAAAGAGACAGAATATTTAAAGTATTTTCCAGTCAATTCTCTTCAAACAAACAACCTTTTTTTGTTGTGGCATTTTTTCTGTATTTGATGTTGCAGAGTTCAACAGTGCTGCAATATAAACTTTACTAAATAGCTTGAGTTTGAATAAATCCAAGGTGATCATGGTGTAAAGTACTGTAATTTTTGCATATTTAAGCAATAAGCGTAGTATATCATGATGGACTGATGATTAGGATGATTAACACCTACTGTGGTACCTTTGGCAACAGCAGGTTTATCCCATGAAAATGTGATACCAACACATTCCTTCTAGACACCTTCGTTGATCCTTTAACTGTATGAGCACATGTGAACATAAATGGCACCCTCACTACAGAACTGGTGCACCTAATTGCTTTACCAAATGCCATGGAGTACTGTAACTAAAGATGAATCACTTCATCACCCAGAATGTATTATCCTGCTTAGCTTCACATAGACCAATTCTCAGCACAACTGACTTTTCAAACGCTCATTTGTCAGCTTCACTTCTTAGTAATACCAGCATAACCATTTTTATTGTAACAGAATTCTGTTTATTGAGACTGAGATATGAGATATCAGCAGTCTAGTTTCATCCACTGCTTGATCAACCATTATCCACAATAGAATTAAAATACCTTGATCTATCCTAATAAAATGCTTACATATCATACAGTGTATGTGTTGAAAGAGTTGTTGGTCACTGTAATTATTCATCCTGTCCATACTGGCCATGAAGTAATACTTCTGTAGTATGACTATGTTATAAAGGATGTGGTCAATTTCCACAGTCCTCATTCCATTCAGTTGGTATCTTCATCCCGGGAGTCACATGTAGGTTTATTGTTGGTGTTTTGTTCTACAACTATCTACAACTATGTGATGGACAGGGCATCGTTGAATGTTTCCAGCCCAACAAGAAAACACAAAATGGGTTTTTGTATTTAAAGAACTGCAACTACAAAAGATCCCCAGATAGCCAAATATTTCCCTCAGGAGTGGATGAGCTAAAAAGCTAAAAGGATTCTGAATATTAGTCCCACATTTGTTGGGTGGCCTGAAACATGAGGCCATATTAATACTAATGTTGCTTTGTATCTGCTGGACGTGGAAATAGCTAATTGCTAACACATTCGCCACCTCAACTTAATAAGGTGATAATATGTTAGAGTTGTGTTTACAGCTTGTTCCAATGCCACCGAGTGGCCAAAAAATACTTGCAGCCATGGCAGGCAACAAAGAGACTTTGGCAGTTTTGTATCATCTATCTAATAATAGAACAGAATGACTTTCTGATTTTGTAATAACTTGCTTATTTGGTCATATGGGTGATATATTTTGTATGTGTACACATAGAAAATCTTTGCCAAATTCCCTGCCCCGGAGGCGTCCGGCAAGTCCCAGGATTCTTATTCAACATGCTTCCCCTGAAGAAGACAGGTACCCTTGTGTGGACCTCCAACTGCTTCCTCCTAGAGCTTGACTTATGCCTTGAATTCTGATGCCATTATTGCATGACCCCAATCCCTGAAGTTTTTTGTTGAATAATATGGGACTGTAGAAATGCTTTTTCAACACAGCAATGTATTGCTTTTTTTCAGTAATGTAAGGAAGATTCTCTTAAACCAGTCTGAAATCCTTTTGGTTGAGTTGGGTCTTACTGGGCTCAGGCAGACGTCAAGCTCTACCTTTTATTTGCAGCTAACACCAATCTCTTTGCACATTTCTAATATTTCTGTGAATATCAAGTTTTGAGTTGCAACCTAAACTTTTCCAACTCTGTTTATTCTGATAAAAGTGTAGTAGACTATCTTGTATGACGCAAAACTTATAATTTATTTTAATTTCACCAAAGTTAAAACTTTAGAAAAGGGACTCATTTTCAGATTTTCAAATGCCTTTAAAGAAATAATTCAATATATTGAGGAACATGCTTACTCATTCCAAAGGTTCGGAACAGCAAGCAAGATGATAATGTGTTAATTAATGAGCTTTAGAGCGGCTGGTAGGCAAATTTTGTTATGTGAAACATAGCCAGGTTAGCTGTTTTTCTCTATTTGAAGTTTTTATGCTCAGCTCTGCTAATGCCTTCCATCTGTAGTATCATATTTAATGCACAAATACGAGTGGCACCAATCTTCTCATCTAAAGGTGGGCACACACTTGATGACTGTTGCATTGATTATGAATAGGATTTGGACGTGATGACTGATTGGACCCAGTTGAACTGAATCCCAATCTGGGTTGCTCATTGTTGGCAGTCAGCAGATGAAATCATGCAGTGTGTGTGACATGTTACGATTCTAATCTTCATTATTAAGATCCAGTTGCTGTCAACTGTTCTCATAAAGATCTTTTAAAACATGTTTAATATTTGCATCTGACATCAGCAACCAGTGATGTCACATACATGTCACCCAAGAATTTGTATGGTAAATAAAAGATAAAGGTTTGAGGATGGTGAGTAAAAAGGACTGTAGTATGAAAGTTCACTGAACACCTAAGTGGCGGGAAAACTGAGTGAACTGTGTGGCAGGATACATATCACATCGGGACTGATACATTTCAGTTCCCTCTGTAATCCTATGTAATCTTGTAATCCTATGTACAGTTCTCATAATACATCCATAAAAATAACAATGCAAGATGGTTGTGTCTATATTTGTTTTGGTACAAGTACATGTGAGAATTGATGTGATCTCATGGGATTTACTGCCGGAACTTTCTGCCTCTCCAGTCTTATAAAGTTTTAGCCAATCGTCAAGTGTGTCCCTGCCTTAACTCACAGCAGGAAAGTGAAGATGTTTATTTTCCAAAAATTTAATGTTGCTTTAAACATGCAGGGTTTCATTTTATTTTAACAAACACAAGATAGAATCATAAGCTATTTTTGTCAATTTTTGCAGTTTAGGTCCCTATTGTAAAGTGTATGGCCATAAATGGGCTGGACACAGTGAGAGTGAGTGTATTGCAATGTACAACTTGTCAGAATAAAAGGCTTGAAGTTCCTCCAGGTGTTGACAAGTTGTACTTTGTTTCATAATTTATCACTCACATTGTGTAAAGGGTTGCTTGTATGGCTTTTAGTTTGTGGGTGGGGTTTTTCTGGTTTTTAGTTAGATGCTTAGAGTCGTAGCAACACAGTTTGGTTGTTGTTGTTGTCATCGTAGTTTCGTCCTGTTGCTTTTCTTCCTCCCTCTTTCACGGTTTGTAGTGCCCGCTTTGTGCTCTTTTGAACTTATGGTACTTTGTGATGGTTATGGTGTGACAGCTTGCCTTGCTGAGTTTGCTTCCCGCAGTCTTTCCAAGTGTACTTTTTGTTCTGGGATTTTGCATCTGCAGCTTCTGTGTGCTCACCTTCTCCTCTCAGTCTTTGACAAGTCTCGCTCAGCAATGACTTAGTAATCATCTTGTCTATAATTCATATCAGAAGTGTGACTGTGTGTGTGGGTGTGCGTGCATGTGTGTGTGTTGGGGGGGTGTATGTATCATCTTTATCACCTTCATGTCCATGAATGGAGAATATAGATGCTACTTTCTATTCAAGAGACTTTAATTCAACTCAGTACAAAGAAGAAGTACACACACACACACATTTGTCCACATCCACACATGCACAGTTACAGATGAAGCATGGTAGTGTGACAGCACTTACTTATATCATCTTCTTCATACCATCCATCTCAGCATGCCTTTTATTTCTGTTTTCCAGATCATAAATGTATAAGGTCAATAACAGCCCAGAGTCAGAGTCTTCTAAATCTAAATGATTTATTCTCCATCATGCTGTCTTCCACCCTTTTATCCATCCATCCATCCATCATCCATCTTTTTTCTGTTTTTTTTTTTTTACGTATTGTTCCCTTGCCCATCCACCATTCTCCAGGCAGCCTCGGACCCTGGAAACACCTGAGTGTCAGACTCTTGCCAGGAAGCTTTCTGACATTGGCAGGTAAGGCATATATTGTAGGTCACTTACAGGAAGAACTTACACAACCACAAAAGAAACCATCTTTTTAAAGTTAGCTTTAGATTAAAGCAGGGATTGTGAATATTTTCCTGTTATGGCCTTTTGCATAGACCCACAATAAACCTGGTTTGATTTTATGAATAGTTTTATGTTGACTCTTCTGAGACATTTACTGTGTACCCAGATAACTTAGCTAGACTTTGATGACACTTTAAATTTTAGAAGTTTTTTTAAGGTGACTCCATGTAAGCATAAATATGATATCCATATGATGTGTTAGCCTTGTCTCTTACAATTTCTATTATACAGCTAAATTTGCCAGATATGCTACTATGATTTTTAGGAGACATGGTGTTAAGATATTGCTCCTTCACTGACATTCTTAAACAAGCTCAAGCCATTTCTGCTCTCTTCATGCAGTATTTACTATCAATGTATTTTAATGTATGGTTAATATTGCTCAACCAATTAAGAATAATATGTACCTACAAGAAAGAGCTTTTGCTAATGTTTCATTTAACACTGTGTGGAATATCTTTTATTTATATGTATTCTGTAGCTTTTTTCCCCTCCCCTTTTCCTCAACAAATCTTTCTTGTCTTTCTCGTTCTTGTTCCTGCATGCTGCTGCTTACACACAGTGTTGCTCAGCTTTGGGTTTGTATGGCACTTGTGTGACTGCGCACATTTGTGTGTGTACTAGTATCAAACTTACCTCCGTATTAAGGATCTCCAGAGGGAAAAAAAAGTTCCACTTAAAGCCTTCGATAAGGGTTAACTTAGAGAGCAACCCTGCACTGAGCCACAGATGCAGAGTCAGATCCTGTTTCACTGTTTGTACTGTGCTGGAGACGGACAGGACAGGGCAACTCTTTCACTCCTATGAACAGTACAGTTTGTGTATGTGTGTGCGTCCTTGGTTTGTCTTTGTCACAACATAGCTTCTGATGCTGCTACTGTTCTGTGTTTGCGTATTTAATGTACATTAGATGTGTTGTATTGACCTGTGTGGTTTCAAAGATCATGGTGTCCTTGCTGAGTGGATATGTGACCGTTGTGAACATTCAGTTGACCTGATTGGAGCAATGTGCCAAAATGCATAAATTACACAGTGAAATAGAAAAAGAGGTTTTGATGAATGACCTCTGTTTTTAGGTCTTTTGTGAGAATGGCTTCAAATGAATGAATGTTTGCAGAAATGGTGGTGCTGGTGCTTAAGGTTTTTCACTTCCTCCATGTATTGTTTTACTGTCTAAATCTTTGATTAGCTGTTCTTTTGGTAACAGGATTCCTCACTCTCTAACTCTGAAGAAGCTTCGATTTGCTCTGATTTGTGAATATGTTGTTGCCACTGATTTGTCACCAAAATATTGCTGCTGTTCTTCAATTTACATGACTGAAATGTTTCCTTTCACTTAATATGCAACATCCTCTTTTATGTTATTCATGAAGAAAAGAAATATGAAATGACAACACAATCTGCTGGTTAATAGCTGTTTGCCTGCACACTTTTTGTATTACTTCAGATGAATTTCAACCTTTTATACTGTAAAAATTAAACAGTGTGAATAGAATTAACCTAATAATTGTGAAAAAATGTGCTGTAGTGTACATCTCAGACCACAGATAATCTGACTGTCATTTTTTTCCTCTTCTTATTCCCACTTTTCTTCTTTTTTGCTCATTGTTCATCTTTTCTTTTTCTTATCAACTCTTTCTACTTTTCCTACTCCTACTTGCTGCATCTGTTTCTGTTTTTTTTTCACTTTAATGTTATTTTGTGTTAGGGGCCACCTCCAAGGTGATGCGTCTCTTCCCTCCTCAGTGACGTCCTCATCAGCTCGCAGAATGAGGCAACTCCCACAGCTTCCCCCTAAGAGCAGTACCGTAGGACAAGGTACAGTATATCTTAACGACAATGGGTGTTCTTGTACTTGCTACATAGTTAGGACCAAAAATTTTTTTGAAAGTGAGGACATTTTGGCCAGTCCTCACTTTCTGAAACACCTCTTTGACTTGGTTTTAGGGTTCAAGTTAGAATTAAGTTGAGGTTAGGTGTTAGGCTAAGGGTTAGGCATTTACCATAGTTTTGATGATTAGAGGCTAGAGGAGGATATATCTGGCATCCATAAAGGCATAACAGGTACAGCGCTGATGTTTTCCCAGATAACAAAACTGATGTAGTGGGAATAAAATCTTGTTACAGATGCATGTTTTTAGACTAGTGAATCCCCTTAAATTTCTTGCTTACTACAGCATAAGGAATGTAAGGGATTATATTGTATGTGTAGTATCCTCTAGGGCTTCTATCTCCAAATGACTTGAATTGCATGTTAGAATTTTAGGAAAACAAATAAATCCAGAAGTCACACTGCAGGTAAATCCTATAGCATTAGCTGCACATCAGTGATTTACCTTCTCTCATGCCCATGTGGGCTCCAATATGTTGGGAAAACAAGCAAGCCTGTTAAAATATGTATCTTGGAGCACAAAAGTGTCATACACAGAAAATATTTGAAGTCACTTGTTGCTAGGCCGATAATTCAGTCTGAACATTGTCATTTTGTACCATACAGCAGAATACAAAACCACTCAGAGGTGGTAATGTTGATCAAAAACTGCTTAGATCCTAATTTAAATGGATCTTTTACATGAGAACACTGGTTGTAAAGAGGAATTATCCTTGTCATGTTTTTTGTAACAGCCCACTGTCCTGCTTGTGGTGGCTGGCATTATTGCTTTTTTGTTTTTTGCACTGGTATATGGGTATTTGTATGTATATATGAGATTTACACCTTGCTTAATAGGTCTTAGTCAGTGCTGATGGTTTGCCACTCATGCATGTTTGGTGATCACACCTAAGTGGTTAATGAGTTCATGTGGAGCACCTTGTCTCAATAGGTCCTTATCGATAGTGTATTTACTGTATGTCTGTAGAATTAGTTTTCTATGTATGTGACATACAGTTTTTAGGCAACACATACCTGACATCACATTTTGATTTAAGAGCGCAAACCTTGCAGCAGATTTAGATTTTATCCATAAAGACATCCCATGTGCAGTGTTGATCTTCATTGTAGTTTTCTGATGTTCTAGATAACAAAACTGATGGATACATGTTTTCCAGGCTGATGAAATGCTAAATAATAATGATTTTAAATATAAAAAACTTGGCTGATATAAAGTAAGTTACATTCTATTGTGTTTGTTGTTTGTGTAGCCCTTGTAGCAGAGGAGCGTGTTCGTCAGCTCCAGATGAGGGTTCATTCCAACCGGGTGTCAGCTGCCACCACGTCCAGCCAACAGGACCTGGACAGAGCACTCAAGAACAAACGGGAGGTGGGCCACAGTGTTTGATGGCTTTTGGTGTTATTTAGCCTGACTCACCAGGAAATGGACAATAAGGGTTGCAGCCTCCAAACTTGTTTACCTGAATGTAGTACTGGGTAAGGTAGCATTAGCATGAAACAACAAATCAATCTATCCTGTTCCACCCAGCATTCCTTCTCCCTGCTCCACTATGATCTGCTATGTTCCTCCACGCTCTGCCCTGCTCTTCAGTTAGAAGGCAACAAAGACTTATTGATCAAGCAGAAATAATTGAAAATCTCGGATTGGTTAGAGAGGTCAATCCCGCCCAAAATGTTTTAGAAGCTAATATGTCTGCACTGCTGCCAGTGCTGTTCACAGGGGGCTTCGACTGCACCTCTCCACATTAAGACAAATTTTGGATCAGATTTCTACAACAAAAATATTGACTTGTATGATGCGTGTTTCCTGCAGCTCTACAAGGATCAGAGAAAGAGCAGTGAAAATGTTTCCCATAAGTCCTCAGACAGTGATGTCAGTGACGTGTCAGCCATCTCTCGAACCAGCAGTGCCTCTCGCATCAGTAGCACCAGCTACATGTCTATTCAGTCAGAGAGACCCCGGGGTCGCTTCGGGCACACACACACACACACACACACACACACACACAGTCACTCAGACACTAACATAGCTTTTTGTTGTGTTATTGCACATTTATTTTTCAGTAAAGGAATTATTAAAGCATACGAATCAAACTTAGTTTGGTATGACATCATGTGATTAAACTGTATAAATTATGATGACCAGCCGGGCCATGCGTGCAACGGGCCGTCACATGATGAAGAGCACCAGTGTGAGTGGTGAGATCTACGGCATGGAGCATGCTGATGGCAGCCAGTCAGACACGGCGCTTGGGAGTCTGGGGAGTGGGATCAAGAAGCGGCGCTCCAGCCTCAGCCAACGGGTGGTTGCCATCCTGCCATCCAGACGCAGCCGGAGTACCTCGCAACTCAGTTTGACAGGTCAGAGAGCAGACTGACTGACTAAGTATGAGAAATCATTACACAAATGCACACTTAGAAATTAACAAGAACAAGCAGAACTAAGCAAGTAGACAAATAGACAGAGAAACATCATCCAAAAGTTGACTTACATACATCCCTAAATCTTTGTTATCAGTCTTTACTCTCAGCTGTTAAAATATAATTGATGTGCATTTCAGGCATACATCTTGAAATCAGTGATTGTCACATGTTGCTTGCATCACAAGTCAGACCTCCTATACAAAATAAGCCTAAAACCTATTTATAAACAATCACATCCAGAACAAGATGATGTCATTACACAGTAATGTAGAAAACTGAAACATGTGGAGATAAACAAGATAGCATACCTTGTTATCCTGCCTACGCTAGACAACCTGGCCCAGCCGTAGTGAAAATTGTTGTGTATACTGTATTTTTTCACCATATAATAATTTTAGAACGTTAGTGTAATTACTGTAAACGCCGTCCCTGGCTAGTGGTTAAGCCGCAACACTCCCACTGCTGCGGCCCGGGTTCAAGTCAGGGTTGTGTCAAGGGCATCCGGCGTACAACATGCTAAATGTCAACATGTGAGTCGTCAGTGTGACGATTCACTGTGGCGACCCCTAAACGGGAAAAGCCGAAAGTGACTTTCTAGTGTAAATACTGTAAACAAATGATACCATTGCCAACAGTATTGGCAGCATCTAATGGAATGTAGTTTGTTGAATGTAGTGTGATAAACCTACCAGAAGTTTTGGTTTTGTTAGAATATGAACATAAAAAAGCTAATATACTGGAAACTATATATAATTTTCAGCAAAACTGAAGCAGTTTTTGCTAAAAAGGTGGTCTTATAAATTGTTTGTTAAAATGCTTATATATAATTGAAATATTATGTGATTATAGCATCTTTCATATAATTCTAGTGGCAAACATTTTTGTTTGTAGAAAAATGAGACAGTCTCGGGGCTAATAGTGTCTGTTTGCTGCAGTGTCTTTTTTGAAGACACTAACACTGGGGACGCCAGCGTCTGACTTCATATCATCATGCTGAAAAACAGTGCTTCACTAACATCTCAGATTGTAGGGTTCCAGTGTGCTTCACCTCTGACTACACCTGGCATGATTAATGGGCATGGTTTAGTGTTCAAACATGTGCTCCTTTGCACCTATAACCACACACAGCTGTGATGTCACACTGTACTGACACACCCTGACGTACACTTTTACATCACTGCAGCAAAATGAGTCAGTCAGCTAAAACAAGATTTTTTTTTTTTTTACTGCAGTTAAGTTGTTTATTAAGAAATTCTAGCATATACCAGCATGGGTAATGATGATGACAATCAATTGGTGACATTTGTTATCTAGAAATTACATTTATTGTGCCAATATAAAATACAAATAAATAAATGCTGATTTTACAAACACACAGAAAACATCTTATGAATTTACATCAGTACACCTTTCCTCCTTTGTCTACATGCTAATAATTAGTTTTTATGAAGTATGGCCACTTATTAAAATGGGTCAGATCACACATACATGTATATGTGTACATAAAGACTTAAATGTAGATAGACAATAGCCACTAGGTCTCAAGCACTTACCCATTCTTATAGGTTTACCGGTGTATCAAGTATTGCTGTTTATTTCTGATGTTGTTGTTTTTTATGGGCTTTGTTGTTATTGTGTGTGTTATTGCAGAGGCGGCGGGTAAGGTGGCGGACAGACAGAAAGGTAAAGCAATAGTTAGACAGACTGTTTGAGAGGCAGGCAGTCAGACACTGTAAGACAGAAAAAGATGGTCCATAGGTGCATTGTAGCTGCATAATAATCTTAGCTTGATATGATACTATAAACTGTATAAGTAAGAACATTTATATAGTTTATACATTATGCAACAGCTATTCAATAGGAATTCTGTTTCTTCTTCTTGTGGCCTGTAGAGAAATGTTCAAGACTAGGTTTTATTAAATTTAAGAGACAAGAATACTAGCAAAATAAACCAAACTCACACTGACAAGAAACTACAGAAAAAACAACATACTGTAGTAGGCAAAGGTTCCTTGCACCCCCAGCCCTTCCTGAACTCTGTCTCTGGCACATTTCCTTACTCCACCCTCTCCTGTAACCATTATGTTTAATGGCTGGTTCAGTTCTAGAAGAAGCCTGGCTATGTCAAAAATCATTTTCTTAGTAGTCTTATTGTTGGGAGGTAATTGCGACTATTTTAATTTCAGCAACAAAACTGTACCAAATTTAAAATCTAAGTCATGTGTTTATGATAAAAAGTAGCAGGCTTTTAAAAAGTGCTGAACCCTTCCCGTATGGTTGGATGTGTCATGATTCGGTTCCGCTGCTTCCTGTCGCACTTTTATTTTGACCTTATTTCCTGTTTTTGTTTCACCTTAGTTTCGGTCTTTTTACGTTCTTCATCACGCACGTTAGTTTCACCTGCTTTGTATTGTTTGCACCTGTTAGGCAGCAACAATCTGGCAGCGTCCTTGTGGAAGGACGCTGCCAGATTGTTCTAGACCCCAGCTCTGACTCTCCAGCATTATCTATGGGTTTGGTATTTTGTGTTTCTTACCCGGACTGTTTCCTTGGACTATTCCATTCTGCCTTGCCCTCAAACTCGGACTGCTTCTATGTGTATCGGCTTAACGGACTTATCTCTGGACAACGCGGAAAAGGAGGACCCAGAGGAGACCGTCAGCTGGGGCCACCATTCCTGTACCCAGTCTTTGGTGCTGCTTCCTGTCCGGCTTTTATTTTGACGTTACTTCCTGTTTTTGTTTCACCTTAGTTTTGGTCTTTTTACATTCTTCATCACTCACATTGGTTTCCCCACGCTGGCTGCAGCCTCCAGAGCCTCAGCCAGCACCACGCCAGCTGCAGCCACCTCAGCCTGTTCCAGAGATGCAGTCTCCACAGGCCCTCCGGCCTGGGCATGGTGGTGTCCCTGCTGACTCCCTAAAACCCTGGTGTGCCAACAAAGATGTCCCCACCAGGCCCTGCACTAGTCAGTGTGCCGACGCCACCTTGCTGCCTGTCTCTGTCTT
>NW_018128063.1:1454097-1464661 GCF_001952655.1 Monopterus albus | reverse complement strand
CGGGCCCCAGCCGGTCCTCCAGCAGCTGCGGCAGCCACCGGCTCATGCCTGGCACCGGGGTCGCCCTCCCGAGCGGCCCATCCGGGCTCATGCCTGGCACCGGGGTCGCCCTCCCGAGCGGCCTCTGCGGACTCATGCCTGGTTCCCTGTTTTACAGGGTCACCCCATGTCCTAGGACTTTGTTTTTTGGGTGGTTTTGTTTTGTTTTTGAATGAGCTTCCTACAGTGACCTCACTACCTAAAGTAACATTAAATGTTACCCCTAATTTCACAAAAATATTTGATTATCTCAAAGCTTTATCCTAGCACCCTGAAAATGTAAATGTATTTGTCATATACAGCAAAGTATATGATCAGAATTTTTAAGATATTGCTGAGGTCACCATGGGATACCAGTTTGCATGGGGTGACCTGTTTAGAGAATATACATCTCAGCTTATAGTTATCAGGCTTGTCGAAGTTGCTACCTTGAATTTATATATACAGTATGACTAGAAGAAGGCTCAGCTCACCCTCCAAAAGCACATAACCCAGTATAATATTTCTAATGTGTACAACTACAGGTGCAATTTGAGTTCTGGGTAGGTATGACATGAGATGCCTGATAACTGATAACAGCTTTGGTTAAAATGGCACAGACAAATGGCTTAACACTTCTTTTCTGTGTTTGCTACAGAGGCGACAGCAGGTAAGAAGGCGGGCAAGCCCGGCGGCAGCAGCATTCGAATCGGCAGGCCAGCAGAGAGTCAACTGATGGCAGCATGAACAGCTACAGCTCTGAGGGGAAGTATGTAGACACCAACATAACAAGCCAGTCAAGATGTGGACATGGTTTTATTATAGATCCATTTATATTGATATTGTGCTTTTTCTGGCATCAAAAATTTAGTTTATTATTAAATTATGATAACATCCGATGGAAGTTAGAGCGCACATCATAAAGGAAGTATGTTACCCAATGTGTCACACAATTTGTATAAAGTTGTAGTTTAATTGGAGGGGTGCTCAGTCATGCATAGTGCACTTACATATAGTTGAGGAACTCACACGAGTCAGATAAAAAAAAAAAGATTAGCAAAAATCAAAGCTGTAGACGCTTGTAGTTGATAGCATGGCTCAAGCTCCACAAACACAGAATCCTCCCTTTCCCATAATGTTAAACCCTCCCTGCCTCATAAACCCCGAGAAAACATGTACATTTAAATATTTACAGTTTTATGGCAACTCTGCCAACTCCCTCTGCCAATAAAGATTGCGTTGTGTGTTACAAAAGCATCATTACAGCCAGTAAATACCATGGAATAAGATTGTTTTGTCTTCTTCCAGGGTCAGGAATGACATTTGAAACTCAGTCCATAATTTTAGTGTTACACAAATTTTCCATTAAGACTTTGTATATTTCAAGCCTGAGCTAAGATAACCCTGATGTCATCAGGTTGGTGGAGTTGCCCTATATAAAGTACATGTCCGTAAACACTATGCACAGGGATAACCATTATGGATGAAGCTATAACATGGTGATGACAGGGAATCTTTTCATCTGTGTCTGTGTGTGTCAGTCTGATCTTCTCAGGGATGCGGTTGGGTGCCGACAGTCAGTTCAGTGACTTTTTGGATGGTTTAGGTCCTGGTCAGCTAGTTGGCCGGCAAACACTGGCAACACCTGCCATGGGTGAGTGACAGCTTAGGGTTACTGTACATTTTATACACAACATGTCCATATTTGCAATACAGAAAAAAATAGGAAATACTGGATTCTATTAGTCTCCTTAAATGTGAAGTTAGAGAAGTATAGCACCTTTTATTTAACTATAAAAACAGTGTATGTACTACATTGTTCACAAGGTTTTAAGTTTGTGATCCATATGTCTCCTGTGTATACAGGTGATGTCCAGATTGGTTTGATGGACAAGAAAGGCCAGTTGGAGGTGGAGGTGATCAGAGCACGAGGCCTTACCCCCAAACCAGGCTCCAAATCTCTCCCAGGTGACACACAGTTATTCACATCTGGAAATCTTTGACAAAAGTCACATTCAACCATTATGCAACCTGAACTCAACACTTGTGTCTCAAACCTAAATGTCAAACTCAAACACTACTTTCTGCTTTCCCCATATCATTCATAATCCCACCCACCCATCCACTTCCTATCCTCCCTCTTTCTGTCATTTTGCATCCTCCTGACCCCCACCCCCACCCCAGCTCCCTATGTCAAGGTGTACCTGCTGGATAATGGAACTTGTAAAGCCAAAAAGAAAACTAAGATTGCACGAAAGACCCTGGAGCCACTCTACCAGCAGCACCTGCTCTTTGAAGAGAGTCCTCAGGGCAAGGTGCTTCAGGTAATATTCTGTGTGTGTGGTGTGGGAGGGTGAGGTATACTTTAATCTCAAACTGACAAGCCCTTGCTCTTACTGTAATTTCAATGTCCATAAAAATATTTATGATTCCTTTTAAGTCACAGTTAAACAGAAAATGACCACTTTATAGTGTAATTGTCTCTATGCCAGTGCTGTAGACTTGAGACTTGGACTTAAGTCAGACTCAAGTTACTTTTCTGGAACCACTCAGGACTTAACTTGCACTTGTCTTGTGATTTGATTTAGCCCAAATGATGTGACACTTGCATTGGACTTGAATAACTGAAGACCTGACTTGACCTTATTTAAACTTATTTGAGAACTGACCTGGACTTCAAAATCAGATAGACTTTCTCTTCAAGGATTTAAGATCTTTTTGGAGTCACATGACTTGACGGTTGTTTAAAACTTGTCTTGAAATACTTGAGACTTGTTGCACAAAACACTCAGCGCTGCTTAATGCTTTGAGATTCTTTGAGTGTTTTTAAAAAAATTAGTTTTAGGAATGTTCATTTGCCTGAACTGAAGCCTAAAAGCCATGGTTGCCATCATGTGTTAAGAAGTGATTAATCCCATGCACACTTGAACCTATTTGTACCATTCCCTCCTCCAGGTGATAGTATGGGGTGACTATGGACGATTGGACCACAAATGTTTCATGGGTGTAGCACAGATTCTATTGGAGGAGCTGGACCTCTCAAGCACGGTGATTGGCTGGTACAAACTGTTTCCTCCATCCTCATTGGTGGACCCTACATTAGCTCCGCTCACGCGCCTGGCGTCTCAGACGTCATTGGACAGCTCAGGACTGCCGCCGGGCGTTCGGTCCTAGTGACCAGATGGCGACCACCCCCTAGCCAGACGGAGAGACAGGGAGAGAGAGTTAGAGAGGGAGAGACAGAACTAGCCAGTCAAAGCTTATCTGGAATCTGACAATCACATCCCACACCTTCCCTCTTCCTCCTCCTGACACCTTTTTGTTTTCACAGCTTTGCTTTCTCCTCTGAACTGCAGCAGTGGAAGTTTGTCTTCACTTCTCTGTACTGTTTCTTCCTTTCTTTTGTTGTTACTTTCTTGTGCAGTTCCTACCAGAGCACCAGATCAAAGCAGAGTCTGCCACTCAGTAGCCCCTCCAGCCAATCAGAGTAGAGCATAGGCCAGAGGGATGAGTGGTATAAACAGTGTGTGACAGTTAGAACTTAGCAAGCTTCATGCAGCTGTGCTGTCAAATAGAGGCCGGCTGTCGTCTCTACTGTGCTACCATGGTAACAGTGAATTGTAAATGAAATCGAGGCATAGCAGTTTGTCTTTAGGTGACGTGAGCCTGCACAAGCACGTGCACATTTTTAGCTTAGTTATGAGAAATGAAAGCAAGCACAAGAAAAGCTTGACTCCTTTATTTGGACAGAGACAAACAGAGGTTTTGCTCTTTTTCTAAACAAAGAGGAAAGAAAATACAGGCCAAATTAACTATTTGCTTTTTTTTAAATTGGAATATTTTTTCTGTCTTTTTGCTAGAGTTCAGAACGGTACCTTAAGGTGCAGACTCCCTCTGTGTAGGTGTAAGTTTGGTTTTTGAGCGATAGTGCGCCAAAGGCCAACAACAAAGGTCAGGTCACATTCGCCGGAACACCCTTCACCCAACCCTAATCTCTGAAACCAACTCGTCAAACTCCCCCTGTAGGAGGGAGCAGCATGACTCGGGGCTGACCTGCCCCGGCCACAAGCTGCATGCATGTTTCTTTTGTTCTGTTTGTTTCTATTTTTTTCCTGTTCTCTACTTTTTTGTAACATTGATGATGAGACAAATTAACAAGCAATTCTCAAAAAACAAAAAGAGAAAAAAAAAGACTAGACTCTGTGTGTTAGTTCCACATACAGTACTTTTAGGCCAGCTTGTGTGTTGCATGTTCTTGTACAGTTTGCTCGTACTGAATATGAATACAAACAGAGAAAAGCCAAGCCATCCCCGCCCCCTCACAGGAGCAGACCTACAGGGGGGGATCAGCTCAGCCCAGGCTATGCCTACCACTCTGGGTCTAAATATCCATGTTAGAAAGTCTCTGAAAAAGTTCCTTTTTTTCACTTTTACTTTGAACCCTTTCAACAACAGTGCTGTTCTTAAGTACTGAATATATTTGAGCCCCTGGCATATCTGAGGATGTAGGTGTCTAAACTGTAGTTTAAGACAGTTGGGGCTAGAGACAGAGATAGAGAATGTGTGTATAACAGCTAAATGTATATGAAGTATCCTTATGCGTTTGACAGAAATTATAAAGATTTAGATATATGAATATAAAAAGAGTGTATTTGACTGTACACCCGTCACGTACACACACACACGCACACCTTGTACATACAAATCAGGATGAGCAACTTGAACTTAAGTTATGAACATCCAAAACATTGCTGACACACAAACATTCCTAGTTTTTCCAAGGAGAATTTGCGTCCGTTTAATGTGCTCCAGCTGCTGAGCGGCACCGAGCCACTAGAGGGTGCTAATATGCCTTTATTTTTGTCCCAGTTGCAGAAAAATAAGCAGAACCAATTAGAGGGAAAAAAGATTTCTTCTCTTCAAATCCCTTTCTCTGTTTATTACTATTGGTTTGGACTGGACTTCTAAAGCCAATGAGAAATATGGTTTTGCAGACATATTTTGAGGATGTTTCTGTTGAAGTCTTTGGAGTGTGGTCAACCGCCCTTTCCTTTGTCAGTATTACTCTAGGAATACTGATTGTTTACAGCCCACGGCTCCCCACTCCCAAACCACGATTCTAGATGAAAGATGAAGTATTCACTGCAACAATTCTTGTTTGTATAACAGATGTGGCTCTACTGATGTGTATGTTTTATATTCAAGAGTTCATTTTTATTATTTACAAATAAAAGACTGTGTGGAAAAAGACTCTTGCTTTTTTGAACAGAGTGGTCTCACATTATTTTAAAGCTGGTAACTTCAGAGTCTTATTTAACATGGTGAATGTGGTTATTTTTCACTGCACAAAGTGCACTTGTCATTTTCAGGCTTTTTCTCAAAGACCAGCAGTAGTTTCCCACTGTAACATTTGTAACAAGGGTGTAGTTTTGCATGAATAGTAGGGACATGTCCCTACCAATATTTGAGCAAACCTGTGCGCACTATTTTTGGAGTGAAGTCATATTATATCATTCTGATGTGCCCTCCCTGAGGCTACATCTGCAAGACGACAGCAGCATGTGACTAACTGAAAGGGAGGGTTTGGCTGGGGATGTGCCCCTGCTAATGTTGAGATCAAACCTATGCCCTTGGAATAATGGGTACACCTACACTACTCCACTACAAGAAGGATGTCTGTGTGTCTTTTGGACAGTACTGAACTTGATGGTGCTGAAAATGATGCAAATCTAATCCAAATATGATTAACATGTACCTTATGTTTTTGCACTGTTATAACATTCAAAGTCAAAATCAGATCAAACAGGGGATAAGTTACTGGTTAGGTTGTAGCAGTATTTCCTAGAAGCAGGCTTTAATCATTAGCCTGATTGTTATAGCGAACAAGCTTAAGCAAAGTAAAAGTGTACTGGACTGACGTCTAACCACACTTGGAACTAATTAGCGGCAACACGTCCAGCTTGCCTTGCTTGAAAAGCTTCTTGTTAGCAGAGTTTTACTGCTGTTCTATGTTAACATTAAATTCTGACTGATGCTAGATAAAGTCACCCACTTGAACTCGAAAATACACATTTGTTCTACTGCTTTACCTCAAAATAACAGCTAGGCACCTGTGCACTGCATACATACCCTAAACACACATTACACTTTTATTGTGATTTTCTACTGCTGCTCACCGGTGCAGCAGAAGAGCCAACACCATCTTCCATTTTCAAAATCTACTACACCTTTCAGGACCTGGAGCAGAAACAAACCATTGACTGTGGAAAATATATATCAATGAGACAAACCATTGGAGACCAAGCTGACAACCGATTTGACTCTGCTTTGTGATTGGATAACCTGCATACTTACCAGCTCTCCTGATCTCCAGTGTGGTGTGCCTTCCTCTCCAGTTCAGCCACCTTTTCTCCTGATTTCTACAGCTTCCTTCTTTACCACTACATCCATTCTTCCAGCTGTTTAGTCAACCCTCTCGTCCGTTTGAGAGACCCGCTGTGTGTGTGTGTGTGTGTGTGTGTATTCCCCCGTTTGTCATACAATAAATACTGATTTTCTTCTCTGGGGCTGGGTGTCTGCATCTTGGCGTCTTGGTATGTCCTGTGCAGGCGACCCTGGTGCAAGACAGGGGAATGGAGAGGTCACCGGGGAAGGCGGCCTCGAAGCAGTACAAGCATTTCAAAACAGCAAACACCACAAGGATCTCTTAAAAACAAATCAAGAATCTTAAAAAACAATTCGAGAATACCCAAAAAACAAGACAGTACAAGCATTTCAGAGAAAGTTAGGAGCAGATATCGCTCTCACTCAAATCACAGACAGGGCAGTCTGTGGTCAGAGGGGGAGGGGCGGAAGTGTACGCATTCCTAGCATTAGCATATGGTAGGGTCCAGAGTTTTATTGTTCTTTGTGTAGGAGGGTGGCAGAGAGGGGGAGGGAAGCATGGCATGGTCGAGGTCCCCGAAATAAGGATTAGGGCCTGCGGGTGCTGTGTCCGCCGAGACATCGTGCGCCTGCACGCAGCAGCAGAGCCGGCCCGGGGACCAGTGGAGAACCGTCACCACAGACAACAGATCCTGGAGTCCCGGTGAAGCGCGTGCAGGACCAATCCTCCTGTACACCCGCTGCAGCTCCGCCAGCACGGCCAGCTCGTCCGTTCATGCAGAAAATTTACAAGGTGATGTAAACAGTGAACAAGTTGAGTTTTTTCAAGTACAACTAGCTAGGTTAAAGGAACAACTGGAATCACAGACTGATGATATTGAGAAGGAGAGGTTAGAGTTAGCTTAATGAAAGTGCGCATGAGTGAAGTGGGACTAGAGGAGTTTGATGCTAAGGCAGAAAATGCAAGACTTCATATGGTGCTTGACAGAAAGCACGCCTAGTCAGTGTTTGGGACCACAATCTCCAGACTTACTGCTCATAGCCATCACTCAATCTGTTCATTAGAACAGCAAAGTGTCACAGCAAAAAAAAGCGTGTGCTGCACAGTTAGCTGCAAAGGAGGTTGAAATGAAAATGGAAGAGGCAATTGCTGCACAAAGGCAAGAACTTGCTGCACAAAAGCAAGAACCTAAAAGGCTAGAAAATCAAAGAGATCTTCAAGTAATGGCTGCAAAGCTTAAAGCATACTCTGAAGCTGACTCAGGTGAGGCCTGTGACAACAGTAGAATAGCACCCAGTGAGGTAGCCAAATGTTCTCCAACACCTCAGAAAGAAATTAAATGGGAACAAACTTGTAAGAACAACAGTGAGCAGACAAACTACACTAATATTGAAACATCATTAGTACAAGCCCTACATGACACAATGTCCCTCAACAAACTTTTGACACCTGAGCCCTGTGTCTTTTCAGGAGATCCGCTTAAGTTTCTAGAGTGGAGTACAAGTTTCAAGGCTTTGACAGAACGTAGATGCTCAAACCCAGCTGACAGGTTGTTATACTTACAAAAATACATCAGTTGTGAGGCAGGGTCTGTATTAGGAGGAAGCTTCTACAGAAAAGATGACGATGCCTACAACCAAGCATGGGAAGAGTTGAATGCTCATTATGGCCATCCCTTTGTAGTACAGCGTGCATTTTGAGAAAAACTGAACAACTGGCCAAAGATTGGCTCAAGAGACTCAATTAAACTGAGACAATTCAGTGACTTTCTGACAGCCTGCAGTAATGCCATGCCACACATCAAAGGGCTTCAAGTGTTAAACGATTGTGAAGAGAATCAAAAAATGCTGCAAAAACTTCCTGATTGGGTAGCATCCCGCTGGAATCATCATGTCACAAAGCAGTTGCGGCAAACAGAAGAGTACCCTAGTTTCAAAGAGTTTGCTGATTTTGTAGCACAAGAGGCAGAAATTGCATGCAATCCTGTAACGTCTTTTCATGCCCTGAAGTCTGAGGAGAAGCCATCCAGAGATATAAGATATCCAAAGGCTAATGCATTCATCACAAATGTGAAAGCACCAGACAAATCAAATACAGTGATAAAAACACACAATGCTGTGGTGACCAGTTCCAAAGATTCAAATGGACTTGACAAGGGAAAGGCTTCATCTTCAAACTCAGTTACATGTATCTGCTGTGGAGAAAGCCACTCCATCCACAAATGCCAGAAGCTTGCTAGTCAACCCCTAGAGAACAAGAGGAAGTTCATAATGGACAATAACTTGTGCTTTGGTTGTCTTAAGAGAGGACACAATTCAAAGGAGTGCAAGAATAAGGCTACTTGTGGCAAATGTAAGAAACATCATCCAACACCACTTCATGAGGACCGTCCTTCTGTTGCAGCAGACACATCTCCTGTTGTGCAAGCAGAAGAAAACACATCTTCCCTTTCCTGCTGCGTGGACAGAGGTGAAGGTGGGAGCACATCTATGATAGTACCTGTATGGATTTCATCAGCCACCACACCAAAAACTGAGACACTAGTGTATGCCTTATTAGATACGCAGAGTAGCAACACTTTTGTAGACCAAGAGGTATGTGGAGAAATAGGGGCAGATTCAAAGCCAGTCAAGTTAAAGCTTACCACTATGATGGGCAGAGATACCATTGTTCAGAGTGAGAGAGTTAGTGGGCTCAGAGTTAGAGGGTTTTCCTCACAAAGCTTTATCAACTTGCCACCTGCTTATACCAGAGATTTCATTCCCCTTGAACGTTCCCACATTCCTACCCCTGCAACAGCCAAAAAATGGAAACACCTGAACAGAATAGCTGAGGAAATTCCAGAATTGATGGACTGCAAAGTTGGACTCCTGATAGGCTATGATTGCTCCAAAGCATTAGCGCCACAACAAGTCATCACAGGAGGTGATTATGAGCCTTATGCCATCAAGACCGACCTAGGCTGGAGCATTGTTGGCAGCTCACCACAAGTCGCACAGTCAACAGAGGTGACAGGTCTGTGCTACCGCACATCAGTCAAAGAACTTCCACTGTTAACACCAGCCATGGTCATCAGAGCCCTTGAGCTGGACTTCAGAGACACAAACCCAGGAGAAAAGACTATATCACAAGATGACATACAGTTCATGCAATTACTGAATAAGAGAATACACCAGAACGGAGATGGGCATCTGGAAATGCCTCTTCCCTTTAAGACACACCCCCATCTTCCAGAAAACAAACAGCTGGCTCTATTGCGGCTAAAGCACCTGAAAGAGAAACTTGAGAAAAATCCCAAATTCAAGCAGGACTACATTCAGTTTATGGAAGGTGTCTTTAAGGATGGTGATGCAGAGAGAGCTGAAAATCAACCTAAAGCAGGAAATGTTTGGTACATTCCACACCAAGGGGTCTATCATCCTAGAAAGCCAGAAAAAATTAGGGTGGTGTTTGACTGTTCTGCCAAGTTCAAGGGCACAGCTTTGAATGATCACTTGTTAACTGGACCCGATCTTACAAATGGGCTGACTGGAGTGCTCTGCAGGTTCCGCAAACACCCTATCGCAGTCATCTGTGATGTAGAAAAAATGTTTCACAGGTTCCATGTAAGCCAAGAAGACAGAGATTACTTACGGTTCCTGTGGTGGGAGAATGGAAATACAAACTCAGAGCCAAAAGAATATCGCATGAAAGTCCACCTTTTTGGAGCAGCATCCTCTCCTGGCTGTGCAAACTATGGTATGAAGTATCTGGCAAGCCAAAACGAAAGGAAGTATTCTGCAGCAGCCAACTTCATTAAAAAGAACTTCTACGTTGATGATGGCCTTATCAGTGTAGAGTCTGTAGACACAGCCATCCAACTAGTTAGAGAAGCACAAACTGTGTGCACAAAGGGGAAGTTACATCTACACAAGTTTATCTCCAACAACAAAGAGGTCTTGGAGTCAATACCAGACAGTAAACGAGTTAAAGGAGTTCACGATGTGGATTTCAGTCACAACGATCTCCCAGTTCAAACAGTGTTGGGAGTAAGATGGAGTGTAAATAGCGACACATTCTCCTTTAAGGTCATCCTGGAAGAGAAACCAGCAACACGGCGGGGAATCCTCTCAACAGTAGCTGCAGTGTTTGATCCACTAGGCTTTCTGGCTCCCTTCCTTC
>NW_018128063.1:1451514-1453128 GCF_001952655.1 Monopterus albus | reverse complement strand
TCTCATTTCAATGTCTGTTCTGCTCACACAGTCATGGTCCTTGTCTGTGACCATCTGTGTAGCCATGTTTGTTCCCTCACTTGTGAAGTGTATGTGAGCTTGATTCAGTAACTGCTGTAAGTTTTGTGTCCTTTGTGCAGACAATGTAAATGCTTAAGAGTCTAAAAATGCCTTTAATGTGTGCGTTGTGTGTACGACCGTCTGATAGCCCATTGTGATGTGTGCAGTTTTCAATATTGCTCGGCCAATTGCAGCAACATGTCTCACACAAGTTGGATGTCCTTTTTCAACGTTATCTCGCTTAGAGCTATAGTACATCAACACCTTTCGATTGTGACTCCTACTGTCATCTCCTCTCTGAAACAGGACTGCATTTACAATGCCGTCATTTTCATCAACAAGTGGAAAGCTTGAGAGTAGTCAGGTGCATGTAAACTACATGCGTGTGACAAAGCTTGTTTGATGTCCACAAAAGCCTTTTCTGCTTGTGTGTTCCACACCAGAGCAGAACCATAGTTCTTGTAACCTGCTTCTGTCAACATGGCATGGAGAGGTGCCACCAAGTTGGCAAAGTCAGGTACAAAGTTCTTACTGAAATTAATCAGTCCCAAAAATTTCATCATTTCTCTGACTGTGGTGGGCTTAGAATGACAGAGGATGTCTGACTTCTGTGTCTCAGCTATGTGCAGTCCTGATGCTGACACCACGCGGCCCAGAAAAGCAACTCTAGGCCTTCCTATCTGCAGCTTATCTTTAGAGACCTTGAAACCTCTCTGAGCCAAATGCGTCAACAATGTGCCTGTAGCTGTCATTATGCTTTCTGAGTCAGGAGCAGCCAACAACAAATCATCCACATACTGAAGGAGACAGACTCCAGCTGGGAGAGTGAGATTTTTCAAGTTTTGCTGCAGAATGTGATTAAAAATGGATGGACTGTCAATAAAGCCCATAGGTAACCTTTGGTATCCAAACTGTTGTCCTTTATACGTGAAAGCAAAAATGTTCTGAGAGTCTCTGTGTAATGGCACACAGAAAAGAAAAGAAAAGGCATTTGCAAGGTCAATGCATGTGAAAAACTTGTGTTCAGAGCTATTGCATTCAACATGGTGTATGGATTTGGTGTGACATAATTTGTTGGAACCACAAGTTTATTTACAGCTCTGAGATCATGAACCATCCTGTAATCAGGTTTTCCTGGCTTTGGAACAGGATGTATGGGCGTGTTCCAAGGAGAATGAGTGGGAGTCAGAACTCCAGCTTCCAAAAGTCCATGAATGGTTTTCTCAATACCACTGACTTGCTGCTGTGTGAGTGGGTACTGGGCTCGATACACGGGCACAGCCCCCTCACGCAAAGTGATCATGACTGAGTCTACTGTGAGTAATCCCACGTCGGTGGGACCAGCGGACCAAAGAGATGGAGGCAAACTGTCCAACAATGTTTGTGTCAGTGGATGATCAATGTTTTCTCTGTTATGATTTCTGCTCAGTAAACACTTCTCCAGTGTTAATGTGAGCTGTGAGTTGTGCTCAATAGCATAGCATTGTGTCAAAGGAGAGAACTGCAGCTGTGTATTCTGTGTGCACATCCAATCAGTAGCTTTGAAACACCTGA
>NW_018128063.1:1451020-1451264 GCF_001952655.1 Monopterus albus | reverse complement strand
TCCTATTAATGCCTGTGATCTATGGAAATTTTCATGGTGGTTTGTCAAATGGCAATGTGCCATGTAATCTAAAGCATATTGCCCCTTACTATAGAAAGGTTATAGTGGAAAAGTGCCAAACATCAGCTGAAGAATCAAAGTGCATGCCAACACCAGAGGGTGTGGTCTGCAACATCTGTCTGAATGTGGCTTTTGGAATTGCACACCTTTGAACAGAACCGTCTGGAAAAGTGATGTCCACATG
>NW_018128063.1:1448599-1450809 GCF_001952655.1 Monopterus albus | reverse complement strand
AGTCAGTGAAGCCCAAATCGTCTCGACCATTGATAGTCACTTTGACTAGTGGTTCGAGAAACATTGTCTGTGAACTCAGAGAATCATCTGTTCAAGACTTTCGGCAGCCCTATTGTTGAGGCATTTGATTAGATCCTGGTGCTTGATACCGAGTTTGAGATGTATATGGTAGTACATTATTAACCTAAACAGGATATGATCCTGCTGGTCCTGCCACCTGCTGATAAAGAACTGGGCAGTTTCGCGCCCAGTGTCCTCTCTTACGACAAACTAGACATCTGTCATCTCTCACAAAATTTCTCCTATTTGCCCTTGACCCTCGACCACGTGCTCGTGATCTGCCACGATTCTGAAAGCCACTGTTCACGGGTTGTGAATTGCATGAGCAGGACTGAGGCTGTC
This sequence comes from Monopterus albus, assembly GCF_001952655.1. Classification (NCBI taxonomy): domain Eukaryota; kingdom Metazoa; phylum Chordata; class Actinopteri; order Synbranchiformes; family Synbranchidae; genus Monopterus; species Monopterus albus. The sequence goes on along the minus strand of NW_018128063.1, from coordinate 1,450,407 downwards.
CAGGTGCAGGTGTTTGTGCGTTGTGTAAAACAGCAGACGGCTGAGCATACATCTGCTGCGCAGCATCGAGCTGATTAACTTTATCTCTCATCTCTTTAAGTTGTACTTTTGTCAGCTGTGCATGTAAAGATGAGTTCCTGTTCATCTTTTTCTCTATCTTCTTTATCATTGTCAACATACTGCATAATATGAGCTGCCCACTGCTCAAACGGGAGGGCACTTAAGTCAATCACTTGTTTCAATAATTTCTGGATATTTACAGAAAGGGAAGACTTAACCGCACTGCGAAACAACAGACCAACACTTTCAACTAACGCAGGGTCCTCACCACTGTAATTATGCCACAATTCACGTACCCTAATAAGATACTGGCTTCCTGACTCCCCCTTTTGTGGATGCGAGAGACCTTGACACTCTTGGCTCATAGTGGATACTTCATCCTGACCACAGGCCAGAGGTCATGTATTACAGTGTGAGGTGGGACTGAGTCCTAGTCTCTATCTGTGTTTGCCAAGGCTTCAACAGACTGTAACATACTGAGAGAACTACAGGCTGTGAATATGCGTCTGAAATCACCCAGAGCTGGCAGGCAGCCAGCGCATGCGGTGAGAAATGCCATGATCCACGGCCCCCGCTCTGCTCTAACTGCAGAAGCTGACTTTTAATAAGTGACGTGTCTTGAAGAGTGAACGGCGTGTACGTCAGTGTGACTCCACCCGTCGCTGCCTCTGTCTGGAGAAGCGGCATTTGAGTTGCAGGTCGCTCCAAGCAGTCGTGTGTATTGCCTCTGCTTTTATTTCTGCGTTTACAAAGCGGAAGTATAGGGGTTCTCATCATCACTTGAACATTCACTGTCAGTCATAGTCGGCACAGCGACATGACAGACACTTTTTTTCTTCTCTCTGTCATGGTCAGTTGAACTACGAGTTTTTACTGAAAGACTATATGCTTTTTGTGACTTTTTCATGCTCTCCTGTCCTGAGGCACTCGCGTCCTCTTTTAAAGCAGCCACAGGCTGTGTCACACACCCTGCTTTAACACCATCTAGATAATGCAGAGCGTTATGCCAGTCTGTTTGTCCACCGGGAAAAGGAACTGTTTGTAAAATTCCACCGTGCACAACAACTAAGGGTGCAACATTTTGGTCACCCTCGGCAGGAATAACCATTGGCATTTGGTGTTGTACATTATTTTGAAATCCTCTCTCACTTCTGTCTTCCTGCACGGAGGCTCGTGCAGGGGGCGGGGGAGCACTGGGTGTGTGTGTGTGTGTGTGTGTTTGACCTCGAACTGCCTGTGAGCTCTTATCAGTGTCTGTGTGTGTGTATGTCTGTGTCACTGAAGGAGAGAGATGGGAGACCTGCGTTTCCCCCTTACTGGCTGTGTTTTTCTGGATTTTTTTCAAATTCAGCCAAAAAACATAGACAGTCTTTAAGAAATGTCTCACAGTGTTTAACTTTAGCTTCTGTTTTGTGTTTTTGTAGCAAAGACGCTGTATCATTGCGCACCCGTGCTGTGTCCACTGCATGGACCGCTTGTTTGATAAATAATCTTACAGTACCCAGTTCAGGGGGGGGGGGCTTTGTCATAGGCACTGGACATTCCTTTTTCAACCATTTTTTCACACCATGCTACAAAACGTTGTTTTTCACTAGTATGTTGACTAAAATTCAGTGTGTCAAGCCATTTGTTCAACAACTTGTATAGAATAGCACCCAGTGTGCCAGTTTTGCACTTGCTCCAAACCTAAATAATAACACTGTTAGATTCTACGCTTTTTGTCAGAAAGGAACCCAATTCTTTTGTTG
>NW_018128063.1:1435736-1440846 GCF_001952655.1 Monopterus albus | reverse complement strand
GGCCATGGAAAAGGACTATCGGTCGGCATACACAAATTTGCACATTAAAAATCTTCATGTAAAAAAAATTTTCAGCAAATTTGAGGGCATGCCTGAATCCATGGGTGTACAATTGTTTGCAACTTTTCCAGGCAGCAGACTACGCATGAAGCTGGGTGATAGGGAGAGTACAATCCAGAGTTTCATTTCTACATCACCACCAGACTGTGTAACCACCACTACACACTGGAGATTTCTGCAAAAACCACCACAGTCAACTTTGCTGTCAAGGAGCAGGTGTGAGTTGTGTGTATGTGCTAGTATGTCTGTGAATGAATGTGTAATCTGTATCTCTAGGTCAGTATTGTGTAGAGTACTTTATTTGTGTACACATGAACTTCAAGTGTAGGTGAACAGGGTTCACACATATCCTGAAAACTGAAAATTTTGACCATGCCAGGTTTGGCGGGTGAAACTGCCAAACAATGTTAGTGTTGAACTCAATTATATAGCGATAGAGAATAGGTTTCTTTCTTTACTAATAACAACAGTACAAGTCCAGAATCAGAATCGGGTCGGTAATACAGTCCGAGGTCGGCGCCAGTAAACATCAACAGCCATGAGGTCCACAAGAGAGAGGTCAGGGAGGAGATAGAGGGTCAGTACACAGCAGGTAATCTGATTCTGGGGGAATAAGGCAAAACAGCAACAGGCAATCTGGGGTCAGAACAAGATAATCAGGCAGAGAAAGAATGCTGGAAAGTTAGAGCTGGGGTCTAGAACAATCTGGCAACTTCCTGGTGTGGGGAAGTTGCTTATGTGCTAGTGTGGCAGGTGTTGCCAATCTGGGTGATGAGATGCAGGTGAAACAATATCAGCTCATAATGTAAAGAGTCCAGAACTGTGGTGAACCAAACCGGAAGTACTTCCAAAATAAAAGCCTGGGACCGGAACCGGGTGGGACAGAGTCCTGACAGACTAGCTTTCTAATCATGGAAATTGAGTGACAAACAGCTAATTTAGTATAGGCTGCTTTTAATGGCGCCAATGTGACAAAATGTAAACAAATATAAACTAAAAATGGAACCGAAAGAGTAACAGTACCTAGTTGTAGCTATCATTACAAGGGCTCGTTTTGGTGAACTTTTTACTTTTGCCCTCTTGATGGTTTTTAGTTTTTTGTTTTTTATTCTGTCATCATGTTAGTTCCCAAACAGGCCTATATGTTGGTGTTAGCAGGTTTCCTTTTGGTAGATTAGAAAAACATTTTAAATGTGTAAATTACAAACAGCATTAAATAAAATGGGAGGGTTGTGTCAGGAAGGGCATCCGGCATAAAACCTGTGCCACATCACATATGCAGAAATGTTTGGACCTGCTGTGGTGACCCCCACAAAACTGGGGAGTAGCTGAAACGTGAACAACATCAAACAATTTTGGCTGTGATTGTTACTGCCTAGGATGCCATGCTTACTAACAAAATTCAGAGTGCAGCATATGTATTGCTAGTCTGTAAGTGTATGTGCTGCTTCTCACCATTTAACATTAAAAACAAAGGTTTTTTTCTGGGATTGCCTGCACTGGTCGCATCAAAAGAGTGTCAAGAGACTTCATAGTTTTTTGCGTGAGTGTCATTTGAGCATGTTGAATGTTAGCAGGCCAAGATTATAGTTAATGGCTACAGACATTTCTCCTTGTTCAGTTTAATTTAGTGTGAGTTTTATAGTGTTTGGCTCTTCTGGAGTGTTTTTATGTTTAATAATGCTTACTTTTTGTTGTTGGAGTCAAGCTTAATTGCTCTTTTAGTTACACTCTATAGTCATTTTTTTTTTATTGTGGCATAATAATAGTCATACATTGATGGACTGAACTGCATGTGTGTGTGTGTGTGGGGGGTGTTTAGGAGAGTGTGACAGCTGTCAATAATCAAGTGGTTATAAAGTACCTATATAGTATCATCATAGATTAACACATATCACTTAAAAGAGACTTCATTAGAGTAACTTGTTAGACTAGGATGTCGTCCCCATATGACATCACAGCTTTACATCACTTAAAATGTCCTACAAAATTATTTCCTGCATAGAGCGCCAATCCTGGGTGACATTGCCTTAAGTTGTGTGTGGGTGGGATTGTGTGTTCATGCAGGGACTGGAAGCCCAACTGCTGGGAATTGTGGTGCATAAGGAGCGTCCAGAGCTACAAGAACAGAAGGACTCTTTGGTGATCAGCTTTGCTTCTGGCTAGAAAAGCTGGAGGATGAGTGTTTTGAAAATTTTTTATACTTTTTTTTTTTACAAAAAGGATAAAGTGCAGTGTACATAAAAGATCATGTGTTTTATTAATATGAGTAATAGTAGTATTATTGTTAATACCATCTTTTATCAAAGTAGTAGTAGCATGTGCTGTAAGCAGTGATGATAGTAGCAAGGCTACTAGATAGTCAAGATCGGTCAAAAGCCCCAAAAGTGGAAAATTCTAGTCTTAGTAACAAATAATCTACAACATTACTTCTGCAGCTGCTACAAGCAACCACCTAGCTCTACTCTTAGTCAGATATTAGTACCTTAGCAACAAGTACTTCATAAAGAAGTGCCTTACCCTCAATTAAATCTGTTCTAGTAACTTTATGAGGAGCCCTGAATTGTTTTGTAACTCAACAACTTCCCAGCATCACAAAAACCTCCAGTTTAAGCACCAGCTCTACCTTTCCCCAGTGATCATATTATATCACATAGAATGGAAATATGATTATCACAACTAGATTTGTACCTATTCATGTAAATAAAATCCTATCAGTTATCATATAGAATCAGGTAGTAATGACATCAGCAAATGTAGTAAGAGAACAATCAGCTGATTATCACATCTCATCTTTATACCACAACAGTCCATGTTTATTCTTTTAAATCAGAGAGTGTTCTGTTGTCAGAAAATTCCCTAGACGACCTTTTATTTTCAAAGGATTGGAACACACCTAATGCTTCACAAATCCTTCCATTATGTATGTAAATGTTGGGCAAGGTAGAATTTTGGATCCACTCAAAGACAACCACTTCATAATCCCGTTTTGTCAGCCATAGCCATTAGGAGACAAGTTTTTTTATTACTACTTTTCCTCACCAGTGAATTTAATGTTATGTATTTGCTTACAAAACATTATCATAAAGATTAGCCTACCTAAATGAACATCATACTTACCATAACGATTTTCAGTGGCACAGAGCAAACAATTTACCCACCTGTCCAGCAACCTTTGTGTCTATCCTCTGCTTTTTTCACAGCATTCTGCTGGAAAGGAAGACGTTTCTACAGCTAGGCTGAAACATTGTCTATGGCTTTAATGATTCTGATTTTGAGGTCAGGACCTCATCAGTGACAGTTACTGGAAAGAACAGAACAAAAACACAAAGACCAGAGTACTGTCCAGTCTAGTGATGATGCTGGTGGTGGAGTCTACTAAATGATAGCGTGAAGATGATCATGATCGTGGTTGTAGCTTGGATAATGGTGATAGTGAGTGAAATCTATGCAAAGCTGATGTTTTCTATCTTAGTAATCCTCACTCATCTACAAACATAAAGTTAAGTTAAGCAGAAGGGTCATTATATAGCCTGTCAGAGTAAAGGCCAATTAGACTAATGGATAATGATAATCTTGTTCAAATGCATGAAACTTAAACCTACTTATCCCCATAGTTAAAATGTCTTTCTCTCTAGTCTATCTTTACCTTTAGTCTATAATGATCATCTCCTTGGTGACCCTCTAGGCGAGTGAGAATCTGCTGAGTTGGTACGTGGTGACTATGAGCAAATTCCCTGGGATGTGCTGAAGTACCTCTTTGCTGGGGTCAACTATGGAGGCCATGTCACAGATGACTGGGATAGACGTCTTCTAACCACATACATCAGTGACTACTTCTGTGATGCTGCCATCAACCAGCCCTTCTTCAGGTGAGACATTTAATACACACACATACAGTGGGTACGGAAAGTATTCAGACCCCCTTAAATCTTACACTCTTTGTTATATTGCAGCCATATGCTAAAATCATTTAAGTTCATTTTTTTCCTCATTAATGTACACACAGCACCCCATATTGACAGAAAAACACAGAATTTTTGACATTTTTGCAGATTTATTAAAAAAGAAAAACTGAAATATCACATGGTCATAAGTATTCAGACCCTTTGCTCAGTATTTAGTAGAAGCACCCCTTTGAGCTAATACAGCCATGAGTCTTTTTGGGAATGATGCAACAAGTTTTCACACCTGCATTTGGGGATCCTCTGCCATTCCTCCTTGCAGATCCTCTCCAGTGCTGTCAGGTTGGATGGTAAACGTTGGTGGACAGCCATTTTCAGGTCTCTCCAGAGATGCTCAATGGGGTTTAAGTCAGGGCTCTGGCTGGGCCATTCAAGAACAGTCACGGAGTTGTTGTGAAGCCACTCCTTCGTTATTTTAGCTGTGTGCTTAGGGTCATTGTCTTGTTGGAAGGTGAACCTTCGGCCCAGTCTGAGGTCCTGAGCACTCTGGAGAAGGTTTTCGTCCAGGATATCCCTGTACTTGGCCGCATTCACCCTTCCCTCGATTGCAACCAGTCGTCCGGTCCCTGCAGCTGAAAAACACCCCCATAGCAGGATGCTGCCACCACCATGCTTCACTGTTGGGACTGTATTGGACAGGTGATGAGCAGTGCCTGGTTTTCTCCACACATACCGCTTAGAATTAAGGCCAAAAAGTTCTATCTTGGTCTCATCAGACCAGAGAATCTTATTTCTCACCATCTTGGAGTCCTTCAGGTGTTTTTTAGCAAACTCCATGCGGGCTTTCATGTGTCTTGCACTGAGGAGAGGCTTCCGTCGGGCCACTCTGCCATAAAGCCCCCGACTGGTGGAGGGCTGCAGTGAGGGTTGACTTTCTACAACTTTCTCCCATCTCCCGACTGCATCTCTGGAGCTCAGCCACAGTCATCTTTGGGTTCTTCTGTACCTCTCTCACCAAGGCTCTTCTCCCCCGATAGCTCAGTTTGGCCAGACGGCCAGCCCTAGGAAGGGTTCTGGTCGTCCCAAACGTCTTCCATTTAAGGATTATGGAGGCCACTGTGCTCTTAGGAACCTTAAGTACAGCA
>NW_018128063.1:1428600-1431878 GCF_001952655.1 Monopterus albus | reverse complement strand
ATTCTGTAGATGTTTTATTTTACTTTATAAATTATTAATGTTTTTTTTTCATAGGTCACATGCTGCTCAGACTATCAGATCAGTTCAGATTTTTGCCTGATAATTTGAGACATGTTTGAAAGGGTTAGGGCATTACTGCTGATCAACTAACAAATATCAATTCACTGAAAAACACTGGCTCTTAAAGGTGGAGGAGACATTAAAGAGTGTGTAAAGAGAGTCATAGGTGTAACATTAACCCACTTTCTCACCAAGAATATCAACATGTGAGGATTGATATGTGTGACTTACTGACTTCCTCACAGATTCACTCTGACTATGCACTTTTTTATGGCTGGGTTAACACTACAGATCTTGATGTCTAATTCTGAATTCTGTCCTATATCTTATTTTTTTAAAATTGCATATGTGTGTGTTATAGATGCTGTGCAACATAATCATCTGACATCTGATGCCACGGACCAAGAAACTGAGACCAGGATTACAAAATGACTTCAAAATGCACCAGATAGGAACTAAGCAAACAAATGACAAAGCGATGATACATTTATGAATGTTGAAAGGCTATACCAAACTGTTCACTGATGTTGCTGCTGTTTCAAGAGAAGATAGTGTTCCAATGTCTTTTTGCAGTCTTAAATTTGATGCAATGTTTTAGATATTTTGGGTGAGTACTTTTTTTTTTACTTGAGTAATATTATTTTGAAGTACAGCTACTCTTACTTGAGTACAATTTTTGGCTACTCTACCCACCTCTGTTTTGTGACCAGTACTCTTATTAAAGACAGCGTGTTCTGCTTTTATTCATCGGTCCTTATAATTGACCATCGACATTATTGACAGTTTTATGCCAACATGGACCGGAAGCCTGATGTGACAGGTGCCATGCTGTGTGACAGACATATTGAAAGAAGTGACATGGTCGTGAATTGATATGCTGAGACACATGGTGTCAGCTTTATGCACATTTGTCAATTGTTCTTAGTGGGATTGATTATAATGCAGCTTTAAAGACTTGAGCAGCATAAAACTGCACTAAATGTACTATAAAATGTAGCTTATGAATATTCATAGGCTATAATTCTTTTAATAGTATTTAACACCTTTTCTACTGGCAAATTCTTCAATATTTGAATGGTTTCTGTAGCTGAAAGTTCTGAACAACTGTATATGTGCCTGTGTTATGCACACAAGTTAATATGCTCACTTTTCATACATGTGAGCATATTGTGTTCATACTGTGATGATTTCAAGTACTTGCTGTTGGTTTAAAGAGTATTTTGGTACTGTTGAACTAGTGTTACTTTTACCGCGAATTCATCGTTGTTCAGTAACGGATAATTCAGTACGTAAATGTGTATTCAAAGCTGGCTTTACACTACAGGTCTTGATGTCCAACTCGGAATTTTTGCCTACATCCTAGTTTTGTAAAATTGCATATGTGTGTGTTACAGCTGCTGTGTGACTGAAGCTTCTGAGATTTGATGCCACGGACCAAGAAATGGAGACCAGGATTCCAAGTTGACATGCACCAGATGGGCGAAGCAAACATCGGAATGATGGAGCAGCCATACATTTACTCTTCATGCTGTTCTATCTTTGGCCAATGCTTACACTTGCAAAATTTACCTGAGTGACATAGTGCAAGACTGCAGAGTGTAGGATGAAAAAATCAGAATACACAGACATGAATCTGGAATTGTTCATCTTTATTATGAGTTTAACTAGAGGGGAGCTGCTGATATCTACAACCCTTGCAATACATGGCTTGATAAAGGCATACATTAGGCTAACATCTGGTGCCAGTGCTAAAACTGTACTTATACTCAGCCAACATATCACAAAGAATGATGGTCCTTTGGTGGCCTAGAGCTGGCAGATGTTGTTGGTAATGTTTGCATTTTGCTGTTGTAATCTTAAATAAAACGCACACAGCAGTTAAGGAGTGGAGGTTTCCTGTCTGCAGACAGCATTCCTGGTCCTAACTGATAGACACCAAGTGGAATCCTGCAAAGCCAGAAGCATCATCTCAGCAGACTACCAGAATTGTGTTGTTTGCATACAAGACTACACAAATATACAAGGGTTTAGGAAATTAAATTGTTATAACATTGCTTCTACCATTGAAAATACAGCCATTATAAGATTCGGTTGCTGGTTCTGCTGGTAAGTCCAAACATTTGAGGATAAGGACGGATGGCTGTGATAACTGTCTTCCAATCTGGTTTTAAACTTTACATAGTACAAAGTCTGCCTTATTAAGGGTTTTTAATTATATATTCTTGGCAACCGATGCCGATGATTATGTGATCCTTGTCCTGTTGGATTTGACTGTGGCTTTTGATACGGTTGATCACAGTATTTTAATATCCCGGCTTCAAGATGTCGTGGGCATTAGGGGCACTGCGCTGGAATGGTTTAGGTCTTACTTGTCTGGCAGGTCCATGTGTGTAGGCGTTGCTGACATTGAGTCTTCATCATCCCCTCTGTCTTGTGGGGTTCCGCAGGGAACAATTCTGGGGCCTTTGCTGTTCTCATTATATTTGTTACCTCTTGGTTCTACCCTGAGAAAGCATAGTGCCCTTTTTCATTGTTATGCTGATGACATTCAGATTTATATGCTGCTAAAGAGGAGGGATAACTTTTCAATTAGGCCACTATTGGCGTGTCTTGATGACGTCAAGCACTAGATGACACAAAATGTGTAAAAATTTAATGAGGCAAAGACTGAAGTAACGGTGTTTGGCCCAAATAAGTCTGGTGACCCACCCTCAGTTGACTTCGGTCACCTGGAGCAGTATGAGAAACAGACGATCCTGAATTTTGGCGTAAAAATTGATTCTGATCTGAAGTTTGATCGCCAAATTATTGCCGTTGTGAAATCTAGTTTTTTCCGCCTTAGGCAGATAGCGAAGGTAAAGCCTTTTCTTGCACGCCAGCATTTTGAGACAGTAATCCATGCATTTATTACATCGCGTTTGGATTACTGTAACCCTCTTTATGTCGGAGTCAGCCAGTCGTCACTGGCTCGTCTACAACTCGTGTACAATTGCTTCAGAATGTGGCTGCCTGTCTCTTGGCTGGGGTGCGTAAAAGGGAGCATATAACTCCTATATTGGCTTCCAGTGTCTTTCAGGATTCATTTTAAGATTCTTTTATTTGTTTTAAAGACTTTAAATGGTCTTGCTCCATTGTATCTTGCTGAGCTTTTATTTCCTTATAGTCCCTCCCGGTGCCTTAGATCAGCTGACCAGCTCTTGCTGGAGGTACAGAGGGCT
>NW_018128063.1:1423448-1425135 GCF_001952655.1 Monopterus albus | reverse complement strand
CGCTCTGGCCCCAGGAAAACATTTGACTATGGCCGCTGGTGTCTCTAGCTTCACGTTTCTGACTATGGAGTCTCCAATTACCAGAGTTGTTTTCTCAGTGGGTGTGTCGCTGAGAGGAGAAAATCGATTTGAAATGTGAACAGGCAGGTGATGCTCTGTGGACATTCGTTTGGAGCTACGATTCTTTCGAACTGTCACCCAGCCACCTGTCTGAGATCCCGGCTGCTCGGGAAGCAGTTGGGGGCGGCTAGGTTGGGCTAAGCTACGTCTAGGAGGCTCCACACCAGCTACATGGGCATAGCTAGTTGGCCTGTTTTCCATGGTGTGGAGCCGAGCTTCTAAGTCTGTGAGCCTCACCTCCAATGCTGCTAGCATCTTACATTTATTACAAGTACCATTATTGCTAAAGGAGGCAGAGCAATAACTGAACATGCAACACTTCGAGCAAGAGAAAGGAGGAGAGGAAGAGGGGGAAACCATTGCTCTCAATTAAGCTACTAGCTTAGCTAGCTTCTAAACTAGCCAACCTAAGGTAGCAAATTAAATTTGGTAGTTTGCAAGAACTTCTGCAACACAAGTGCTTAAGTGATGCAAGCATATGTTGTCACTCAAAAATTCAGATGAACCTAGAAAATAGTGAGTTTAATTCCTAAACAAACTGGAAGCAAGCACAATGCAGTGCAGGTACAGAAAACAGGAAATGAGTACGGTTTACCGTAGAGGCAGGAAACAGCATAGTATGAACAGTATAACATAACATAACATATAACATAACATGAACAGTATAACATAGTATGAATGCTGACTCAGCATCCATACAATAAATGCCAGGAAAACATGCAACAGCATCCACACAAATAAAGAACAGAATAACAATAGTGTGGCTGCTGAAGCATCCACACAATAAATAAGGAACAGGAGAGCATCGTGTGGATGCTTTACAGCATCCACACAATGAGTTCAAGGTGTAAGCTTCTAGAAGGTTGGCAGCACCACCAAGTGGACAGTCAGATTATTACAACCCAAGAAACGGACACATTTTGGCCTTGATGAAGACTGACATGAATACTTGCACAAATCCTGTGTCCATTCATTTTAATTTCCAACCAATCATTTTAAAAAATCAGTGCTGCAGCTCAAATTAACACACAATTAACACAGACCAGACAACACAAGACGCTGCACATAACAGTATCAGTAAGTGTCCTTCAATACAATGAAAACACTACCCCTTCATGCAGACCATTCATTTTAATATCATCAATATATCATAATTTGGGTATATTTTTGTTATTTATATTCCAAGGGTTTTGTATTTATGCACTTGTGCTATAACATTTAATTACAGTAGATGAGATGAAAATAATCTTTACTGGAAAACTGGGTCATTGAATTGGTATCAAATACATTTGAGAGAACAACAGCTATAATATGCTCTAATGTTGTGTACCAAAAAACAGTGGTAATGAAACAAATGAAATGAAGTTGCTATGATGCAGATGTTGACAACATCACAGGTTAGATGTTATTAAATGCTATTATTGTGTATAAATTTGGGAGAATGTATCATCTGTCTAGGCTGAAGTATTGTCACAGATGAAGTGCATCCAGAACATGCATATGATCTTTTTTACTTTCCTTACCATTGTTTATAAAAACCATGATATATAACTGACTTTGTATTCTG
>NW_018128063.1:1406568-1419814 GCF_001952655.1 Monopterus albus | reverse complement strand
ACCTTTATATCTGTGTTTAAACTCATCAATTTTCTTACTGTTTTTTATGTCCACACTTAAATTATTCCATAGTTTTACCCCACTTATGGAAATACAGAATCTTTTTTTGGTTGTGCGTATAGCATGAATTTTATAATTTAACTGACCAGAAAAGTATTAGGAGTTTTACATGTTTGTTGCCACTATCATCAGCTCCTGCTGGATAAAAGACTATACAGGTACTACGGGCACATTAATATGAAAGTAATTAAGATCAATACCAGTCCTGCAGAATTCCCATTGTCATGAATGTTATAATGTCCAGTTTTTGTTGCAACTCAACAGTTTTAAAGGTGGCAGTTTGGGGGTTTGCATGGATTTGTGTGTTATGTCTTGCATTCATGACTTATATGTATGCTGTTCATGAGCACTGCCGCGCTGTAAACTTGGGACAATGGGAGTTAAAACATTTGAGTCCCATATGAAACTAGAAAAGCACAGATGCTTTGTTTTTTATTCAGAAAAGTATGTGGAGTTTTACATGTTCGTTGCCACTATCATCAGCTCCTGCTGGATAAAAGACTATACATGTACTACAGGCACACTAATATGAAAGTAAATAAGCTCAGTACCAGTCCTGCAGTAATTCCATTGTCATGGATGTTATAGTGTCCAGTTTTTGTTGCAACTCAACAGTTTTAAAGGCGGCGGTTGTGGGGTTTGCTGGTGTTGAATTGCATTATTACCAGTGGTTTTATAATCTTTTTCACCCTATTTATGTCAAAGTGGGTTTTCAAGAAACAAACCACAGCCTAAAAAGTGATGATAAAAATTAATTAACATCTCTTTAGAGAAGTTTCAACAAAAACTGAGCATTATAACTGTCATGAAGGAGAATGTTCTGTAGAACTGTTGCATTAAAAACCTGGGGCTGCACATGCTGTTCTCTCTCTATTATAAATGATTATGTTGTCACACCTATAGATTTTATGGTCACACCAGTAATTGTCATGTAAATAAGCTTTTCCTTTAAAGCACATACAGCATAATACATTATCCCATGTATTAATCATACATGGGCTACACAATCATGTCTGTGTTTGATATTTTATCATTTTATTTGAATGAAAAATGGTTACACATGATATGCCTTTGTTCTTCTGTGGAGATGGTTTTTTTTTAAGTCCTAAAAATCTCATTTGATTTTAAAAAGTGTGCAACTACCTTGATAATGTACCATGAAGAGTTTGTGACAGAGATGTATTTGACATGTTGGCAGTGTCAGTTCCATTTACAGCCTCTCAGGTTTGAGGCTGACCAGACTATATTCAAAACAAGCAATGTCTTTTCCCAGCAATGCTGAGACATCCATATGTTTACACAACACTGGCAGACAGTCAGTAGTGTAAGTAGCTAGAGATCTAGGAATATGTAATGTAGTTCTTTATTCAGAGTGCAGCATTGTAACAGTTTAGGAGCGGTCTCAAGGGGGACCTCCAGAACTCAATATTTCTGTTGCTATTAAGATTTCATCCTCTTCTGTTAGTCCAAGACAAATGTCAGGCCACTTCTTTACATACCACAAAACTGAAATTATATCAAGACAGCTCTCACATGCTGATCCCACTCAGGTGCCATTTTAACACATTATTAATCATCTTTTATTTGAATGTTTTAGATTCATATACAGGTTTCTGATCTTAGAGAAACTTGGTTTTGAAAGTCTCTGAGCTTAGAGAAACTTCAGTTTTAAAAGTTACTTGACAATGCTATTCATCTTGATTAATGTGCATTGTCCCATATAAATAAATAAACAAGCAAACAAACAAATATTTTATCTGTGCTTACAGATCCCAGCACTGATTGATTACGAGGGTACCTCATCCCTCCTCCAGGACAACTCTTCACCACTTAATGTGGTTCTGCTACAAGAGATCCAGAGATATAACTCTCTGCTGGACACCATCATGTATGGACTCTAAGTGTGTGTGTGTGTGTGTGTGTGTGTGTGTGTGTCTCTAGCTGTACGTTTTCTTCTACTTGCTACATATTAAGGACCAAAAAAATGTTTTTGATACAAAGTGAGGACATTTTGTCTGGTCCTCACCAATGCAAGTCTCAAGGGTAGAGGGCTCTACACTGATCGATGACTGATGGATGGGTTACACAGATAAAGTAAACAGGATGACCACATGGGAAATAACGTGGAGTAGAGGAAAGAGCACACATCTGAGTGGGCTCTTTTTTTCCAAAAATGTTAATTAAAACATGATTTGCAATTTATCATTAGTAAATATTTTGTAATTACACAGGGGTTTTACAATTTTTAATTTTGCACCGGCAGGCTGTGTGGCATTTTAAATGGTGATAATAGAAACATTAAATGAAAAGTAAACAAATGAATGAGGTATGATTTGGATCATTCAAGTACAGTATTTACTGTACATAACACTATAGAGGTGCACAAATACCATTTCAGCGTGTCTGTATTGGCTTGAAAAACATTTACCTGGTTTTCAAATAAAATTAATTGTGTGTGTCAATTTACAGATAATTAGGTTGAATAATTTACGAGGTTTGGTCAAACTTTTTCAAGATGATTTACCAGCGCTGTGTCTTGTGCTAATGGGGTGGTCAAACAGGGCTGACTAAACCAGTCACAAAAGTGTAACTGATTGCAATGCAGAATTCTAAAGGATATCAAATCAGCAAAAGGGTGGCACCATAACAAACTGTCAAGAAAACGTAACTTTATATAAGCAGCTTAATAGCACTGTGTTGGTTCATGAAATGCATACACTGCAGAGTGCACAGTTATTCTAATAGGCCAGACTAGAAAGCAGTGACTACTAAACACCTGCAGTAAAAGGGGTAAACATGACTAAATCATTGCTGTATCTGTGTATGGTTGTGTGTTAGTTCATCTCTAGTGGAGCTGGAGAGAGGGATCAAAGGTTTAGTGGTGATGTCACCCAACTTGGAGGAGACCTTCAACTGCATCTATGATGCCCAGGTGCCACCACTGTGAGAGAAGGTGCCAGATACACACACAGATCACTCACAATAATCCATATTTTTTTCTCCAACACAAGTTGTTCTGAGGATACAGACATGAATTAAAGACAAATATGCTTTGTTGCCTTCATTTATTATCAGTATTTCCTGTTTATCTTTTCTCTTCTGCTTGAGACATTCTCAACTGCTCATTTCTTATAATGTATAGACACAAACACATACGCACACCATATGAGTGTTGCAGGTGGGACCCACTGAAGTGAGAAATCAGACTGTACCTGTTATATTCATAAGGTGGGCAGGCACAATAGCTAGAAGACCTGCTGCTAGGATGAATAATACAGATGACTGATCTTTGGAGAATCAAGTGGACTTAAATAACACAGGACAGAAAGAGACTATACTGAGTCAGGAATAAAAATATAAAAGGAATGCTTCGAAAAAGGTAGCAAAGCATGACAAAATCCAAGGTAAACAGTAAAACAAATGGAGCCTTTGTTGGATTGGCTGTAATGCTCTAATGTACTGTATAATCAAGTACTGACCAAGTGTTTTTTCCTCAGGGTCACAGATAATGTTTCAGTATGAGCGCCATCTAGGTTTATTGTTTCACTGCTTATTCTGACAGCAGTAGTACCTGGTTAATTATGGTTAAAAAATAATTTTTTTAGCACTTGTATGCATTTATGACGGGGTCACAAAGAGCATTAACAAATGGTTAACTGTGGTTAAATAATGGTTATTCACCACTGTGATACATTTATAAAAAGTTAGGTCCTTGAGCGCTACTGCCGTGCATGTTTTCCAACTATCCATGCCATACCCACTGCTGAATACCTGGATCATGTGTATTCAGTCAGTCAGAAGCTGGTAGATACCATTTTAGATGAAGGTGGAATGAGGACAGACAAAGTGAATTTGTAGGTTAGAGGATGGACAAGTGGACAATTATTACTCTTAAATGAACAGCCTTCTCACAATGAAACTGCTAAGCTGTGAACTTCATGAAATGCATGTTAATATCTTTATCGACTATTTACTAGCATTAGTTACCAAAAGACATTTATGTTATTTAATGCTTATTGTTATGTTAGTTAATGTTTATTACTGTATCAACTAATGACACTAAAGCAGTGTCATTTAAAGCTATTAAATAATGTATGAGTTAATACTTTAATTAACATGAAAAACATTAGTAAATGGTTATTACTGCATTAAGTACTGTTAATTGATGTACCCTTATTGTAAAGTGTTACCAATAACTTTGATTTTAACCTAATGGTTAAAACATCGTTGTACTCACCTTAAAGAGGAGTCATTTTAAGCTCCTTAGTGCCATCTAATGGAGAGCTGAGTGATATGCAGCGTTGTTGTGTGGACCAGTGATTAGACAAATGATTAGACTCAGAGGGTGTAGCAAATCTAAAAATGGATATATTAATTTATTTTTAAAAAAAGGTTGTTCCCACACTATGTGTTGTATGTACAGTACTTATATAAATGGATTCATGGTAACTTTTAAAAGCTAGTAATTATTTTAAAAAATACAAGCAGACAACTTATTCCTTGATGAATTGGGGATCAGGGCTGAATTATTATCAGCACAGTTTGAAACACAGGCCTAAATGATAACTGGGGGATGCTTTAGGTAGTTGGGGATCTTAATTTCACAACATTTGAAAGAAATTCAGTGTGATACCAAAGAATGTTTACTGAGCTCTTCCTCAACTTGACCAGTAGGTTTGTCATACAAAATAGAAAAGGCACTTTTACATTGAATAAAAACCATATTATCTGATGTCAAGGTTGGGAATCATGGAACTTGTCATCTTTCCTGTGGATATCAGTTTTCCAAGATTATCATACATCACATGAGACCATAGATTTTCCTCCTAAAAGGACCCTTATATAATCTCAAGGTCAAGGTTCTGACCTTTGGTTGGATTGAAATGTACTCTTTTGTATAGTTTGTACTCATTTGGGTCATTTTTAATAACTTGTCAAAAATGCAGAACCTGGATCAATAAGCAACTGAGATCATTTCCACTCTTAATTTTATCAGCTATTTTCAGATCAGATAGAAAAGAACTAAGATAATCTGTATCTTGTACCAGAATTCCCTGTTTATTGTCTAACTGATAAATGACTGTGATATGTTACAATAGATAAATGCCCATATGAGCTTTTTATTAAATATATGAATATAATCTTTCAGTAAAATAAGTTACTAACACAGAAATGTCTGAGGACATTTTATAAACTACAGTGTACAAATTGCTGTCATTGCCAAACTGTTATTTGACAGCCATTCCAAAACCTTTCCAAGATTCTAAATGAGCCCTAGATCCCTTGTTTGGTAAAATGTTATCACCCAAAACACATGACTGGCTGTTTATCCTTAGCTGTGTCTTGAATTTAATAGCTGTGTCTACACTGTCTAACCCTAAGAATTTTGGTACAGTTTTCTAAATATGCTGTGGAACCTGAAAATCCTCTTTGAAATATTTCTGCATAGTCTAATATTCATTCATTCATCTTCTATACTGCTCAGTCCCAAACGGGGTCGCGGTAGTCTAATATTGTGTTTGGCAATTGTCATTTTGGATTAATATACACAGGGCTTGAAGTATTTATCTACTGGTCTGTTCTTCCCAAAACATTATCAGACTTCATTTGAATTTCCATCATGTGTTAGAGGATTATAGCACTCTGTAGTATTCAATAATGAGCCATGGTGAGCTTATTGCACTTCATGGTGCTTTTTATTCCAACAAATCACCAAAATATTTAGTAAAGGGTGTCTCATTACTATTTACCATGTCTGAGTCGCAAACAGAATTCTGTTGTCTGGCTTTAGAGATCACATCCTCCCAATTGTAAGTGTCCACTACACCTACTACACTGGTTTTACTTAAAGAATATTGTGGCATGGCTTCTGGATCCATCTGTGAGCCTTTGTGC
This sequence comes from Monopterus albus, assembly GCF_001952655.1. Lineage (NCBI taxonomy): Eukaryota > Metazoa > Chordata > Actinopteri > Synbranchiformes > Synbranchidae > Monopterus > Monopterus albus. The sequence continues at coordinate 1,413,859 of NW_018128063.1, read as the reverse complement.
CCATTCAGTGTGTACCTGCACTCAACCTCAGATCCTGCAGCCAAACGTTGCTGTCCCTGGTCTTGACATAAATTAAAGGAGATTTAAAGGAGATGGTACATTTGCTGTCACGGCCCCCAAACTCTGGAGCGGTTTTTACCTGGATGCAGTCAAAACCTGCATTTCTCCACCTTTTCTCTTTTTATATAGCTTTCTTTCTATCCGCAAAGCGCTTTGTAATTGTATTTTGAAAAGTTTTAAAATCGCCTGTCCTTTGCTCTGGTGTTACACACTGAAAAATATCGAATACATTTTACTGCAGTCATTTCATAAGTCACATGAGAAACTCGTGTTGTGCTATTTACCATGAAGGAGAACCACCAGTAACTATGTTATTTCTTATGTTGTCAGTAATCAGGCGTCGCCCCACGTCCTCCTCACAAACAGTCCTTGGACTCAGTGTAGCAGTCCTCTGACGTTCAGCAGTGTTCTACCTGAGGCTTTCTGGTGAGCTGGCGCGGCTGGTTGACAGGCACACTGAAACAGAAGGGTGTCATGTCACATTAGATTTGTTATGTTCGGTGTTAATGGTTTGAAAGGCGCCCTGTTCTGACTGCGCGGCTGCGCTTCAGAGCCCATTAGAAAGTCGCTGCCGTGATAACAGTCATTACCGCAGTATTCCCCCGTCCGGCCCGCACCGCCCCTCACCACCGCTTAATCTAATTAGATAGCCGGGCCCCTGGCTTTTGGAGGGAGGGGAGAGGGCTTCTTCTGTTGATATTCATTAAAAATACATGTTTCATCGCTAAACCCTCTGAGGTGCGTCCCGCTCAGACTTCAGAAGAAACGGCGCTAAGGAAAAGATGTATTTGATCCATGTTAATTGTTGCTCCTAATGAATAGCAATCCTATAGACTCAATCAGTCTGACTATTTATTTTAATATTAAACTAACAGACTAGCAAACTAATGATATAATGGACATTTTCGCACTAATAATAATAGCAATATTAACTTTACTATTAGGCATCCACAAAGACTTATGTGGCCTTTTCGGAAAACGTACGGGAAATATAAGAAATATAACGCTATACAACCCGATCGGTGTTATTCCATTAGAGGTGGGGTTTCTGCGGATATTCGATATCCGGAAACCTTAAAAGAGCCCCCCCCCCCCCCCTTACGTATTTTAAATCTCATCTTCTCCTCTGCATGACTCACCCCCATCTTGTTTTCAGCATGAACTCTCCTTCCCCATCTGACTTTATATTTATTTGGATGATTTCAACAAACATTTCTGATGTTTTAGAAGGGTTTATTGAATTTTAAATCCAAAATAATTTAATTCTTCGTTTTCAACATGAATCTCCTTTTGATGCTCCGAGTCATTAGTCGGCGGAGGCGGCAGGCTTTAGGGGCCCCTTTTTTACATTCCCCTGCGCTCTTACACTCACTGCATTTGGACACTAGGTGGAGCTAGTCTCCGTGTTTGGAGATGTGAAGTCACAGTCACCTCAAATGGAACCAGTGCAGCTTATGATTCTAACGGGTATACAAGTATTATTTAAAAAGTTATAAGGCTATTACATCAATCTATGCATTCACTCTAAAATACAGTAGAAAACGTGCGCCCATCAACAGTGTTTAATGTTTGCCCAGCGATTGTTCCTTTGAGCAAGAAAAGGCAGCAGCAGAGAGACCTCTGTGCATTATTAGAGTAGCTCCACGTCACTTGTTTATCATTAAAACTACAATTCAATTACCACCGCACATACACAGCTTTCTACTTCCCTAGCTGTTGAACTATCTGTGTTCAAGCACATTTCAACATCACCAACTCAAATAGGCCCCACCAGATCCCCTATACAGCCACCTCCCCTCCCTTTAAAGATCGCCATAGCTAAAGGCGCCTCTCAGGAAAGAAAAATACATGACAGGTCTTCCTGTCATTCATCGGCACAACTTCCCCTTTAGTGTGAAATTAACACAGACTTATCTGCGGCGGCATTAACACACCCGACACGGAGGGACAGACTGTTTGGCGATGGAGGAGGAGGAGGAAGGCCGCAGAGGGAAGCTGCACGGTGAATGGTTGTCTATAAACACTCGGGACCCTGTTGTGATCTCCAGCGGGGGTTCTGCTCTAGGGCCCTCCAGATTCAGACAGCGAAGTCATTAATGACTACCATGGCGTGTTCTAAAGCGGTCATCTATCTGTGCCCACAAAGTTATGGCGCTCTCATTTCTATTGTATTTGACTGAAAGTGCTTTCTGACTGACTTGGAACTCACATGGGGTGGAGGGTGGGGGATGGAAGTCCTGATAATTTGGTCTATAGCCGTGTAATCTCCCCTGATTTAATCTAATACCACCGGGTCGACGCAATGCCGTGCGTGCACATCCACCAATGTGATAATGGCACATTTGTGAAATCCAGCCCGCTCCAGTTATTGTGAAGCTTTTGGCGATGGAAGTGTGGTAGTGGTGTTGGTGTGCTGCATGTGTGTGTATAGGGATGTAGGGCGACTACAATTCCTCCGCAAAAAGCGAGGGACTTGATTTCACAGGGATTTGGCACTAATCCGTCATAAACACACGAAAATGGAAAACTATTATCATTTTTTAAAGCACTGGTCGTGTTTTGCCCGATTTACTTATCTAGAATAGTAAAAATGTTGTTGTTTTTTTTGTTATCCTAACCACAAAACTTTACTTATTAGTTTAATAATAACTGGTGCTTAATAACCCAACAAAGAAGTGCAGATCACTTGACTTTGTAGGCCCAACAATTAATCATAATTTTACTGGCAACACTGAGACGAGGCCGAATCCCTTTGAATAAATGTTAAATCATATAAAACTAAACTGAAGATTGGTTCAGAGAGAATCAGTGGTGTAAAGACAATCAAAGCAATTTAAACCACACATTTATTCCTATAAATCAAACCTACTGGTGGAAATTAAATACTATGTGAATGCAGTATCCAACTATCGGAGCATACATGATTTTGGAGCTGATTTTAATCAGTGGTTGTTTGTCTTATTTTGATCCCAGACTGGAGATTGGATCCTTTTTTTTTTCAAAAAGGTGGCTGTTGGAGCCCATCCATCACAGTTTCAACATAATTGCTCTAGACCTTGAATTCTGTCTTTGTATATAACGTCGGTAATGTCACTTTGCACTGCGCGTCTTTACGCACGGCTTTAGGCAGATTATGACAAAAGTAACAAAAGCAGAGGCTGCATAGAGACAGTGAGAAATGAAGGCATGAAGAGGAGCCTGGTATAAGGGAGGAGGGCTTGATTTATCTCAGAGCCCCCCGGTCATTTCCATATATTGAAATGCGCCCCCAGTCACTCAATTTCCCCGGAGCTGTCGTGCGTGCAGGGAAGGCGCGCATGTGACCACCATCGGTCTGATACCCTGTAGTCCCTCGGCTCTTTTCACACTGATTTACAAAGCCTAAATTCTCCCTATTTTATGAACTGTCATCAAAGTATGCTGCTGTCCATTTACTCGCTGCATATACGTACTGCATATATAGGCTGGTGAAAGTTAAATAAAGGTGCTGAATAGGAGAAGTTAAGTTAAAGATGGGAGAGTGTGTCCTACAAATTGAGCAGAATATATCGGCTCGGGCTACATCACATTTTCCATCTGAGTGTGGCCTATGCCTCCCAAATTAATTCCTATCGATGTCTCCTAATTCTTGTCGCTTCGTTTTTAATAATAAGAAGTAAAGATCGGATATGGGATATGGGAGCTATAACTATTACACACATACACAGAAACATGCACCCAGGTCCTGTTTGTTTCATGTATGCAGAGTGGTGTTGTACCGCCACTGCATTAACCAGCCTGACTGATTTATGACGGAACCGGCGACGCGCTGTCACTTACATATACAGATTCCCCTCCAAGTCCGAGCAGCTCTGTGGGCTTTGATCATTGTCTTCCTTGAGTGTGTGTTTGTGTGTGTGTGTGTGTGTGTGTGTGTGTGTGTGTGTGTGTGTGTGTGTGTTGGGAAATATATAAAGTCAGAGTAGGAGGAGGAGGGAGAGAGGAGGAGGAGGAAAAAAGGAAATCTTTGTTGTTGATAGATGGAGCGAGGGGTAGGGAGAGGTCAAGGTTAGTGCTCTTCGGTGTGTGTATGTGCATGGTGTAAACGAGGGGCCCTATAAGTGTGAGTACTAACTGGGGATGGCATAGGCTCTATTAAAATCAGCAAAACAAGTTTTCTCTGATAGATGAGCTGCATCTTTCAACATACTGTATCCAGAAAACCATCAATTGTTGCTCCACTTGTGCGTAAAGGCTTCTGCGGATGTAAAGATTTTGAATTCGTGCCAAAAGGTGTCAGTACATTGCCATATGATGCCAATTCTAAATCCTGCCACCGTCATAAAACCTGACAATAAATACCAGTAAGTTGGCAAAGTCTCAATTTTCTTCTTAGCCTGGGTTCAACTACGAACACTCCACCGTGTCTCCCAGTTTGTAAAGACTTCTAGTGTTTCTGGAACAAGTTTAAAGAGTGCGGTGGCCGCCTGTTGCCAACTACACAGCAACAAGCCACCCAGGACGCCCTATTTAAGGAATGGGAAGCTAAAATCCTCCCGTTTATCCCCAGTTACGTTTTTTAAAAGGACGCGTCATTGTTTAAAAGAACGACTAGAAACTCTACTCTCCTTAGAGTGTATCGTCTCTATCACTGACAGATATTTGGTTTCTCAAGCAGTTTTATCGAGGTAAAATTAAAAGCCAAAGTAAAGTAAGAGCTTACCATCCAGATGCAAATTTTGCAATCAGCATAGTCTCTCATTATGGTCATTTCTCTTTATGCAATCTTAAAACAACCCAAAAGAAGTAAATGCAGTAATTAAAAATAATATTAACACAGAAATCTACAGTAAACCTCCACGTAGCACCGTGTGTGTCTTTTTGATGCACTTCAATGCTGAAGGTGATAAATATATTACATATTTCTGACTTGCTTCTTGCATGTAGGGGGTTGACTAACTTCGGAAATACTACAATAAATCGGTGTTAAAAGATTTATTCTTCTCGGAAATTTTACATCATATCTTTAAAAGGCTTCCCATCAAGTTTTACTGGCTGCGTGCAAGAAAAAGAAATGATATGACTCCATAACAAAACTATATATCCCGTCCACAGACACCACATACGTACAGTGATTATGTGAAACAATCTACATATCTATGTCATTATAAGCTTAAATTGGCTTTATGACTAAAAGTATCACAAATAATTAGTGTGTTAAAATGCACCAACACTGGGTTAATGGGCCGAATTCCTTTTGCCATTAGATCCAACACTTTTTGAATAAGATTATTATCACCATCAAATCGGGCACACCTTTTGTGCAAGCTTTAAACCTGCCTAAACTTTGACACACGGTCACAAACAGAATAATTACCCAGTGCGAGATCATCGCCGTGCACGCTCTCTCTCTCATGCATGCGCACCTCAAACACACTCGCGACATACACCGGCCTGTCCAATAAGCCATGCAGCGAGTTTCAACCTGCGAAATTTTTCACTCACTGGTCATGCATTTTTCCCCCTTGACGTTGAACCTCCTCCTCCTCCACTCCTCCGGCTCTGCTCTCTCTCCTTTTCTTATTCTCTGTCTCTCTCCCATCACCCTCCTCTCCCTCCTCCTTTTTTCTGTCTTGTCTCCCTCCACCACCCCCACCCCCTCACTATTAAGTACGTGTCCTCTTCGGTCAGTGTTTGTAGCTCCAGGTCTCCGAAGCACAAGAGTCGCCGCTGCTGCTCCTTCACCTGCTTCTGTTCTTGAGCCGCCGCTGCCGCTGTCCGGGCGGATCTCCCCGTCTTCTCCTCCTGTACCATCCCTTTCGTTTTCTCCACCTTGTCCACGCAGCACCAGTGACTCTCTTCCTCCCATTTTGCACCACGACTCTTCACTTGATATCTATGTTCTAGACCTCGGATCGCGTCAGGCTGCGCTGCGCCTTTGCCGTTTTAAGCCCCTCGTTTTATATTACCAAACCCCCTTTATTACAAGAGTATTTACAATCTCTTCCCCCTCCTCTTCTTCTTCTTCTTCTTCTTCCTCCTCCTTCTCCTTCTCATCCTCTCCACCCCCACCACCATCAACGCGCCCTCCCCTGTACCGTATGTAGCTCGAACCTGAGGCGCATCTGAAAGTTATTACACGGGGCGCGTATGGGCCCGTTCGCACTCCTATGGTCTGCATGGGGCTGCAGTTCGGATTTCACGCAGACAGAAGGAGAGAGGGGCTTCGGACCCTATAGTGCCCCGTCTAAGATCTGCCCCCTCCCCTTAATACACAGACAGTACCTCATATACTGTACAACCTCCACATTGTAGAGTATAAGTGTGAGTTATTCTCCGTTGGATGGCTGAATTTAAAATGACACAAAAACACATAAATGGACCAGGTATCAGCATTAAACATGAATCCCTCCAGATTCTCAATTTAAAATAAAAATACAGCAACACAAGAAAACTTTGCCTTTAAGTTAAGATATTAACATTGATTGAGTCTGTAAGAAGACGTTCTGCGAAAATGTTTTTCTTACAATTTTGTTATAGTGTAAGTGATTTGTGATTACAAGTATAAACAAGCATACAATATTTCAGGGTACAGTCATGGTCAGACCTAATAAACCATAATATTCAAATTCGAGGTGTTGCATATAGTTGGATTTTGCTTTGTGGGGCCGAGTGTGACTGTTATCGGGAAGCAGATTAGTACCGACCACTGTGTATGTAGAGCATAGGTGAAGCCACCCAGATTATGTTTCTGTAGGTCGTTCAACCTGTCTGTCCTGTTTACTGTCACCGGATAGTTTGCTGAGCCTCTCTGGTATTTTAACACGATCTCCCTAACGTTACCTTTATGTACACGCACAATAAGGACGCAGACATACACAGGCATATACAGTATACACGCTCGTCCAGGTGAGCTTTGCGTTGAAAAAGACCTAAAAAGATGCCACCACATGCACAAACTTTGTTCACACACAAACAAACACACACACTCCTCAGACGTGTAGCGGTATTATATCCGCCCCCCTCCACTGTGCTCCTGTCCGCGGCTTCCCTTGCCCTGTTGTGCGTCCACTTATCTCTCTCCCTCTCTTTCTGCATATTGCTTTCATTAGACATCTCTGGCTCTCTCCCTCTCCTTTCTCTCTCTCTCATTCGCGCACACACACACTCCTCCTTCCCTCCTAGTGCCTCTTGTCCGGCCCCCCTGATCTCTGTGTCCATTGGCTTCCACCGGGTCTATTTCTCATGTCCA
>NW_018128063.1:1370548-1406468 GCF_001952655.1 Monopterus albus | reverse complement strand
TTGCCTTTTTTCCATCTCTCTCCCCTTCCCTCTCTCTCTCTCTCTCCATCCACCTCTCTCTCACTCTCCCTCTCTCTTTTTTCTCTGCTCTCCTTTCTCAAAAAAGCCATGACGGCGATCCCGCGATCCATCTTCGCCTCCGCGCCATCTTTGTATTATTTCTAATTAATTTTATTTTTTTCTTGTGGATGTCAAAGGCGTTGGATGAGGACATTTTTTGCCCCAGCGGAGTCTCCTCTCTAACCCCGGCTCTCCCCGATGTGATCCGCGTTGAACGCCGCAGCCGCCAGCCACCATGTCTCGCCGCAAGCAAGGCAAACCCCAGCACTTAAGCAAACGGGATTTTTCGCGTAAGTACAGATGAAAAAAAAGTAATTTCTTGCTATCTTTCAATTCATTCAGCATAAGGGGGAAAAGCAGCCAAACAGAAGCTTGTGGACACCGCACGCACCGCTCGGACCCGCGGTCAAACCGGACTTAACAGTGTGGCCAGAAAGTGCGACACCATCGTGCGTAAAAGCCACTCGGAGATTCCTGAAAGAGAAAAAAAGTTTTTTTTGTGTCGGTATACACCGGTTACTGCTTTTCTGTTACACGGCGAGAATGTGCATTCATAGGCTGTTAAAAGCACTCGCTGTGGCTCCGGTGCCCCCACGGTCGCTCCGGTCAGTGGAAACGCGCAGTGTTGCCGGTAGTAGAGCGCGTCCTCTCCGCGGAGCTTTGTGGAGAATAACTCCCCGGAATATCGCTGTCTGGTCACTGTGCGGGCAGGTTTCATCCGCTCTCTCGTTCTATTTTTGGATTATTTCTGAAAAAAACTGAAGTGGATTTTTTTGGATCAAGGGGGGAAAATCTCGTGTCCGACTGCTTACAACTGTTTCCCTGTCCCAGAAGCTCCGCAACAGAGATAACACAAATCAATTTATTTCACACACATTTTAAAATCTTAATGCATTTTATACAAAGGTGATTTATAACTGTGTAGTTTAGATGACAAAGTTTTCTTCCTGAACCAGTCAACAGAGCCTGTGCAGCTCAGAGTTTGAGACAAGAAGCACAGCAACAGGACAACAGCATATCTTGTCTTTCTTTAATTGCTTTTTCACATAAAGCAAAATTTGGACAACAACAACAAAAATCCAACTTAAGATTCCAATTCTTCATGTACAGTTAAGGTAAGACTAATGTCATCGCTGGTGTGATGCAGCTGCACTGTTTATGGAAAAGCTACTCAATTCCAATGTTTAGTTGAGTCGGCAGCATCCTCTTTTACGCACGACGTTTAGGTACGACCAGTTATATTTTTTAGAGTTAACTGAATGCATTTAGACGCAAACCTTCGATATGTGAAGAGAGAGCAGATGTGCGTGTTTAGAAACTGCGGGGCGATTTGGAAAAGTGGCGATAATCAATGCACCATGTGCTCTACTGTGCGCTACCTCGCAGCCTTTCAGCGGCTCTCGAAGTGGCAACAAACCTAAAACAGGAAGGTATTTGAGCACGTCTAGGCATCAGTGCTTAGTTATGTTTCGGTATGTTGACTAGTTATTGCCTGTGTTTGGCTTGGAGTGTGTGTGTGTGTGTGTGTGTGTGTGTCAAGCAAGCGCAGTCACTATGGCCATGTGCCGTCGCTAGGAGGCAGAGCGCGATCAGAAAATCCAGCACTGAACCTGATCAGCTTCACCGCAACCCCTATCCACACTGGCTACTTCTTGGCGATCTCTTTAGAATAAAGTGAAAGTGCACGAGACACAGGGAAGGAGGGAGTGGGGGAACAGGACACCCCCATCTCCAGTTCTACAATTCTCTTCATTACCTTAAACCTACTTTCTCTCCGCTTTCATCACATTTTTACATCCCCGCAGGTTGCAATGAGCATATGCAGCTACACTGCAACATGCCTGCAGACCTCGCCTTTTACACCCTTCCAACCTTGCATCGCACACACCACAGTACACACACGCACACACATTTCATTTTGCATACATTTTCACATTTATTACCAGTGATGCTCAGATTTCGGCCCGTCACACTTAAGCGAACATCCATCCTAGATTATTGCTTCTTTTTAGAAATTATAATTCAATTTTTTGCATTTTTGTAATCCATTCTGTATTTATATTTGGTAATTAAGATATAGGACAGTGCTGCATTGCTCGCTATTGATTAGCATGAACAAGATAAACTGAAGTAGATTTTTTTTTAAATGCTGCAGCTCTACATTTCTTCCCCCAGATTAAATAACAGTGAGTAATTTTGTTATTTTTTCAACACTTCCAATCGTCACCAGAGTGTCACCAGTCCAAATGTGTTCTGGTCATGCCTGTTTTATAGAATCATAGAACTTTTAACGTAGGGTTTCTCACTAAGAGTACATTTTATCCGTCATTTTTAGTGATATTCTTTTTTCCTTTAGAAATATGATAGTAATGCCATGCATGTTTTGATCTGTGAAACTGGTATACACACACACACTGCTCCTCTAATTCATCTAGCTGCACTGCCTTAAAATAGATACAAATTAAGGGTTTTTACAGGTTTCTAGATTTTAAATTGAATTCTGAGCATGAAGCCCTGCTTTGTATTTTTTACATTCCTTAGTTAGTTATTATCCTCCCTCCTCAGGCTCCATAAAATCAAGCAAAATGTTTTTTCAAACCTCTATATCGACTCAAGTTAAACTTTTCAGTTTTCATTTGATTGCTTGTTGTTGTGAATTTAAAGTCCCTTATTGTATAACTTGTGTAGCACTGTGTTTGACCTGAAGTTAAATCAAAGGGGAGAAGGATAGAGAGGAGGAAGAGGAGGAGTAGGAGGGTGTGGGGTTTTGATGAGGAAGCAGTGGTAGTGATGTTCGCACAAACCAGGAATTTATCATGTTATTTTCATGTCCCAGTTTGTGCACAGATGTCAGCACGATTGCAGCATTCACATGTTGTTTCCTTGAGGGGATATAGTCACCATTCAGACCATATTTCTCTCCCTCTCTCTCTTTCACACACACACACACACACGCGCGCGCGTACTGTACATTTCCACACACCCTCTCTTACACATGCATGAACTGTTTCCCATTTATCAGACAAAATCTGTACCAATCACCCAGACAGTCAAAATTAAAATCCATTCTTTGAGTCTCAGTGGTTTTAAGTTCATTAAAATGTGAAATTGGCAGCAGAGTAAAGAAGGTCAACATGTATTAGGCATCAGACTCTTCACCTTGGACTGAAGATTTTCTTTTAAAGAGCAACAGTGAATTTGGTTTGGACTAATTCAGCGGGCCGCTCTGTTCACAGTACTCTCCCTGTACTGCAGGGCAGTCTGACTTTGATAAAGGCTTCTTAAAAAGTAGTCAGGAGTTAATTCGGCTTCAGAGTGGTGAGGAATTGGGTTGATCAGCTCATCTTGGGGTGATTTTCCAACTGTACAGTATGAGCAGCTGGTGTCTAAGAGCTACAGTATATGTTGGGTACATGTAACAGAGAGTGAGGGAAGAGTTTGCCTTCTTCCTGATACACACACACACACTGCCCGCCTTCTCTGCCTTTTCTCCAGCACATACTGCATGCTGGACATGTTTGTGACAGTCTTTCCTTCTGCTGATTACAGGATCAAACCCTGCACAAACAAGGTTAGGCCAGTCAAACTCTTCCACATATTTAGCTTTTGGTGAATGCTGCATTTAGCCATCATTTTCTAAGCTTCCCCTGTCATTGCCTAGGAAATTGTCATTTTTGAGCAACCTGATTTGAGATTTGCAGCTATTCGGGATATTATTTCCCACCATTTATTCTTATGATGTGTGATTCACATCAGCTTGCATTGTAATTATTTTTCCTGCATTACATGTATTTATATCATTACAAGGCACATTTTCTCTCTCCTTTCTTGTGTGTACCACATGGAAGGCTTTTATTTAGCTTTGTCTCTTTAACTCTGATCCTCTATGTGAAAGAATGAGAAAGGTTTGTGGCCTGTCCCTTGTAATCAATTCCCACAAATAGCTGGTATCAATTGGTTTAAATTACAGGAGAGAAAAGGAGAAATATAAACAAGTGGTTGTTGTTTTTCGGCGTCAGCTTCTAATTTCCTATTTTTTGTTCATTCTTCCTCTTCCTCGCTGCATGTGCCCTCATGGCTTGCCAGCAGCTGAGCCCCTCTCCACGGCCGTTGTCTCATCAGAGGTGCTGTCGGAGCGCTGCTTGGAGCATTCAGAGGACAGCGGCAACCTCAACGGGCACCATCTAGGTTCGACCGTGGGCCGACTGGCCCGGCTGGCCCGCTTGGGTCACGATGCTCACCCCTCTCTGGAGCAGGACCTGCTGACATGCGGTCAGTGCCAGGCCACCTTTCCCCTGGCGGACATCCTGCTCTTCATTGAGCACAAGAGGAAGAGATGTCATGGGCCACCATGCCTGGCGGTGGGAAGAGGGCTGGACAAGCCCCCTTCGCCTTCTCCTGGCCTGGCTCTCACCCCGTCCCCCAGCCTGGCTTCCCTGCGTAGTCGGAGGCCTGTGGAAGTGGGTGTCCAGGCCACACTGGCAGATGAGGATGATGACCGACTCACGTCACCCAGGGGGATTTGCCCCAAACAGGAGCCCCTCCCAGGTAATCGTATTGCTTTAACATGAGCCAACACAGATCATCTCTGGCAGCATTTGTCAGCACTTGCTGCAGTGCTTTGAACTGGAAACAAAGAAGCAGTAGCTTTACTGAGGCAAGACTGTCTTTCTAAAGGAGACCAGTGTATCTGCTTATGTGGTGTAAAGTGAGATTATAATCTGTCATAACACTGAAAATAAATCATAAGTAATTCACTCTCCTCCTGAAACATTTTCTGAAACATCACTTGTCATGTCATAAATGTTCTCCTACAGCTTGGGAGCAGGTTTCAGGGTCTGGATTCTGCTTTTCTTATCACTACATATCAGTTGGGTTGTGTGCGTTGCCCTGGATGGCATGTGTGTGTTTTCTGAAGTGCCAGGTCTTGTTTTCATATCATTAATACATAATGTGTGTGTGTTGTGGTATGAGAAGCCGGTGTAGTCAGCAGACTAGGCTACACGTTGCCTATAATTTTGACACTAAACCTTGTGGGGGGTGTAGTAATCTGAGGTTTTTGGCATGACACACATGCCATTCCTGGTTATGGCAAGAAATCTGATTGGCTGAGACTTGTTTAGGGGCAGGTTTTGTCAGACAAACGACAACACAGAGATATCACGGGTGGGGGGGGAACTCATGAGAATACGCCTCTGTTCCCTTTTACAGCGGACACAAAAACACACACCCTGGTTTGATTTAGGATGGTTTTGTCTCTGTCTGTGTGTGTGTATATTCTTCTGTTGTTAGCAACTTGTGCAGAAGCGGGTCTCTGCCTGTGTGTGTGTGAGAAAGTGTATGTGTAATGGGTCTCATCAACCCAAGTCAGACCAATTGTCCTTCTACTGATGCACTGAAGTCAAATGTGCAGAAGATGTGTGTGCCACTGAAGGTGTGTGTTTTCCCATTTTGCCCATTCTGACCATTTCCCACAGGCAAAGATATGTGGGTGACCTTGACTCTGTGGTACCACACAGCTGTGTGGTACCACAGAGTATGGTCAGTGTGTTAGTGCACGTTTGAGACCATTGTGTGCCTACAGATGGGGCATCACTGGATGTCAGGGAGATTGTGTGTTTGTGTGTAACGTTGAGTCTGGGGAGGAACTGCAGCCTCCTTCTGGGATTGGGTGTGTGGAATGTGTGTTCTTGCACAACGTGTGTGTGTTCATGTGTGTGCCTCTCTCTCATGTGGCCCTAACAGATGTGTCCTGCTCTCAGTGTGGTTTCCCCCTTTCCACTGTCGCATCTTCCCTGACTAAATGCAAGCCAGCTCTCTGTTTATTTCATTCTTTTTCCCTCTGAGTTTGCCTCCACAGTTTACCCCCCAGTTTTCTCTCTCCTTCTCCTTCCTTCCATGTCCTTCCCCAGTGCAAGAACCAAATGAGTGGAGAGAGGGAAAAGCCAGTTTCAGTTTTGTTCAAAGAGGGAAAGTCATTTATTTAAAGCATCTTAACACCACTAATTATTTGTTGCAGAGCCGTTTTTTTCTTCCTTGTGCATTTTATTTAGCAGTAGTTTTCACTGGCAGGCTGCCTGTACTAAATTAGCTGTTACAGAGAGAGAGAGGAGAGAAAACGGGGTGAAGATGAATATACTATTCATCAGTTTGCTTGTTGACTGTGGCTCAGGAATCCTAAATGTTACAGTTTGTTACTATTTTGTCATTCCTGTTTGCTTGTGTGTGAGTAAATAAGCAGAATAAGAAGCTGAGGACAATGTTGATCCTTTCTTGTAACTGATTTAGAGTTACAGGAACATGAGGAAAATTGTTATCAATTAAAGATTTATTTGACCTTTGACCTTTGTCTTTAGGGAACTAGTGACAAATCTCTCCACTATATTTCAGGTGGAAGGAGCTAATGTAACATGAAAGGGAGTGTGCGTCTTTTTTAGTCAAACCTGCTTGTCTTTTGCAGTGACTATATGTTATAACACACACCCACTCCCCCTCTCCACACACACACAAACACACACACTCACTCACACAGACGCTCACCAGCTAAACTGGGTTATTAGACCGATTTACATCATAATACAGGCGTCTGGTTACTTCAATAGCGCTGTGTGTGGGAACGTCTTGGTAGGAACAGCTGTACACTCAGACAGGAGAAGAAAACAGGACAGCAGCGTTATATATCTTGTCTGATGCTGACGTCAAGCTGAACAGCAGACAGACCGAGCATAATTAACTGTTTGCCGTTTGGAAATTTGGACTGAAAAGAAAAAAAAATGCAGCATTAAAGCTGTCCATCTGCACATTTTATGTACATCTGTCCTGTTTCATTGATGTTTCTTTGGACCTTCCTTCAGCTACTGGACACACACTGAACACCACCTCATTTTGCTGAATTTATAGAACACATTGATTCTGATATATGATAATTAAAACCAATATTTTGCTGCCCCAACCCCGGCTCTCTTCCTAACTGACCCCAAACTGTCACAGCGAAGTAAATATGCGAGAGACAGAAAAAAATCTCTGCTGGAATTTCAGCTGCAATTCTTGCTGTCTAAAAGCATTCCTAATGTCAAAAAAAGAAGGTAAGGGAAGAATGTGTGTGTGTTTCTGATTTGTAAATGCTGGCCTGGCATTTCGCTGTGTTTCATAGGCCTTCTTTACAGTATATAAGGCTTCTTCTCAACCAGTAAATCATCATAACCTTCAATCTAACAAAAATGCATTTTATATACAGTATTCAGCACAGGCATCGGTTTACACCACTGGGTTTAGGTTTCTTCCAGTACGTGTATGTGGATGTTAGATTTTTTGTCCAATCAGATTTCAGCCTCTATGTGTTGCCATGTCAATCTAATCTGCCCAGGGCCTTCAGAATCAGAAGTGCTGGCCCATGTAACTTAAACTATATTAGCAATGGGACTGTTTCTTTAACCAATCAAATTTTAAATACGCCTCACAGGGCCAGCTAGCTGGCCTACAATGACGTCAGCATTTTTTCGTCCTCTGATTGGTTGGTCAGAGCAAAACTGTTACAGTCAAGTTCGACTAGCAAAACACGTCTGTAGTGATCTGTACACAATACATTTGAGTTAGAATTTTTTATGCTCACAATGGCTGACGAGGGAGAAGAAACTGACTTGGTCTCGGACATACTTAAAAATCAATTTTCAAGGAGGACTTTTCTAGAAAAGCTAGACATCATGACAAGAGGTCGGCCAACCCCGAAACTAGCTAGCTAGCTTGTCTCAGCTCGGCTGTACAGATTGGCATGTCTGACCGTGGCTATCCCTATATCCACTGCAACTGTCGAGCGGACATTCTCTGCCCTCAAGAGAATAAAAACATATGCCAGGAATACGACTGGACAGAGTCGACTCACAGCCTTGGCCTCCATGGCTGTAGAAAAGGACTTACTGATGGAACTGAAAGCAGAGATCACCACTGTGACAGTCATTGAAGTGTTCCTGCGCAAAGAACAGAGAAAGGATTTTGTCTATAAATAAATAGCAACTCCAGTGAGTGTGATGTATTTTATTAAATTTTTAATGTTTTTGTCATATTATTAGATAAATATTGATTCTGAACTGCTCCAGATGATGTATGTGGCACTGTTGCGGTTGTAGTGTAGAGATTTGGAGTTGTCTTAACTGGGTTTCTTGCTTTAGTAAAAATGGTATTCACCCTCAACACACAAAATGCCTCTCTCTCTCTCTCTCTCTGTAATGCCACGCGTTTTTGTATAGTATTGATGGTTTCTATAATTGCAACGTGATAGTGGTGAATTAAGTCGGGTAAGTCTCCACTGAAGGCCCAGGTACCAAATGCACGGCCCGCCACTGGGTTTTAGTGTCCATTTTGCTCTATCTGTGGTGATTTTAATCAGTAAAATATGATCCAAAGGACATTATTTTCAAATTATCTTTTTGTTATTTTGGAGCACTTATCTAATTCTAAGAATATTTTATTCTGACGTCTTTAAGAAATACAGGGACTATATTTCATCTTGTGGTGCAGGAAATCTTTTCCTTTATTCCTGCATATATAGCCTGTTTTTCTGCATGAAGCTGCCCATATGTTGTGATGGCCATATGGCTGCCTGTTGTAAAATGTGTATCTGCATCTATGGTCCAAGTGCCACTGCGCTACCATGAGGCTCAGAGGAACACAAAGCATCTAACTTGTGCTGGAAAGCTGCTATTTGCATATCAAACATCTCCGACTGAGGAGAGCCAAGACATTACCTGTATATATGTGTGTGTGTGTATGTGTGAGCGAGAGAGCTAGAGAGAGAAAGCAGTGTACAGGCAAAATGCCGATCAGTGATACAAAAAGGCCTCACACACACACACACACGGTTAGTGCTCTCTCTTGCCCATTTATTCTATTAATCCCTGACTAAAATGAAAATTCTGATTATAATCCCTGAGGTGCCCCTCATTCAGAAACAGCATCACTAATGTCTCAAAGAGAGGGGTTTATGTGTGTGAGTATGAATTAATGTGTGTGGATGGCCATTTCTACCTTTTTTTTCTTCTAAACTGAAGAACTGATTGAAAAAAAACATTTTTCTTGGCTTGAAAATTGAAATTTAGACTAAATACTTTGTGGATGATTGTGAGAGTAAATACAATTTCCACTGTCCAGTTTGCCAACTGATTTTTTATAATTAGCATAAACAATTGAATCCTGTCCTCTATGGACAGAATCAGTGATAATGTGTTTTTTAATTAACTGGATCTGATATGTAACCATTGCAAGAAATGATTCATCTTACTGACCACTGATTTTAATGAGTAATATTTAATGAGTAATATTGGCTGATAAACCCTATTCGCCTATCAGTCTTAGCTCATTAGCAACTATGAGAAATATTATCAACTATGAGAAATCTATAAATTTCTTGACACAAATCTATCAGTCATGCTGAGTTGTTTCACTCAGAAATATATGGTTTTCATCCTGGCCCGCTGAAGAGCCGTGCTGGCTGAAAGCCTTGAAACATGAGAAGTGTTAATCTATGATCTAGTGATTAGCAATTAGCTTATCATCACTGGCTAATGCTACCCACCTCAATACACATTAGTGCATTTTTACCACCCATTCATTGTCTGGCTCAGTGTCAACTGTTCTCTCTATTCTCTTCTGTTTTAGTTTCTCTTGTTGTTCATGCATTTCTCTCTCTCTCTCTCTCTCTCTCTCTCTCCCCCTCTCCCTCTCTATCTCTGCAACATTAGCAGTCAATGCAAATCCGGGGACAGCCAGTTGATACTGAATCAATTACAGTATGTTTGGTGTATGTGTGTCTCATGCTGTAGCATACCCTGTTGAGACCACAAAGGGATTTCACATGCTGGCTGCCATTACTAATCTATTGTTGCTCCCTCTTTTTCTTTCTTATTCAACATGATTTTTTTAAACTGGACTCAAGTACAGCAATTGAACAGCCAGTGTTTCTCTCCCAGTGCATTGAGAATCTTCCTGGGTCGGTATTTTGAATGAGCTTACAGTATGTAAACATGATCCCATGTGCAGAAAACATCAGTAGCAGGATAACACACAGCAAGGTAGTGGAAGAACTGGAGAATGTCATAATTTGCCATCAAGACCACCAGGCTGTATTGTGTTTTATAGTCAGAGCACACTAAGAAAACTGTTGATTATTGTGAATATTGTGTTTCTGTAAATGTGTGGGTGTGTGTTTGCATAGTGGGGTCTGCATTCCAGACAGACCAAAAACAAAGCAAACAAAGATGAGATTCACTGCTGAAAATTTGGACATAATAATTAACCAAGGATCACAAAGAAATGTTTAGTGTTGCTCATCGGGAGCAGGTCATGTAAATTTAAACTTTTCTTTATCCTGTGCTGGGAAAAGCCAGACAGGTGAGCCTGTCGATTAATCCTTCCTCCTGTTTGGTAAAGCCTGACATCACACACACACACAATTTCAAATTCTATAGCTCCACTTTGTAAGGCAGGCTTTCTGTCATAAATCTGTGGTGTCCATGCTCACGTTGTGTACCCTGATGACAGTGCAGTGTCATCAGGGTTCCCTTTTTCAGACTTGACAATACTCCTCTATAGCCACAGATGGCATCATATAGCTCCTTTCTCAGGCAGGAAGTACTAACAGAGACATGTTAACAAAACTTTTTGTATAGAAGTTGCTGAAGGGCTTTTGAGTAAGATAGTGGAGTCCAGCAGGGGTCAGGATTAATACTCTGAATGTGATCTTTGAGCTCCCTGTGGAGCTCAAAGATGATGTGTGTGATGAGAGAAAAAGGCAAAATAGAGAAAGAGTTTCCCTGTGGTGATCAATAGACACTCACATCATTATATCAGTGTTTGTTAACTTGTCTGGGGGTGACAGTGGTGCGGTGGGTAGAGCAGCCGTCTCCCAACCGGAAGGTTGAAGGTTTGACTCTTGGTGCCTGCAATCCACATGTCGAAGTGTCCTTGAGCAAGACACTGAACCCCAAAGTTACCCATGATGGCGGCATATATGCAGTGGCCCGGGGCCCTAGGCTCCAGACAAAATTTTGTTGTACATGTCACAATGACGATAAAATAAAGCTTCTTTTAACAGGACCACAACAGCGAGTTGATTTGGTCACCACATCTTGTTACAGTGCAGCATTGGTGATTTTATTGCAGCCATTTATTTTAAATGGATTAAAATCACAAAATAGATACCTTTACAGCAGCATCTCATGAATCCTTATAGAAGAAGCTGCCTGGTTACACATTTTACCTATGTGGTGGGTTTGAAATAAATGGTGAAAATGGTTTCAAAAGGATTGATATCATAAAGGGGAAACTCGAACGATGTATCTGGTGAGTCTTCCTGGGACTGCACAGGAAGGGATGTGGGTTGAGGTTGAAATAAATAGAAGAAGAGCAGGGCATGAACAGCTACCATCACCAGAGGAACAGACAACAACAATGGGGGGGGGGGGGCCAAAAGGACATTGTTTCTTTGCTCATGCACTGTGACTGACAACTGATCCCTGGGAAGGGCGGCACAGACACGCCACAGCAAAGGCGACCAAAAGATGGAGGCAGATCTGTAAAAAACAAACCATCTCCCAGATAACTGTGGTCAGCAAACCATTCAGAAAAAATGACAAGAGCAGAGAACAATAAGACATTAAAAAGACCAGCATTGTTTCCCAGTCTGCAGTATTCACAGTGGGGACAGCGGGCCGGTGATGTGTGTGACATCAGACAGACTACTGTCCACACTCTGTGATGGAGGACTGTTTATTGATCTGGCTCTTTGTGTTTGTGCGACGTTTACTCTTTCATGGTGAGAGGGAAAGCTGCTGTTTTTGGCTCGCTCTGTCTGTGCATGTGTGTGTGTGTTTATTCCTGGGCACTCATAGACCCACACAGATACACACACTCTGTTCAGGGGGTACACATGTAACTCAGCTCTCTTATTATGTTGAAGGCAGTTGAAGTCCTGTTCATAAAACTGTTTATACACTACAAAGCTTATTTATATAGGCCACTGGATTACAGACAGGATCTACACACACACACACATACACAGACGGACAAACACAGACGTGCATATATTCAGATCTCACTGGCTAGATATATGTTCGCTCATCAGTCCCTCTCTTTTAATGTACCTGTCATTACATACAGTAGACAGCACGCCTACATGTGTCTTTACAATGAGTGACCATAAAAGAGCCTGTGTGTGTGTGTGTGTGTGAGAGAGAGAGAGAGAGCCCGCAGCGTAGATGCAGGACAGCCCCTGGTAAAGTGTGCCAGGGCTGAGCTGGCAGTGTGTGTGTGGCCAGTGTGTGTAGAAGTGTCTGGCTCCTTGCTCTGGATCCATGTTCTCCATTTGGCTGAGTTACTACTACAACTGTAGCAGAGCATCACACACACTCACACACTGCCATTCTGTGACTGTGTGTGTTGATAAGTACAGCACATGTAGCATGTGCACAGCTCTGTATGAGGGTGTCTAATCTTTTCTTTTGCCATTGTGAGTGTTTTTTTTTTTCACTTCCACCACATTTTCCACTATATATCCTTCTTTCTGACAAATTAAAAATATGTTTAGTGCCAGATAAAGTGGAATTCATCTCCAAAGCAGGATAACATATGTAATCCCTGTGATCTCAGGCAGTTATTTTTTAACATGTGCAGCTCATTGCAAATGTGCAAAACACGACAATGGCAGCACCTGATGGTGTTTAACAATTTGTTCTTTAAAGGAAGCTCTTATCCACCTTCAGTGAGAGATTACTAGGAAATACAAGGAGCCAAAAACAAGCTCAATTATTTATAGTCATGGAGTTTTTGTTTTTTTAGTACATATTATAGTGAGTCACTGTTAAGGAGGAAACCACGCATCTCCTTTTATTATGTACCTACACCAGCATGGAGACAGACAGGTAATAGGCCAGCACATGATAATCACTTATTTACATATTTTTTTAAACAAATATTCACATCTCCAAGTTGTCATATGAGAATATTTAATGGTTTGGGCTTTTGGTTGGAAAAAACAAACAGTCTGAAAATGCCCTTTTAATAAACAGCACAATTAGTTTCATCTCTTTCTCCATTTTATCTCCTAAATGCTGCCCTAAATGGTACAAAGCCTACAATTAGGATTTTTCAGTTTTGTTGAAGAAATTTGAAATTTTGATGAGCTAAAATGAAAGATATGTGGTTTTTAGAGGACAGTTACAGAGTGTGTTTTTGTGGGTCTATGGGTGTAATAGTTGAGGCCTGGTGTATGAAGTGGGGTTTGGCCAGTATATGATTTTCTAATGCTGTGTCTTCTGTGCTGGCTGACTGCAGCAGTTGCTTTAACAGTGTGTGTTAACGCTTTGGAGGAAGCATTTCTTGTAATATTTGAAGACACATGCACATATTTTAAAATGGTTTTCAGCATAAAAAGAGTGTCAGATAAAAAGAACAAACTGTCCTATGATGTCACAGACATTGGCTCTTATTATGTTAAACTCCAAAAATATAATTACGCTTGTTCAGTCCTCAGATGCAGAGAAATACACCACAATTAAAAAATCCGACACATAGACATGTAGAAATATCTGTGCCATTGCCACCAGGATGTTTCCTGATAATTTGTGAAGGCTGATTTGAATTTTTAGCGCTACTTTAATCTTCAAAGCTCAAATAGCTTTATGAATATGTATGCAGTGGGCAGACTTTAGTTCATTACCTAGTTGTAAACTCTAATGACCATTAGGTCCTCACAGTAATTGCCAATTGTTTTGCATTTTTGATTGGCCTATTACCATGTGCATTCACTGTGCACATCAGCTACGCTTGTCAGAGCCAGTATGTCAAGGGGTGTTTGTGTGTGTGTGTTTTCATGCCTGTGTGCGCGCGAGAGAGAGCTGGGTGTGTTTTTTAGGCTAATATAAATGAAAGTTGCATTTTTTTAAATTGTGTGAAGATTGAGAGCTGAATGAGAGATTGGACATATTTAATTTATATGATGTCTCATCTGTTCCCTCATTACTCTGCTTATCACACACACAAACGCACACACATGCAAAATATACCCAATTCAAACCATCTGGCTCACTCCCATACATGTCATCTTGACATGGTAAAGTAATTTCTCACTGCCCATCTCTCTCGCTCTCTCTCTCTCTCTTGCTCTGTCAGCTTCTTCAACAAACTATTGTCAGATACCTCTTTTCTCTTTCCTCATCCCTCCATGTAAGGCTGCCATTTTGGAGACAGTAATTTATCTTCCTAAGTGAGTTTCTCTGTAAACATGGACGGAAACTCCTAAAAACCGAAGGAAATTCAATTCCATTGTTCTGTCCTAAGCAGAAAAATATGGCTCTTTATGTGTGTTCTGGGCAGTTGTGTATACACACTAGAAAACAACACCTGTGCATAAGCACTCACATGCACACACCTTATCATTCCTTTCTACTCAAAAATAGGCCTCTTCTGATAGTGTTTTATTAGAGGATGACAAAAGCAAAAAGTCAATACAATAAATCAATTTTCATCCAATAATGAGGCTGAGCAATTCAAAAAATGAGAACACAGACGAAAAAGCAGCAACAAAAAGAAGAACAAATGACAAACAGGTACTGGTCTTTAGGTTTTCTTCTTCAGTTCCCTTTTTTGTTTTTTTTCCTCATCTTTTCACCCACCTTTTCTACCCCGCAAACACACACACACACACACACACACTCACACACACGTGTTCATACACACTACTCTTTTTCCTCGGGTCTTCCCATTTTGTGTATAAGCACTGTGAGGGAGATATGTGAATCTACATAGTGATGAAAAGGAATTCTTAATTGCCCAGAAATGAGCAATGTTACAAATGACCATGTAATGGATGCAGCCAAGTGGAAGGAGTGTGTGTGTGTGTGTGTGTGTGTGTGTTTTGAGGGGTTGTTTCTGGTGAGACTCACAAGGCCCGTTTCCTGAAGTCTCTTTTAGCCCCCTCTACAAATACACACACTATATACTCAGCTGGGAAACTGTATCCAGAGCACAACTAAATTATTGAGTGTATGAACTTTTTAGGCAGTAAGATGAACTGATGGGCCACATCTATGAGATCCTCCTCTTCTTCACATGCGTGTGTATGTGGGTGTGTACATGCCATCTCCTTCTGCCCAATGCTTGGTCTTTGGCCAAGGGCATGCATAATTGATCCAGTGCCTGCTATCATTTTCTTGATGTAATTTCCCCAGTAAGATATGATGAAATCTAATAGATAATTTATCCTCGCAAAATGGCAAACGAACCACTAAAATGTAGTTTCTAGGCATTTTGTCAGTCTGTGTGTGTAGTACTTGTAATAGTAGTAGTTGTTGTACACTAATATACATAGATAGTACATCTGTGTGTGGTTGATTTAAGATCGTAACTGATATTGTTGCCAAGGGGGTAAAAAAAACCCTCAAAATGCAGAAAAATGTTTGCATTTTTGGTGAGTTTTTAAAAATGACAACAATCTTTATAATGTGGATGTACAATGTATAACCTATCCTTGCTAGTGCACAGACTATATAAAAAAAAACATTAAAAAAGGTCTATGCTTTCCAGGAAAAATGATTCATCGATCTGAGATCTAAAGGTCACAGTTTAATTCTTTCTGTATCAATGGGATCCCTATCCATAGTTTTTTAACATCATAAAATACTTAGAGTCTTGAGAACTTGGCAAATTTTCCCAATCTGTAGAGGAACTATACAATTATTTAACTCAAGCTAAAATGACAAAATTGCCCTGAAAATTATACTGCCAATGTTGTCTCACCTCCCATCAAATGTTCGACTCAACCTGCCCCCGAATACAAACTAAAAAACATGTACTTAAAAATAAAGACACCACCTATCTTGTTAAACAAATTTTGACTTGTGAAAGAGACTGTAATAACTTGAACTCCTGTCATGTGACGAATAAGCCAGGAGAATAGCCAGTCTTTTGTGTTAGTGTGTGTCTTAAAGCAAAGACAACCCTCCCAAAAAAAGATCTCTTCACTCACTCTCTCTCTCTCTCTCTCTCTCTCTCTCTGTTGTGCCCTTCTTTTTCTTTGTTGATCTCCCATTTACCCTCTGTCTTTTTTCTTCTGTGCTGCAGTTTTCCATTGTAAAACAGATGTGTTTCAACATGCTCTGGACTGTAGTTAGCACTGCTGATTTCTCTCTCTCTCACACACACACTGTATCTCCCTTAATTAAATGGACCCTAACCAGTCTTTTGACTTTTATTTGATTTCTTTTTTCTTTGTTTCTAGCTTGTTGAAAAGTGCCTGTTCTCTTAAGATGAATGTATGTGTTTGTGCATGTAACACACCCTGAGCATTGTCTGCTGACAGACAGACAAAAGGACATGCAGTTTATCTTCACCGTACAAGGGAAATGCAGGCCCAAATCTGCAAGCCTGGGAGAGGTGTTGAGAGAAATGGGGGGATGGGATGAAAAAGAAAAAGACAGAAGGAGAGACAGGGAGATGAGGAGGAGAGGGCATTGGGGTAGAGCACCCTCAGGGGATCAGAGATGTGAGAGAGAAAGGGTGAAGAGAGGTAGGAAAGCATGGGTTCTGGTGGTGGCTGTCCATTAACAGATGAACTTGGCCGACGCCCAACTGTGTGATGAGACGGGTGTCATAGGGCTGTGTGTGTGAATGGGTGGGCGTGGGGGCTACATACACACACACACACACACACACACAATTACACTGACTACTTTTCCTTGCTCTTGCTCTGCATATTAACCACCGTTAGTGTTCACCGTAAGCTCTTGTTCCAATTTTTATCTACCTACATACACAGCTTCTTTCTCTCTCACACACACACATAAACACACAACGCCTATTTCAACAGGACCAGTTCATGGCATGGAAACTGTGTTACACAGAATTAACCACAACGACAAAGACACATAGACAAGGCAGAAAGAAAGTACAAGGAAGTAAAATATACATATTTTTAACCTTTGTAAACTGTTGCTTGTGTAACTGAGAGTGAGCTGACAGTGCAGGAGAACATTTATATTTACAGCCGCAGCCCGGGTCAGGAGGTGCAGCAGGAAGGAAGCAGTGCTGCGCACTTTCTTGTACACTGCCAAGCTGCTGAGCCGGTTTACTGGGTTTGATGCCTTGCTTAAGGGCACTTTCATGTCGGTGGGCTGTCTTGGTTGTAGACTAGTGGGAATGTGGTTATGAGATGTGTTTGAACTTGGTGGATGTAGTTTTTGCGGTCATGGCATTCTTTTACCTGATCGATGGGATTGGTTCCTTGCACACTGGGATTTTTAGCTGAGTCCTCCTTTGAAGATGGCTGTTATGTTGGTATTTCTGCCCGTGTTGGTGTCCAGTGAGCAGCTACAGCAGTTCAGTGCCTTGCTTACAGGCACCATATTTATACTTTATTGTGATCCTATGTAGATGTGTGAGGTTGTGGTGCCCGAGGACATGACATCTGGACCCTTCATACAGAAGTTGTGTAGAAAGTTTGGAACACATGAAGCATATATAGTGTACATGCAAGACATACAGACTGAAACACATAGGGACAGTCAACATATATAACATGCCCTTCTGCAGCCAAGCTGAAGGTACTTTTAAACAGGCTTAGTTAATTTCTGACACTTACACTATGTTTCACTTACTTTCACACTTATAGTATCTGACTTAGTTGGTATTCAAATCCCATTATAATACTATTAAACTGTTGATATGCACAGTAGCTAACCCTTTAGGCTAATTTTCATGCAACATCAATTGATTATTAAGCCTCTGGGGGCTAGTTGGTGAAGTTGTGAACACATTTGATATTCACACATTAGCAAACACTTGCCTATTTAACCAATTCCGAAAAGATAAAACAAGCAGTGTAGTGATGTCTTTGTCCTCCACCTGATGAATAAAAGTCCTATGATCTCTCTCCTTTTAGCTCGGTTTTGGCGTCCACCTCCTGAGGAAAGTATCAGAATCTTTAGCTGTTAAATGCTTTACTGTGTTTGGCAGCTAGATGCTAACTTTATCTGTTTGTTTGTCAGAGCTATTCTTTTTAGCTGACAACTGTTACCTGGTGCAGCAGAGAAAATGTTAAACTGTAAATCTGTGGGCCATAAAGGCAGCTCTAATATTAGCTATGCTGCTGAATTAGTCTATAAGATAACCAGCTAACTACCCATCTGCCAAGATTAACTGAAGTCTTCTCAGTCTGTGCCATCAGAAGTGTTAGTTGTCCTAACATACTATAAACCTAGATTTTTTTACCTTGGTTTTTACATACACTATTTAGCATTATGTGAAGACAAAAATTTACAAGATTCTTTCTCCATGCCAAACTTGTATAGCAAATGAAATGGCTGGTTATTGAACCCTTTTTGTCTTGAATTCTCTCAGTGCATTTATTTTCTTTAACATATGATTAAGTCTGTCACAGTATTGTACCATACCTTGATAAGGTTGCTAATATTGACATTTTTCAGCCTGTTCCTTCATGAGCACTTACCGTTGTTAAAAATTTGCATTTGAAATGTGTGCAGTCTTCTTAAACCTTGCTTGATCAGTCATAGGATAATCATAATCAGATAATCCCCTTTATTTGGCCAAGTATGTTACACACAAGGAATTTGTTTCCTGTACAGAACCGATGGCAGCCATCTGCAGCGCCACCTCAACCGACAGCTCTAACCATTGGGGGGTTCAGTGTCTTGCCCAAGGACACTTTGACATGTGGACTGCCGAGATTCGAACCTTCAATCCTCTGGTTGGGAGATGACTGCTCTACCCACCGCACCACTGTCACCTCCCCAGGCCACATATTTTAGCTTTAAATACTCATGACGAGTAAGATTTCTGGCACCTCATATTCTAGAGGCTTCCACTGTGGGCATTTGCATTAATGTATGTTCCAAATTAGAAATCAACTCTCTTACAACTGAGCACTCTGTATGTACTGGTGGCTGAGATCCTTGACCACTGCAGCAAAGCCAGTACAGGCAGGACAGCCAGCACACACACACACACACACACACACACACACCTACACCCCTAAGGCTTGTAAGTGGTGTAACTTACTGTTCCCACCTTCGGCTATATCACTCCTCAGTCCCCTTTCCACGGGCTGTGTATGGCAGCAGCTGCTGCATTAAAAATGAGAGCTGTTTGGCTTGGAGCTACCATATTGGCTACCTTCTTTTCTCCTTGTGCTCTAATCTTATGTAAACACAGAAATCAGCTCCCAGCTCACTTTGGCAGATGCAGGCCAGAAGTGATGTCCCACTGTAGTATACTCCTCTAAAGCCTGGATTAAAAGTTTGGAGGCACAGGGCATTTAGGTGAGGGGTGGGTTAATGAGGAAGATGAGAGGGTGGGGGGCAGCAGTCATCCCTTATATACCTGAGAAAAAAGACAGACAGATTGAGGTCATTGGCTGGTTTGAATCCAGGTGGTTTATGGGAATGTTTCTTTAAGAAGCTGAAATTATTATTTCATTCCACAGGGCTGTAGTAGAAATGCAAAAAAAACAGATCTATTTACCAGTAATAGTAGGAGGGCAGCAGTGTGCTTTTAAGTGTCTAGTCAGCCAGCTATCCACAAGAGAAGAGAAAAGTGCGGGAGTGAGACAGGCATTCCAAAAGACAGGCAAAAATAAAGTGGACTAAACAGACTGAAAGAAAAAGGTATCTACACCATGCTGACAGGAGCATGTTGTGATGTGACCCATGTCCAGCCCCATGTATGCATAAAAGCATCTGTCTTCAAAGATATATTTTATGTATGCGTGTGTGTGTGTGTGTGTGTGTGTGTGTGTGTGTGTGTTTATCTGTGTTTGCGGCTGTCTGTGTGTATCTGTGTCTGTGAATGATCTATGGTTTGTGTTTACTGTGCCATATTTCGGCCTGGCCTGCCGTCACTGGCATATGAATGATAAATTGCGGATGTCCATCGGATTCACCAGAGCACCTGTGGTCCCTCGCTCCCCCGGCCGTGTGGCAGGAGAGCAGAAATAATAAATAAATAAGAAAAGTAAGAGATAAACAAAAAGACTTCTTAAGGATTGGACTTTCTTGTCCCCAGGGCTTGTTCAGGATGCAAGACGTTTTACAAAGTTATCACCTTTCTTTAACTCCTTTTCTTGCATGTTATTGCTAGTGTTTTATTAAATCAGCAGGCTGAGATCATCTACATCTATCTTGACTTAGGCTTTTTCTTTTTGACTCAGCTTTAAAATGAATGTAGCTTTTAGAGGAAAATTTTCTTCAGGTTTTAGAAACTTTTCCAAGCTGACACAAATATCTAGATAATTTAAAGATGCAACTAAGAATGAGTTACTTTATCTGTTGAATATTTAGCCATTAATTTATTCTTTTTTTTTTTGTCTATAAATCAAAATTTCTCCGAGCCCAAGATAACATTCTCTACTGTCTGACCAAAGATATGGGCTTTACAGTGTTTTAAAATGAAAGAAGCAGCTTCAGTCTGCCTCGTCCCAGAACACTCTGGGACACTTAGTTTATTTCGACTGCCTATATCATCCACTTATGAAGGTCTTTAACTGCCCAATGAAGAGAGTTAATTTGCATCAGACCCGGACTGACATAATCACTGGTAGAAAGAAGGATTTTAGAAAGAAGGATTCTTGTTTTAGAGGTTAGATTTTTAAAGAAGGAAAGATTAGAAGTGGAATAATTTTTTGTGTAATAATTTTTTAAAGTAATATAAAAATGTCCCTTTAATTACGGTGTACAAGATTAGGGGTCTATGGATTCTGGCTTAAGGTGAATGTCCTTCCTCAGCCTGTTGTTCCACTTGGAAATCACAATTATTATTAAAGCAAAATCTGGATGAAACACTGGAATAAAGTGACATGATTATATATATATATATATATATAAAAGGTTAACTGTGGGCCTACTGGTCAGAAAGTGGACTTTTGTTGCTTTTTACTGGTTTAGATGTTGGGAAGCGGGTTTGGTGTGATACATACGTGTGTATGTAGGCTGTTATTACAGTGTAGCTGCCAGGAATGAGAGTGGATTAGGACCTTTCTATTTTTGGGTCACACTCAAATTAATTTCTGACAGTGACTACGTTATCATCCACACAAATACACACAATGTACACAAGTACATTTGGACACAAACATTTCCCACCACTTTTCTGTATCACACTGGTGTGTGTGTGTGTGTGTGTGTGTATGTACAAATATGTGCAGTTTTAATTTTTTTTATTTCTTTAATGACAGTGGCCCAATGTCAGATTTGTGTTTTGAAGAAATAATGTGTTCGCTCTGTTTTTCTCCTGAAATATACATCCAGTTCTCTCTTTGTGTGTGTGTGCATATTTGTGTACATGTCTGATGTTGCACAGGGCTGCATTGTGCTGACCACTGAGGCCTTCAAAGCATCACTATCTGTCCTTTTCCTCCTCCACCTCTTGGTTTCTGTCTCAGTTTTTTTCAGTCTCCCCCCTCCTGTGTTTGTGCTTTCCCTGCCTGCTCATCTCAGTAACAGTAAATACCCTTGCTACCTGACACAGATCCACCTTTCTACTTGACCGCTCACACAGAGAAGGGCAGTTGTGTGTGTGTGTGTGTGTGTGTGTCTGAGTAAAACAGTGTATTCTCCAGTGACCCTGTGCCCTCTGGTTTAAAGGACTGAGTGAACGCACATGCTCACACTCACTCTCCCCCAAGCAGCCCCCTTCTCTGAGATAAAACACAGGTTTAATCTTTAACATTGTGTCCAAACTGGTCTCTTTGCAGGTGAGGAGAGCCTCCTGGGGAGTGTGTATGTCTGTGTGTGAAGCTGTTAGTTTCAGCCTGACCTAAATGTGGAGGACAATAGCCTGGGGGCTACGTGTGTGTGTGTGTGTGTCTGTGTGTGCATACTGTACAGTATGTTTTGTCTTTTTTGCTCCCACTGTGTGTGAGCTCGCTCTGTTTTGGTTTCTTCTCTTTCTGCCTCCACTCTTTCAGCCTCTGTCCTTTCCCTAGTTAGTGACACAGCTGTATCAGATTAAACTTTTTGCTGGTCGATTCATAATGTCTCCTACTCTGCCAGCGCCCCTATGGTCAGGTCAGTCCATGAAAGCAGTAAACAGTTGGTTTTCAAAATGACGTAAAAAGGCACATAGTTTTCTCACATCCCTTTAGTTACATTTAACCATGGAAAAAGCTTTGGTTTTATGGGTCCATATTTTCTGTCTGTGAGATTCTGGCCTCTATACAAAGAAGCTGAGTAATATTTTATTTGTGGTGCTCCCACTGTTACTCTGGATAATCCACTAAACACGTTGCCAACAATTTTCACAGTGACTTTGTCTGTAGAAAGTAGTGAAAACTGTTTACACCGAGCTCTGTCGGTATTCCGGTGTAACTAAGACTATAGACTAAAATGAGATAATCCCATAAAAGGGCTGTGAAACCACTTAACAGGTAAAGAGATTACTTTTAGCACCCTATAAATTCTTGCTGTGATGCAATTCCACACAAAAATCAACACTATACTTTACAGTTACAAATTAACAGGAAATATCAGGATGGAACAAGACATTAAAAACAATGTATTAAAATATTTGTTTTTCTTTACATTTGATTTATTGTTTTCTGACATCTATTCGTGGCTCCCTCACTACCATCCACTATTTATTTTGCATTACATTATCACCATCACTTCTATTTCCTTGTCTAGTTTTTGTGCATTTCACTGTAGGGCAACAGTGTTCATTAACGGCACACTCAAAAGTCAACAAA
The DNA here is from genome assembly GCF_001952655.1 of Monopterus albus. Classification (NCBI taxonomy): domain Eukaryota; kingdom Metazoa; phylum Chordata; class Actinopteri; order Synbranchiformes; family Synbranchidae; genus Monopterus; species Monopterus albus. The sequence goes on along the minus strand of NW_018128063.1, from coordinate 1,383,664 downwards.
TTTTTAGTATGCCATCAGTTGCATCTTGTTTTAATACATTTTTGTCACATACAGCATAAGATAAGAACAAAATCTTCTCATTTTTTCAGTGTGTGTGTTTGTTTTCCACACACTCTCAGCATAAAATATAAGTTAGCAGCAGCTTTAAGGTGCAGAACTGTCTAAGACCTTTGGAACATTGCAGCATTTGTATAGGCTGAAGTGCAAGTCTTCTTCACACTGTCACTGAGGAGACATGACCATGAAGCTGTAACATCACCATCGGTACATACAGTCTTAAGTCTGTTGGATGCGCTTCACTGATACAGCTCAGGACATGATTGTAGACCACTGGCAATACTGGTCAAGAAAGTTTCTGATACATGGTGTTAAAATCAAACTCAGACCCTCACATGTGATACTATCATCTGTTGAATGGTCACAAGCTGATGGTGACTCACTCCAACATGGAAAATCAGTCCTGCAGGCCAAATCTTTGCTATAATAGATGCCTAGAAGTGGTAGCTATGCCCCACCTTCTATAAAATTGCAGAATTCCTGTTACTATTGTAGTGTTCTGTGAGGATGGTGATGTTCCAAATGGAGATATTGACCTTTTAGAAATATTTACCATGTAATGCAATTATACCACTAATGGATTTGGCCCACTGATATTTTTATGCACTGTGTCAACGGGCCAGTAAAACATTGGTGGCTTTATTATGACAATACACACACACACACATACCATGCAGAACAGTTTGGCCCTGTGCTCATTTGCGAGTGTATGTTCAACATCTATAATCCTCCCTCCCCTGTGCAATCACACAAGACTCAAGCACACATACAGGCATGCACACACAGCCACAAATTCATACATGCACACCAGACCCCTTGTGAGTGTGTGTCTGCCAAGTTGGACGGCAGACTGCCAGCAAAAAAAGGGGCTGTGACTGGGGCGAAGGCTCGTGTGCTGGGGTTAGCTAGCCATAGTCACACACACAGACACACACACAGACCCAGTCCCCATTTAGATTAACAGGGTTAATTAGCTCATCATGGCCCCCAACCCTGGCTGCAGCAGAGGGGCATCACTCTCAGGCCCAGGTTACAGTGCTAGTTGTTTACGTGTGAAATCCTTATGTTTTCAGCCACATGGGTCGAACTATATTTAGCTAATAATCTAAATATACATTATCAGGTTCCATAGGTGCAGTATAGTATAAGTATATTTACAGTTGACTGACCAATATTATTCATCAGTTTTAGCTTCTTCTTTTTTTAGTTTTTGAAATACAATTAGTTGATGAATAACTAGAATATGAAGTAAACAGGAAGTAAAGAGGGAAGTTTTATAGGCTGCTTTTTATATTTAAGTTATTTTTCTATCTCAGATTTACCATAGTCTTTGTGCATGTTGTGCATTCTTGACTTTCAAAAAAGTACTTTGAAAAAAAAAATCTCAAGTACATCTACTGATGAAGACCATGAGATGCAGCTGAAACCTCCAGAAAATGCTGATAAGAGGACCTTGAAGATATTTTTTGTGACTGTCATATAGTATTAACATTCATAGTAGTTAGTGAATTTTATTTATTTTTTTGAAGTTTTGTATTTAAAGGGGCACTCCACCAGTTTTATACATTTAGTTTACAGTTTGTAAAGTCATGTTTTCTTGTTCTTCTTGTTTCATGTAGAAACAGCCACATGAAATCAACTGGTTCAGGAGTAGTCTTCTAAAGTCTGATAATAATCCTCAACATGCTTGAGGATTCAGACTTATATGCAAATATTTCTGAAAAAATCTGCATTATAACGTGAAGGACTGGATTTTAAATGATGAGGACAGTTAAGAGGTGGGAAGGCAGGAGTTTTAATTAAAGATGTTATTGTGTTGCATTATGGGAATTGTGGGATCAATAATTTTTTAAACTTAATTTGTACTTGAGACAAAAAATATTTTTTTCTCTGCTTTTTATACTTTGACCATTCTTCTTGGTCATCAGCTTGATCAAAATATACTGTTAAATGTACTGCTGTATTTGTTGTTAGAGTTATATGCTTTGAGACATTTTAACTGCTCAATATATTTTTGGTCACAGTTTTTTAATAACCAAGTGTATATAATTTCCCACTATTAACTTACCTTACAACTGGATTTGAGGACATCTGGAAACTTAATTAATTAATCTCAAGCTGCTTTTGTGGAATAATCTGAATTTCTCATTTTCACTGAGTCACTTGAACTTCAAGGTAAGACCAGCGATGATAGGCCTGACTGCTGACACCTGCCCAACTAGCTGTTTATCATACATCAGTCAGTTCCTCTTTCACCCTTCTTTTACATTTATACACACATCTGGCTGCAGGCCTGACAGAAACAGGTAGTGAGAAACCTGAATGGCTGTTGAGGCGAAATGTGCGTGTTTGTGTTGAGATTGATTTTAGTATTGTTTGTGTATGAATGACTGTATCTGCGTCTGCACACACGTGTATGTCTGAAATCTCTTCTGCGTGTGAGTCATGATGGTTTGTGTTCTGTGTGCTGGTCGTCTAGTCTAAATATACCAGCAGACCATGAGAAAAGTCTCTCTGTTTCCTTTTGTCTGTGGCCACCAGCCTTCTGACACGTATCGCCACTCAGTTTCTGCCTTTCACTTCTGATATTACACCATTTGTGAGGGGAAAAGATTTAAATAGGAGCTATTTTAAGGTCAGAAATTGCATTTACAGAGCTGTGATGGCCATCAGGGGTTTTGGTGAGATATGCCGTTGCCATGTTGAGACCTTGAGCCACTTTAATGGAGAGAAGAGTAAGGAAGGAGGTGGTGGGAGGTTATATCCAAGCATGTATCAGCTGGGCAGGGAGCGACAGTTTTGGAAAGAAAAGCAGAGCGAGAGAGAGAGAGAGAGAGAGAGAGAGGGATAGAGAGAATGATATAGGCACACACTGCGACAAAGTTAGAGGGCAGATGGTAAAAAGAATCTGTGCGGTGTGTAAAAAAAAAAACAGCCTGTGTCTTCACTGTGTGCCAGTCCAGTCTAAATATGGCATGCTTTTGACACGTTCGCCACACACACGCACACACACACTTTCTCCCTCACACAAACTGTTTCTGAAAAAAAAAGTAAAAATCATGAAGCCGGTAACACAAGTGTCGGGTTAAATTGGTCTCTGGTTGTTTTTAACATGTTTTAATATAAAAGCTGTAAGCACAGAGCTGTGATCACAGGCTCACATCACATTAGTCATTTGCTTTCTCAGAACAGTACATTTATATTGTGTCACAGTAAGAGAAATGCTAACTGTGGTTCACTCCCCTGACACTTGGACGGTTGCATTTGACATAAAATATGAGGAGTGACAGTGTTATAATTGCCCTATGATAAATGCAGTGCTAATGAGCAAAGCATAAGTTGTTGAAGAACATTTATAAATGGCAAGGTGTTTATTACAAGCTTAATAAACAAATTTTCAAGATGTGATATTTACAGACTTGTGATTCTTTTCAACAAATGAAAAATAGAAATGGATTATCAAACAGGCCTAATGGGCACAGGTCCAGGATACACAGACATGGGGGCTCCAAAACCAGACCTAGCATGCACGAGCCAAAGGATTCAGTCAAATGTAGCAATGTCCTGATCATGTTTTTTTTTCCCCTCCTGATAATGATCTTTAATATTGACTATCACCAAATTTTAACAATTTGGGCGACAGTGGTGGGTAGAGCAGTCGTCTCCCAACCGGAAGGTTGAAGATTTGAATATCGGTGCCTGCAGTCCACATGTTGAAGTGTCCTTTGGCAAGACACTGGACAAATTCCTTGTGTTTAACATACTTGGCCAATAAAGGTGACTACCCTTATCCAATCTGCCATCTATTTTATTATGTACTTTTTCATTTTTAGTTTTTGGATTTTCCTACACAATATAGCTGCACAGTGTATAAGGTACTGTAAAGCAACTGCATAGTCAAGCTATTAAACTTGCTATAGAGGAGGAAGTAACTTTAGTGTGAGGTCTATATTTTGTTTACAGCGCACTAGCTCCTCACGCTTTCACTGAGATCTCACACATGGGCAGCTGACTCTTGCCACTAACTAAAAAGGCTGTGGTTGTTTGAATCTTTTGAGACAACATTTTTAACAAATATGCGGGTCTGATGTTTTGTAATGAAGAAACCTGTCACCCAGTGCAGCGGTGTGTTTCACTGATGTGTTTTTGCAAAACCTCGGAGGTCTATGGCACAGACAAATGAGCTAATCCAGGCTGGAGGCTGACAGATATTAACAGTGAGTAAAGGTGATTCATTGTTAGTGTTAGTCTCTGTATGGTGAGTGTTAAAAATACTATTAATATAGAAAAAAACGTGTCCTTTAACATCAACTCTCACTTTGACATGGGGGGGCTTGTGTAATTTGTGGGTCCCTACACAACTTGCATAGTAAGCATATAGGGCCAACAGGCCCTGCTTGTGGGACATCTGAAGTGCTCTTAGGCACTTAGTTTGCTTGCACATTGGGCCAGGTCTGACCTAATCCATAAACAGCATCTTGACTTGATTATTAAAATTTACAATTTCACGATATATGTTATAAACTGACAGGCAATTTAAACTCCTGGATTTAAGCCATATCAGCAGTTGTTCTTTCTTTCCTCTATCCTTCTTTTTCTTTTTTCTTTCTATAAAAAGTCTGCAGACAGGAGTCAGTGTGGTTAGTTGCTCTCCCTGCACAACTTGAGATAAGTGTCCATGTGTTCCTTCAACTAGTATGACCCTGACAGATAGCACCAAACTCAATCCCACACACACTTTCACACAAACATGCATGTCATAGCCCCCTCTGGCTCTTCCTCCTCCTATGGGCAGGCATATAGACAAGTAAAGAGGGTGGTTGGGACATTTTTTTGGCAGTGGTTATTAGGTAACACACAGCATATACAGGCACACACAAATTCAGACCTGTGTTTCAGCTTGTTTAACAGGTTTCAGCTGCAGAAAGGGAGAAAAAGAGAGGGTGGGGGGCACAGACAGACGGACATAAATAAGGCATGGAGATGTATAGCTTACACATAGCTGGCCTAGGAAAAGATAAAATAGAGTAATTGTAGCAACTGTTATTAACAGAAGTGGTGCAGTATTTTACAGGGTGTGGGAGTGGCCTCCCTGTAGGGCAAAAGAGTTTTGTGGCATGTGAGTCATGTGAAAACCTTCCTTTCTACCTTTAGTAGTGTCGAGCCACACAAATGGTTTTGATTTTATGCGTCTAGGTTTGGAGTTATCATCTCTGAGATTTCAAAAACTCAGAGATGATATACCCCACCTACACAGAAACAGCTGGACCTAAATATGTTACAACCACAAATCAGAAAAAGTTGGGACCATATGTAAATCAAAACTAAAATTGAAAATAGTGATTTGTAAATCATCATAGTACAGCAGCAAATTATACTTAATCAGTTTCATTTAAAATAAACACTCATTCCAATTCTGATTCCTGCAACACATTCTAAAAAAGTTGGGACGGTTGCATTTCAGGGCCAGTAATGAGGTCAAACAATGAAATGATGGCTCCATTTGAAGCAGGTGATGTCAGCAGGTGACTACAATCATGATTTGGTACAAAAGTGGCATCCAAGAAAGACCGAGTCCTTTAGGAGCAAAGACGGGATGAGGTTTGCCAGTTTGCCAAAATATGTGCACGAAAATTATTGAAATGTTTAAAAACAATGTTCCTCAAAGAAAGACAGGAAGAGATTTGGATATGTCGCCCTCTACGGTGCAGAACATGATTAAAAGATTCATGGAATCTGGAGGGATTTCAGTGCGTACAGGGCAAGGGCCAAGCCTAAGCTGGATGATCGTGCTCTCTGATCCCTCAGACGGCACCGCATCAAGAATCATCACTCTTCTATAAGCAATATAACCACATGGGCTCAGGATGACTTTGGCTCACCTGTGTCAGACTCTACAATATTTAGTTACATCCATAAATGCTGCTTAAAACTGTACTGTGTCAAAAGGAAGCCCTATGTCAACCGTGTCCAGAAATGCAGTTGACTGCTCTTGGCTCAGAGTCATCTAGGATGGACCATCACACAGTGGAAACGTGCACTGTGGTCAGACGAATCAGTATTTCAGGTCTCTTTTGGAAGGAATGGATGCTGTGTGCTCTGAACCAAAGATGAAAAAGACCACCCAGACTGTTACAAGTCCAAAAGCCAGCATCTCTTATGGTCAGAGGTTGTGCCAGTGTCCTTGGCAAAGGTCACTTCCACTTCTGTGTTGGTACCATTAATGATGAACGATACAGAGAGATGTTGGAGCAACATTTGCTTTCTTCAAGATGATGTATTTTCCAGGGACGCCCATACATATTTCAATGAGACAATGCAACACCTCATATTCCACACATTACCAAGGCCTGGCTGTGGAGGAAAAGCTGCAAGTGCTGGACTGGCCTGCCTGTAGTCCTGACCTGTCCCCAGAAGAGAATTTGTGACATATTTTGAAATGTAAACTGTGTCAATGAAGACCCAGGACTGTTGTGCACCTTTAGACTTGTTTGCAGGAAGAATGGGACAAAATGACACCTGACACATTTAATCACTTGGTGTCCTCAGTCCCTAAATGTCTTTTAAGTGTTGTGAAAAGGAACTGCAACATCACACCGGGGGAAATGTTTAACTATACCAACATTTTTGGAATGTGTTGTAGGTATCAGAACTGAAATGCTTATTTTGAACACTTCAAAAAAATAAAACTGATGGGAGGTATCACACCAAATAATGTGCTGCTGTACCATCTTCAGTGTAATACAGCGTTTTATTACTTAGTGTTCCATTGTCCTACATTAACTGTACATAGAACTACAATAAAAACATGTTCAAGTTGGGTAAAGATTTGGATTATGCTAAGTAAAAGGGAGGCGGAGGAGATTTCTGCAGACCACTCACACCCTGGACACAAACTGTTTGAACTCCTTCCTTCTGGACGGCACTACAGGTCACTGTGCACCAAGACAACCAGACACAGGGATAGTTTCTTTCCCCAGGCTGTCACTCTGATGAACACTTGGTCCACGACAGTATGACTGGACAATAAACCCTCAGCACAATACCTGTAGGTGTACATTGTACATATAGATCCACTGAATCCAGACTGTGTGTACATATACTGTATGTATATACAGTATATGTACAGGTCTCTATTTATGGGTACTTGACTCAAATTTTTTTTAAATCTCTTTTCCTAATGCACATTCCCTTGCTTGTTGTACGTACATATAAAGCTGATTCTGATTCTAAAAGGCAACATTTTCTGTTAGAATTTGAAATGTCCTGCATGAAATTTGGATGCACTATAGAGCCCTTCATCACTTAACCTGCACACTCCTCTTTTCAGTACACAACTTTCTGTTAGACCAACATGACAATTAACCTAAAACATGGTGGATTAATTTAAAGTCACTGCAAAAGGCTTTTCAGAGCTCATAAGGACTGTTTTTGAAAGTTCATATGAAGATCTTTGACCTGCTGTTCAGTGGTTAGTATGACCTGTTCAGTTACTGTTCTGAGCTTCCAACCTTGCCTTGATTATTATGAGATAAGCTCTTTTTTTTATATACTCTATAGCCCTGTTGTGTGAACAACCAAGCTGATAGGAGACCAGCATCAATACAGAAAATACTGACCAAAATACCAGTTTTAGGCACTAGACAGTTGAGTTCCTAACACAGCACCTTTTCCTAATTTTTTTTTTTATAAAAATGAATAATTTCAGACAATTTATAAATAGGAAAAGAGGTTAATGTCATTGGCACCTTGTTTTGACACACGTAGCAAATTGAGATATTTGCTCCTACGTGGCCGCTCCCATGTTCTACAGATTGAGACTGGCAAACACTGGCTGGCTTTTTTTTTAATAGGCTGAATGACCTTCTTATCATGAAGCATTTTTCTAAAGATTGCCTAACAGCTGTTATGAATATGATGGCCTTGTGGGCTATTAAGGGCTAATGAGGAGAAGAAGGATATCCAACCCTAAATGTGTATGTCAGACCCCGAGGGTGCCTGAATGATTCCTCTTTATTACTTGTGTTCTTTCACTCTGTTTTGTCATGAGGACAGAATTGCTGCTGAAGTGCTGAATGACTTGCTGCAAGTTTGCTTGATGATGAGCATCGCTTATGTTCTTTTTCTATTTCCCACCTTCTTCTGTTCTGAAGGAGACAGAGAGACAAAAAAGACTAAATAGTAAAATCTAAATGAAGACAAAAAGAAAAGGAGAACGTAGAGAAAGAGGAGGAGGGCTAGTACTAAACAGGTATGCCAAGTCAGCCACCTCCTTCTAGGAAAAGATTGTGACAGTACATATTCAGCTCTAAATTATGTCTGATTCTCTCCACTTGCAAGGAATGGACCCTGTTTACCCTGGAACCAGAGCAATTTTCTATTGGCCTGGATTCAAGTCTTGATGTTTAGTATTCACGGCAGGGCATAAAGTATTAAGGGTGGCAATTTTAGCTGAAATTGGTAAATGTGGTTAACAATTTAAATTATCCTCTAAAAACTGACAAAATGTCGGTGAGCTGTAGAGATGAATTATGATGACATGAGACAAGAACAAGGAAATTTATGGAGTGTGTGTGTGTGATCCAGACAAAACAGACAGCAGATGTGTAAAGTTTGTCTGAGAAGTATGTCCAAGAGAAAATATGCCCCAAAATGTTCAATGCCCACTGGGTATAAGCCTAGTTTGGATGGGATTTTATCCACTGGAAAAGGAATCTTGAGTTTAATATGGGATGCATTCACTGGTGATTTTTTTGTATTGTATACTGAGCCACACTTTGTATTAAAAAAGGGGTGTCAAAGTTGCATTGTGTTGTTGGTTTCATTCATCAGCTCAGTCAACAGTTCAGTAGGACAGGTGATAAGAGCCCCAAGCAAAGTTTTATACAAAAAGATTAACTGGTGTCACTTTTACACACATTACATTCAGAAATATAAAGTAATGGGAAAAATATCATGAAGATGGTATAAAGAAGGAATGAAGCACGTCCCTCTGCAAGAAGGGAATATGATAAAAATACATCTTCTGCCTTAATTGGATAGTTGATAGAGCACAGACAGAAAGTTTGGGGAAAGATGATTCTTATAATCCACTGTACAATTTTTAAAACACTTTAGATCAAGATTAAGTGGAAAAACAATGAGTAAATTAATTTAAAGACAGTGGATATCAACATCACCCATCACATGTAGTAATAAACCTGAAAAAAGTAGAAAAGACAGTTAAAAAGTAACTGGAAACTAAAAAACCTTTTGTTACCTACTTTACCTAATCTTCACTTTGACTGAGAGCCAAAATATGGACACTCCTCTACCTTTATCTCAGGGGGGATGTATGGTTTCTCAATTATCCTTGTTTGGCTATCCCCTTCCGACCTGTGGCTGTATTTACGCGAATGCTCATTTTATCCATGGCTTTTAATGGCATATAAAAAAATCACTTCCCCTACAAAATGCCCTCTCCTAATAGCTTTTCAGAGTTGTTTGGGAGCTGTTTGGGTTTGGTCATTAGTGGACCATGAATGTATGTGTGTGTACCTTTGTGTGTAGTGTTTTGGACCAGGCTGAGAGGCGCTACTAGGTCGTCCTAGTTGGGATAAGGGTTGGTGGAGGGTGGGGCATCCATGCTGTGCCCATGAGGGTGGGGTTGGTTAGAGTTTGGGAGTGTGTGTGTGTGGTGCAGCACTTAGGCCATACTGGGCCTGATGGGAATGCCAGGCCCCCACACCACTTTCCAAATCACTAATGGAGCATCACTGGGCTCTCACACAGACACACACACGAATAAAAACACACATATGCAGAAATACTTAGACAACTTGTCACATGCATGTAGATGATCAGGCATCAGATAATGTGATTTTACAAACTTATTGTACTAATTTATGTAAATATTGAAAAGAAATACATGTGCACAGATTCATTTCCCTCTGTGACATTTCATACTTCTCAGTTATTCATGGCCTTTTTGTCCTTGCAGGTGTATGTTGGTCTGTGCATGTGTGCGGAAACAAATACGGCTTTACAAACAAACAGAAGTAGTTTTTACAAAACTCTAATCATTCAAAAATGTTGTCTATGCCATACATTCATGCAGGAGGTGACCATTCCAAAGCATAATGATACAATTTTTCGTAGCCACAGAGGTAACACACTGTGGTGGCACTTTATGAATTTTTAATTTATTTTATGTGTGCCTGTGTGCGCCTTTTTATTACTTACATTATGGGGACCAAAACCTGTTAACACATTGCACTGTGGGGACTGGGCCATCCTGGTCCCTACAAGAAAATTAGTGACTTTTAGGGTGGCAACATGGTTTAAGGTTAGGGTGAGGTTAGGTGTTAGGTTAAGTGTTAGGGTCAGCGTTAGGGTTAGGCAAGTAGTGGTTATGGTTAAGGTTAGGAGGAAATGAATGTATGGTAGGTAGTTAGGTAGGTAGGTACTTTACTGATCCCACAGTGGGGAAATTTCTGTGTTACAGCAGCAATAGAGAACAACCAACATAACACCATAAGAACAGACACCACCATAAAAACAGAACTACATAAAAACACGGGAAAGAACATAACGAGGACACAGCTGCTGTAACTTGCTGCCACTCCGCGCGGCGCATGCGTACGTAAGTACGTAGTAACAAAAACTTAGTCTTAAAATAAAAAGTTACATAAAGGCAACAAAGCATTAGCACCGATACACACAAGGATTATAAAAGTAGCATCATCATTTTACATTTTACACAGCGCATCATCAGAACATTACATTTTACACAGCGTGACTAAGCAAATCAAAGGCACCTAAAAACAGGGCAAAGCAATGTCAATGTCAATGTAAAGTACCCACAGGGAATGAAAACACATAGCAAAACACAGTATATGTGTGTTTGTGGAGGAGTATTTGGGTAATTTCTGCAGTTTTATTTATTACAACACTTGAAGTGAAATGATGCTTTTACCATCTAATAATACATCATTTGCAATAGTGAACACAAGAACAGAGACAAAAGGAACTTGACTGAAAATCTAAAATGATTCATGCTTACGATGTATGCTAGTGGGAACAACATTTTGCAATATGAATGGTGGAGAAAGGGGGAAGTATGGAATAGATGAGAATAACATATGTTGCTTCCTTATGCTACTGAAATCAATTTGTTATGCCTGAAAAGGCTAAAATGTGGAGAAAAAGTGATGCTCATCTCTGTTTAATGGAATGTAAAAATAGAGTATTAAAACCAAGCTTCACAAAATATATCTGAAAAATGTTTTTACATGACAAAACAAAAGACATAATAGAACTTTTCTAATGCATACAATACTTGGTTTCATATAATAATTGTTCCAGAGAAATCAGATTTTGCATACTGTTTTTATGCCCATATGATACACTGTTACCCTGAACCTACAAAGTGGTGATCGGTGTTCTATCTTATACATTACCAGAAATTCATGCAGCAGAGAGTAAATATTAGTGCTGGACTTTGGAGCTGCCACATGTTTTCCCTTTCATTTTATTTATTGTAAAACATTTTCTAGTGATTTGTATCACATTATATCACCCTATCAAGGTGGTGAAATCAATTGTATAAATTGTAAAAAGCTGTGCTTTAACCTGCTCAAATCTATTTGAAACTGAGGAGTCAAACCCTCAAAGCAGAGTTTCACTGACTGTCCAGTGTATTTGACCAGTGGTTTCACACAAACCAAAAATCTCTCCTTCATCTGACTTCAGTTCCAGCCAATACACACCTTGTTTCTCTTGGAGGGTGAAAGATTTCCTTTGGCGACGAGTGAGGGGCTTTTCTCTCCAGGAGCTGTCACAGTCGCCTTGCACACTAGAATGAATTTAAAGAGGCAGGTAAACTGCTGCTCGCTTCGTATTAACAGAGTCATATATTCAGCCTGTCTCTCTGGGTTTTTTCCCCCTCACCTTCCTCTGTTTCTCTATCTCTCTCTACTCTTAGTTTTTCCACCGGCCTGTAGAAAACGTCTGGGGGATCGATAGGGCTCTCAGGGTGTAGTGACTGCAGCTCTAATGAATCAAGCCTACAGTGTTTGTTAAGTAGACAAGGTTGTGAAGGAGTGCTGGAGGGAAGTTTGTCTTCATGCTTTATCTCATCACAACACTCCCTTTGCTGTTTGTCTTTGTAGGTAACAAAACAGTGACCAAATCTGGAAACTTTGGAAATTTAATATTATCCTTTTCAGATATATTACACCTCTTTTTCCTTATGGCAGAAAAATTATTTATGGAGAGAGCTACAAATGGCATCAAAGAGTGTCTGATTTTAGCCTTAACAGAACAAAACACTGAAATATGAGAATGTATTGTATGCAAAGTATATCATATTGCTATCTTAATGGCACAGTCAGCTTCAGTTTTTTTGTAATTTTTACTAGTTGAGAAACAGCTTGTTACCTAAATTGAAGAATAACCAGTTTACATAATCAATTATTATCCCTGCTAAACATCACTGCCATGCCAGAGTCCAGTGTGAAATCCTCTTGTGAACTGTGTACTACAATCAAATGCCTGAAAAACCTCCCAAATACACCCACTTTAGCTGAAACTTTTTCTGAAAAGAAAGGAATCAAAAAATCTTGAATTCTCATATTTTTGTTGCAGTTTAAAATATTTCTGTCCAAGGCCGGACAGTGAGACGGTAGGAGGCTGTTTGTGTTAAAAGCAGGATGGCTTGTATTACCTCTCCTTCCTTCTCCTCCTCCTCCTCCTCCTCTTCTCTCTCACCACAAGCAAATGCTATCTAGGAAAAAAAGGCTTTTTATCGGTGATGGCTAATAGTCATAAATTTGTATTAAATATGTCCTCGATTGGCCTTGTTGGATGAATACAATTAAAGAGACAGTGCTGAGTGCTTCCCACCAGGGAGGGGAAGATGGAGGGAATAAAGGAGGGTGGATGGAGGGAAAGATAGAGAGAAGAAAACATGAAGGAAAGTGGGAGGGGTGGATGGACTGATGGGCAAAAGGGTTTTTGGCAGCAGTGTTGCTTCCTCGGTCAAGTTGCAGCTTGTCTACATGCTGCGGTAAATTTGTGTGT
>NW_018128063.1:1368429-1369842 GCF_001952655.1 Monopterus albus | reverse complement strand
TTAAAACATTAATAATTGACTTCTAATTTCAAAATTTTCTTAAATTACACTTTTGACTGACTTTACTTATACAGTACATTTGGACTGAAGCTGCCAGTAGATGTTTAAAAGTTATTAATTTTATTTGAACACAGTGATTTTTGTACTGAAAAATATTTCCATAATTATACATATTTAATTAATAACTCAATTTCTTATCATTTTGGTCTTTGAATAATGCATAGATCATGTGTCTGTGAAATTTAAGGTGTTGCATTATAGATCAGTTTAGTGTTGATAAATCTCAGATCCATTATTTAATTTAGATGACAGAACTGAAGATGGCAAATCATGGTGAGTAAAATTACTCTGAGATTTGTAATCAATGTGTAAATAGTATACTTTGTGTCATTAACTAGCTTTTTCTGTTACTTTCAAAAACTCGGATTTTATGACCCATAAGTGGACCTTAAGATGTTTTTGGTTAAAATTATTTTTTTCAAGAATGCAGATTAACATTTAGTTCACTATCTATGTTGCTCTATTTTGTTTCACTGACTTAAGTGATCCTTGTTGACAATGCTGCGATGTCACAGCACTGCATCAGACTGTCTTCAGTTCAGCCTGTTGTTGGGCCTCACTGATTGAATTAAGAGTGGCAACAATACCAAAAGTTACTGATTTGACCAGCGATAGTGATGATTTGGTTGATTTGACCGAAAACAGCAGGTGGATGTGATGCTTCAGCTAGTGATCAGGAAGTTCAGTTTGAACTAGAGAATTGCATTTTCTGAAAAAACAATGCGTATGGATGCTGAGTGCTGAAAAATCACCCTGAAAATGCTGAATATTTTGACACCATGGTTTTGCTAGCTGAAAGTAACCTGAAGTAGAATTTTCCCATTCATTTAAATGGGGCAAGATTTTCAAAATAAAGCTAAATATTTCAAAAGTATGAAGTTTAGAAAACTTCTGAATAGAAGAATGATTGTCCTTGAAGAGCTGAACATTTTAATACTTGAAATAGCTGAAATTATGCTGAAGTAAAAATTTCCCATTCATTTGAATGGGGCAAGATTTTCAAAATAAAGCAAAAGTATTTAAAAAGTAGGAAGTTTTAAAAAATTCTGAATAGAAGCATGAATGTCCTTGAAGAGCTGAACATTTTAATAGCAGAAATTATGCTGAAGTAGAATTTTCCCATTCATTTGAATGGGGCAAGATTTTCAAAATAAAGCTAAATATTTAAAATGTATGAAGTTTAGAAAACTTTGGAATAGTAGTATGAATGTCCCTGAAGAGCTGAACATTTTGATAGCTGAAATAGCTGAAAGTATGCTGAAGTAGAATTTTCCCATTCATTTCAATGGGGCAAGATTTTCAAAATAAAGCCAAATATTTCAAAAGTATGAAGTTTAGAAAACTTCTGAAAAG
>NW_018128063.1:1366821-1368333 GCF_001952655.1 Monopterus albus | reverse complement strand
ATGCTGAATCACCATCCATACAATAAAAAATCTATGACTTTGAGGGTTTGTCTCCTCAGTGGTTGTTGTACTGTCAAATATTTTGAAAATAAAATTGTTTAACTTAAAAAAATTAACATTTTACCTTTTGCAAGATGGCTGCTATAAAAACAGCAGGATCACCCCATTCATGTTACAAAGTGATTTACAGCTGGCGCCATGTCAGATGAAGCTGTATTGCATTGTTTCAAAAGTTGAGCCAGGTTCAGCGTTTTATTCCAAGGACTTTTTTTTTTTTGACTGGAGTCCTCTGTGCCTGCAGCCCTGCCCGTAAGTGAGCTAAATATGCATTTAATGTGGCAGATCTGCTTACCAAAATACACTATTTACTGCATCTTCAGGAAACTTAGTGTTAATGTTCACACATTTAACATCATATCCATAAACTATTATGGATATAGTCAATGAAATACTTGCTTGAATACTGTAGCAACAGTTACTTCAAAACCACCCTGATGACCACTTAAAATTGGATTAAGTCACCAATCTGGAACAGATTAGAAGTTGAAAGAAAGTTTCTGCATTCTGGGTTTCAAGTAGAAGTCCACAAACTGAGTCATTGGATATTGTGTGTTCATATGCATGTGTCAGGACAGAGTTTCCTCTTTCAAACCCTGGTTTCTCTCTCTCTCCCTGCTCACATAAGTGCTGTAATTTGGATGCTCTGTAATTTCACCATGGTGGTTTAGGGTTAAGTGGAGGCTGTCCCTGCCATCATGAGTACCGGTCTTCCAAATGGACACACACACTCACTCACACACACATGCACACACACTGGATCATTGCTACAGTGCGCTTGGATGCTTCTACAATGGCTGGTCCATTTAATTACATTTATAAACACAGTTTAAGAGCCTGGGCTGTGTTATTAGAACAGACATTATGAGATACATCAGTGTGCGTGTGTGTGTGTGTGTGTGTTTGCGTGTGAAGGGAAAGAAAAGAAAACTTTATTACATGACGGTTATAATGGGTGGGTGGGTGGCCACATGGACACACACACACACACACACACACACACATACACACATAATTATACTTACAGTATGTCTTTGTGAGAACATTCATTAACATAATGCATTCCCTAGCACCTTACTCTAACCTTAACCATGAGAACTAAATGCCTAAACCACAAACCTTACCCCAACCTAAACCTAATTCTAACCTGAACCATAAAACCAATTCTTAACCCTCAAAAAGGTGTTTTACAAAGTGAGCACCGGCCAAAAAGTCCTCACTCTATAGGGAAAAGTTTTTTTTTTGGTCCTCATTATATAGCAAGTACAAGAACACACACATACACACTCATACATGCACAAATATATTACTGTGAGAGAGTTTCAGATAAAACAGTCTACAACCTAGCAGGGGTTCCACACACAGAGACAGAAGGTATTGATATATCACACACGCACACACACATAGGGACAGACAGTATTTATTTTTTGCTCGTCAGACTTGAGTGTATGGCTG
>NW_018128063.1:1362690-1366795 GCF_001952655.1 Monopterus albus | reverse complement strand
CTTGTGCACACACAGCATGCAGTCACACAAGCTCAATAATCCATTGTTGTTTTTGATAATTCAAATGTGTTCATGGTTCTTCTTCCATAAAAATACCAGATCATTATTGTCATGCCTGGAGGCTTATCTATTTGCAAAAGTCATTTGGAACTATTTTAAGTTCAACTAATATAGATTTTACCAGTGACAATAATTTTGATATTCACCTTCGTATTATAAATCTATTGCACTGCTTCCTTTTAAAGATGAAAAGGCTTTTAAAAAATCTAGAATTTCTGAAGAAGAAACTTTATATGGTTGCAAAGACTAGCTGACACTAGTTACTGTATACTGAACATGTCAAGACATTTTCAGATACATCAGGGCCTTATGTATAGTTTCTAGTCGGCATGTTTATATATATGCTACTATTCTGTTAGGATAAATATTTTACATTACATTACTACAATCGAAGCCTATATAAGCCCTTATCCCACTTTTGAAACCTAACCATGCTAGCTGGAATACTAGTATAAATAGTCTGGCATGTAAACACAACCCCTGATAAAAATAAAATTAGAAAAGAGATCCAAAAAATGTTTCATTTAATTCTCTAGACAACTATGATGTCTGCATGAAGCCCAAATGAGACTATGGCTTTTGCTCCTGTCTCAGTATTTTCTCCAGAACAAAAAGATGCACAAAATCTCAAACTGGTCTCTTTATAAGCTTCAGTGGAGATCTCATCTAGGTCTTTATATTTCTCAGATTTGCTAAACTTTTGTGCCTCTTTTTGATTTCAGGCAGAGAAATCATCTCTATGAACTCAGCATTTTCTCAACTCGGCCTAATTGAGGCATTTCATGCTGAGCTCAGACAAAGCAAATAAAGAGATCTCTGCAAGCACTCACTGAGTTCTCATCCAGACTCAGTGTTGCTGGGTTTTTGTTTGTTTGTTTGTTTGCTTTTTAAAATCTAAGTAATATCTTGATCTGATTTCCCAGCATGGCCCAGTGGGTAGACACTGCAGTTCTTCCGGTGGTATTTTTCATGTTCATATTGTTTTGTGTTATATTCTTTGTTTTCGGTTGTGTTGCAGCAGTGTACCCGTTATTTGTTTCAGCCTGAACCATACTTGATTAATATTGTGTAGTTGTTTTTACCTGCCACCCTAAGTGTAACTGCTGTTGCAATTTATGTCCTGCCCCATATTATGATGTTATTCTGGTGTAAGGTGCTTCCTGTGGCTCTGACAAAATAAAAAGATACTGCCAAAGATAGAAACAACTCTGCCATAACATCCTCAAATCCAGTGTTCGCTACAATATACGGTATATAGTTCCAGGTTCCGGGTGGTGAAGAGTTGTTTCACAGCAGGTTCCTATGTTCCAAATAAACATCTTATGTGGAATATAAGAAAAAAAAAACTAAACAAGGCTCCAAGCAGGGACACTAACATGCAGTTAAGCACACTCAGATTTTTTGAGGTACGTGTAGGAGCTCTGACAGAGACTCACAAATCAGGACTCCATATTTCAGTTCTCAGTGCACCTTAAGGGTTTCAGCATGCTTCAAACATACTAACTATCAAAGTACTCTCTGAAACCGTAGACAAAAATGCTTATGTCTATACCTGAATATTTAAAGGCAGAATGAGAAGTTTGCATCTTAGCCTTGCTGCATTCCACTGCTTCCCTGTTTTTGTAGTCTGGTAGAAGTTAATCATACAACTGAGGAAAGAATGGAGCACTAGAATGCAAGGTTAAAATTTTGCCTGCTTCGCACTGCATAAAATGGATTTATTGGATTGTATGGTTGATTGTTGAACACATTTCCACATAAATCCACTGTTGGAAAGCAGGTTACCAATGCTGTAAAACTTGATAACCAAGCACATTTTTGAAGCATGCTGATGTCACCATGTTGCAACCTCATATTGGCATCAAATTCCATCTTCTGATCACCAAAAATAGTTTCCTGAAGAGCTCAAACATACAACAGATACAAGCACCGCTGAACATTTATGCAGAAAAAAGGCCTAATTATGTCAAAGGAGTCATTCATTCTCATGGGAAGGTTGACAAACCTTGCAATATCCAGTCTCTTCTCCATGTTCATATATAGTATTGTAATGTGATTTCTGAAGTTTGCTGTTCCCCTTTAAAGCTTGCACACCCATTCTTTGCATCAGGATTGACAAATTCTTCTTGTAACTGCAGTGTCTGAAGAAGTTGCTTTGATCTTGCTGCCCACTCATAACTAGTTATAGAGGTTCATTTCCTTCTAAGTAGCCTTTTTGAGCAATTGTAATTCTGTTGTCATTCAACTGCATTGCTTCCCTCAGTGAACAGACAGGACACCAGCTGTCATTGTTTGCATTCCAATTGTTGGCTGTCCAGTTACTAAGAAAGCTTGTGCGTAGAGTGGTTAGTACAGATCCTTCATTCAGAATATTGCTGTAACAGTTTTTGATAACAAAACAGACAACTGCAAGAATTTTGTCAGTTTATTAGGTTGCCACTTAATGCAACCCATATTTCACAACAGCTTTTTTTTCCAACTTGGATTTTTGAGTTTAAACAAAAGATATTGAGGAGTCATCACACTTTTCCTACTTGTACAAGAACATGCAATTCTGAAATTAAAACTTTAAAAGCTGTGATTAGTGCAGATTTTCACATAATGATGGTATGGTTATGTTCTTTTGGGCAGTATAACAGACTGTTGGAATAGAAACATAAAGCCACAAGTGTTGCACGTTGTGGGGGGATGATGGAAAGAGGACATAGAGTCGATAATGTCCGCATCCTGCAGAAACCATTTGAAAGTCATTTTCTCTGGTATGTTTTGCTCCTATAGTCATGGAAATGTTTCTTAAGTAATAATCAATAAGTACTAATTTAAGGAATTCATTCATTTATTATCAATATGTACTGCTAGCTCATAAAGTGAATTAAAACTGTTGCTAATCGATAACACAATACTGCTGCCTTATATTTTAACTAGATAACTGTACAAATTGTAATAGGTCTCAGGAATTTCTCTTTGTGTCTCCACAGAAATATCAGGGTAATGCATAGAGAAAACACACCAATATTGGCAAAGATTCTGTTTTTCATCTTGAGAACACACTCGTTTCTTCATAATGAAACTAGCTAAAGACATTCTAACAAATGCCTGGCAAAAAGTAATGACAGCGAAAAGTGAGATTCTAGTCAAATGTCCAGGTGTTCCTTTAAGGTAAAGGATGAGGTGATCAGGGGTGAGCAGTGATGCCTAGATGTAAATATAAGCAGCAGATTCTGAAAGCCTGAGGCTTAGAAATCTCAAATTGTATTAGGGGACATTGTCCCTCTCTCCCAGTATGCGTACCTAATCCTGTTTTAGTGATGTTCCATTACCTCAATTACTGTCATCTCACCCAGAGGTGGACTGAGCCAAGGACACCAGCGGAGAGCCACTGATGGGTGGAAAGAGAGGGGGAGAGAACAGAGGAGGAGGTGGGCAGGAAGAGCTGTAAAGGAAAGAGTCCTACATGGTACAACGAAAACAGGGTGGAAGAGAAGTGATAAAAATAGAAATAACTAAATTATAGATGGAAATTAACACAAAAGATAGACAATAAAAGGAGAACACATTAAAATGGATAAAATTAATATAAGACCAGTAAAACAGTGGTAGCTCTGTCCCAGCTGGTAGCCAAGACCTGGCATCTATTTTTGTTTCCCAGCTGGTCAGAGAGGGATGTAATGATGCCAGTCCAGCTAATAAACAGGACAGAATGATGGCTGAAGAACAGACAGTTTTTACAGGCTGACATTCTGAGGTGGATTCAAGAACTGCAGAGTGAAAATGCGTTGTTTACGCTGTCATCCTAAATGTACATTCAGAAGCATCTCACATAGTACAACAGACAGGCCTGATACTGTACACTGCTAACCACACATGAAAAGGGCACTGGGGCTGTTTCATTGTGACATGAAGTCTGTAACTGCTATTGCAGTTGCTCTTTTTATAACAAGTCTAAGCTGCTAATTAACTATCCATTATTGCACTGGAATTCAGTGTGACAACAAACATATTAAAGTTAAAAACATTTGGTTTAGGAATCATATCACTCAGCAGG
>NW_018128063.1:1357716-1362108 GCF_001952655.1 Monopterus albus | reverse complement strand
GGTATTTGTCACCTCTACGTAAACTTAAACAGGAAGGATTACTTCTGTTTTCTCTTTTTTCCCTTTCTCTCACTCTATCTATCTTCATCTCCCATTCTCCATTCCACTTTCTCACTTCACTTCATTTTTCCACCACGGAGTGGTGGAGAGTTTGCCTAATGAAGTGGCTGATGGGAGTATATTACAGAGAAACTGAGTGGAGCGGTCGCCTACTCTAAAATCCATTAACCTTACCATTTCAATCAGGTACAGACAAGTCTGAGCTACGAGTCAAAAAGGAGCATATTAGTTTAAGAGTTACACTATTGTGCCTTGCGCTTGTTTTGCTCAATATTGTGCTCACCTTTAGCTGCAAACACAAATCCTAGTTTTACTCAGTATTATCATTTTGCTCTCACTGTATTACATTTATACACAAACTCACAAGGCTTATTATCATCAATTGACAGTATTCATGCTTTTTTATATGTAGATGAATCGGGGACATAAGACAAAAATTTTGACTTGCCATATCTATTCTCAGCAGGTCTTCTTATATTTTGAGTATGTCCAATTTAATTCATGTACGGATACTTAAATTACTTCAGGTACTTAAACATTTTTAGGGAATGATTTCCTGGATGTTCTCTTGGAGTTCAGTATCAACATCAGTACAGTTATGGTGTGGGAGCTAATTTTTCTACACTATGGTTCCCGGCCATTTTTTGCTTGTGACTCCCAAGCTACCGGTAAAGTCCTATCACCAGCTTCACATGTCTGGTAGGTGTAATCATTTCGAACAAAGAGTGAGAGGCTCGAATATTTGTTTAGTTACAAAACTGGTCCAACAAACCATTTGCTCAGCAAACACTAGTAATATACTGTACTTGTTCTGGTTTCTTTTGTGATTAGTTAGTTCATAATTTCCTCTACAACGATGTGTTAAATGAAAAACTTTTAGGGTGCTTTCTTCCAAACTGTTACATTTAAAATCTCGGAGTGACTGCCTCAATTTCTAGACTTTCAGTTGATGTTAATATGGTGTCCTGGAGCTTTATGGAAATATTGTAAATAATACTTTCCAGGATGACAGAGAGACAGTTTCCACAGCAAGAGTGTTCAGTTGTTGCACAACAAAATTATGCATTTATTGTCAGGGAAATTATGTTTTGATGTTCAACACGTTCTCATCCAGTAAATGTTTACTTGACCTGTTTAGTTTGTGTGTTTAAGGATGCAGATTTCACACGTGTTGCTTTAGTGAGAAAGCAATTCTGTATATTCAGA
Organism: Monopterus albus; assembly: GCF_001952655.1. NCBI lineage: Eukaryota > Metazoa > Chordata > Actinopteri > Synbranchiformes > Synbranchidae > Monopterus > Monopterus albus. The sequence continues at coordinate 1,360,842 of NW_018128063.1, read as the reverse complement.
ACTACTGATTTTAAATGTTACTGCTTTATGCACAGCAGAAGAAAGACAGATCCACACCATACTATATATCTGGTCAAGGAAGGAAAGGAATGTCCTTAGACTGGATAAAGGATGGTTTGCATATGAAGTAAAATGTGTACCAAAGGGATAACTCATTGTCTGATTTAGACTGAAGGGGGGAGAAAATGCATCTGTCAGCATTGTCAGTGTTTGGGATTGGAGTGTATCAGCCACAGGAAAAAAGATGAATAAATAAAACCTCCCTGGTCTTGATAATGCAAATGAGATTCACAGGTTTGATCCGATGCAGGTGGCTACAATTAGTGGTAATTTCTGCCGATTTTAACGATCCATAATTTAGCTGGCTTTCCAAACTGTTGGTCATGTGGGATAAATGTGCTTTTGGGTTCTGTAGGAGAGACAGGGAAAGATTTTTTGTCAAAAGGAAAAAGAGGCAAAATAAGGAAGGGGATGACTCTTCCACCAAGCACTAATACGTGCAGACAGACAGGACCTCTGTCTGCAGCCATGTGCTTAGCTTTTATGAATAAAAATGTATCTTTTGTCAATTCAAATGACTGTATGGATATATCCTGGAAACGAAGTCCCATGGTGAAAAGAAAATTACATCTCTTTTATATACACACTCTCAAGTACATACAGACATGTTCCTTTTGCAAATATGTGTTGAAGCAGTTTGTATTACTGTAACCTTTTTGACTCCCTCTTACTGGGTATTGGATGTACATTGCAGTGTGTTGATGTATAAAAGCTTCGACGTAAACCATGACATCCTATTAATATTATTGCTAATTTGTCATATTCATCCTGTCAGTAATTAGCTGGTGATATGTCCCAATTTTGTGTGTATTTTTGAACCCCACCTTAACGTTTTCCATATTAATGTGATGTTTTGTAATTTACTGTCCACAAAACATTACAGCAAAAATAGCTTTTTACCAAACATCATCTGAGATAATTAGCATCAATATTACGACCCCTAGAACGACACCTGTTTGTTTACTTTTGCAGTAATATTACAGCATGTTTCAATTCATTATGTACTGCAACTTTTGACATTTTCGTATTTTGATATAATTGTTGTGATGATTATGTTGTAAATAGCAATATTTCTACCATGCATAAAATGTATCTTTACATTTGGGTCAGGAATTAGTAAGATGCAAAGTTTTTGAATGTTTTATTTTTGCAACAAACTGTTTTCATTTAGTGTATGGACATATACTGCTAAAACTAAAGTGGCTTTTCTTCAGATTTTGCAGTTAGAGTTTATCCTCAGCCCTTATTTATTTACTGTAAATGATAATTTATATATGTTCACAGGAATATAGTAAGCCCGTAACTTTTGACTTTATTATAGTTGCATTATTGATGGTAATAGTGACATAAAATGCCTAACCTGCTGTTTTTGAGTATATCTGCATTAGACTGCATGTTTATTCATTTGTGTGTTACTGTGTAAATGCATCTCTGTCTGCACTCACACTGCACTGCGCTTAATAAATGGGAGTTCATTTCAAAAACCCCTTATGAAAAAACTAAGCAAGGACAGTGACGTCGCCCGGTATGGCGCAACCCGGGCCCCACCCCTGGAGCCATGCCCAGGGTTGGCGAGCGCCTTGTGCCAGGCCCCGTGAGAAAAGGCCCGGCCGGGCTTAGCCCGAACGAGCAACGTGGGGACGTCCTCCCATGGGCCCACCACCAGGAGGATCCATAAGGGGCTGGTGCACAGTGGATCGGGCAGCAGTCGAAGGCAAGGTTCTGACGACCTGATCTCTGGACACGGAGACTAGCCCTGTGGACATGGAATGTCACCTCGATGGTGGGGAAGGAGACCGAGCTTGTGCGGGAGGTTGAGATACCGGCTAGAGATAGTCGGGCTCACCTCCATGCACAGCTTGTGCTCTGGAACCTTACTCCTCGAGAGAGGTCTACTACTCTGGAGTTCCCCTTGGGGAGAGGCGGCGGGCTGGTGTGGGCTTGCTCATAGCTCCCCAGCTTAACCGCCATGTGTTGGGAGTTTACCCCGATGAACAAGAGGATTGGGGATAGGTCTCTCACTGTCATTTGGGCCTATGGGCCGAACGGCAGTGCAGAGTACCTGGCCTTCTTGAAGTCTCTGGGAGGGATGCTGGAAAGTGCTCTGACTGGGGACTCCGTTGTTCTACTGGGGGACTTCAACGCTCACGTGGGCAGTGATAGTGATACCTGGAGGGGCGTGATTGGGAGGAAGGCCCACCACCCCCCCAGATCTGAACCCAAGCGGTGTTCTGTTACTGGACTTCTATGCTAGTCACAGTTTGTCCATAACGAACACAATGTTCAAACATAAGGGTGTCCACCAGTGCACATGGCATCAGGACACCCTAGGCCGGTGGTCGATGATCGACTTTGTCGTTGTTTCATCTGACCTCCGGCCATATGTCTTGGACACTCGGGTGAAGAGAGGGGCAGAGCTGTCAACTGATCACCACCTGGTGGTGAGTTAGATCCAGTGGCGGATCTAGCTGGACAGATTTGGCAGACCCAAACGTATTGTGAGGGTCTGTTCGGAACGTTTGGCAGAACCCGTCTGGGAGATTTTTAACTCCCAAATACAGCAGAGCTTTGACCAGATCCCGAGGGAGACTGGAGATAATGAGTTTGAATGGACCATGTTCTTCACCTCCATTGCCAATGCGGCCACTTGGAGCTGTGGTCGTAAGTTCTTTGATGCCTGTCATGGTGGAAATCCCCAAACCCGGTGGTGGACACCGGAAGCTGAAGAAGGAGTCCTTTCAAGCTTGGTTGGCTCATGGGACTCCTGAGGCAGCTGACGGGTACCAGCAGGCCAAGCGGACTGCAGCCCGGGTGGCTGTGGAGGCAAAAACTCAGGTCTGGGAGGAGTTTGGTGAGGCCATGGAGAGGGACTATCTGGCAAACCGTCCGGCGCCTCAGGAGGGAAAAGCAGTACCCTGCCAAAACTCTTTACAGTGGAGGTGGGCAGTTGTTGACCTCGACTGGGGACATAATCAGACGGTGGAAGGAATACTTCAAGGATCTCCTCAACCCCAGCGTCATGTCTTCTGATGAGGAAGCAGAGGCCGGGGGCTCAGAGGTGGACTC
>NW_018128063.1:1337922-1356842 GCF_001952655.1 Monopterus albus | reverse complement strand
GGAGAGAGGGAAGTGTGGTCATCTTTGCTTAGACTGCGGCCCTCGCGACCCGGTTCCGGATAAGCAGAGGAAAATGGATAAATGGATGGATTTGTCATCTAATCTTGTAAACAAGCTGATGGCCAACCGTTCGGCCCCCTAATGAGATTGCACATACAGTGAAGGCAATTATTGTTTTAAATATCATCACCATTTCAGTGAGTCTGAATGGTTCACTGAGGGAAGAAGCTTTGAGGCAGGTGTTATTTCTCCTCTTCTGTTATTACCTAAATATTTTTACACTCCTATTTTACTTTCCTCGGGCAGCTGCAGTGCTCTGTTCTGTGTAAGTGAGTGAATAGTATGTGTATGTGCTTTTCTGACAGGTAATATGCGGTGGTATAGGAGTGTGAACAGTACATAAAAGAATGGAACTAGAAAAGAGTACATCAATAAACTTTCATACATTTTATTTCTATCTATTTGGTGCAATGAAACAATTTCTGATATGGTATTTATTTTTAGGTTCTGCTTTGAAACAAAATCATCGCTCTTAATCTTTTCTCAGTGATATTGGAAAAACAATTCCTGTTTTTTTAGATCATATATTATATTATATATTATCATATATTTTTAATGCATTTATAGGCCAAAATAAGAAAACAGTAATTTACACATCTGAAGGATTTTTCTCTGTCTCCCCTCTTGTGTGTATATGTGCATTTGTCAGAGAGCTTCTGTTTTGGTAGATCAGTAGGAAGTGGTAGTCCACTGGGATAGCCCTGTTTCTTTGTTCTCCTGCTGACAATGGAGGACTCACAGTCAGTCTAAAGGGAGAAATTATGTCCCAGAGCAGTCTGGGAGAAGAACAAATGCATATACACACAGGCTAGTTCTCACCTGCTACTCATGTGGGGCATGACCTCAATAAGAACTCGATACTGTTGTATTTGTAAAGTCCTCAACACTATGTGCAGACCACTTTTAAAAGCTGTAACAGTTAGGCCTAGGGTTCATATAAAAATTTGGTTCTGCCAGAATAAATAGTTGTCTTTCCTGGATTTCATTCTGTGCTTTATGTATAACTGTGGTTTTAAAATGAACAGCATTTCTATGTTTGAGAATCATTGATTGAAATTGAAAAAAAATGAAAATTCTTTTTAATATTGGTTGATTCATACTGTACAGTAATATGTAATAACATCTTGATGATGTCATTAATGGATTTTTTCAGTTATAACTCCACCTAAGTGTATTCTTTCTTCTCTGTTACAACAGGTAAGGAGGAGCCAACCACCTATACCTGCACTACATGCAAGCAGTCGTATGGCAGTGCCTGGTTCTTGCTGCAGCATGCTCAGAATACCCATGGTTTCCGTATCTACCTGGAAAGTGAACATGGCAGCCCTCTCACACCTCGCATGGGTGGGCCCTCCTCCCTGGGTGGAGGTGCAGACTGCTCTTCTCAGCCTCCACTTCATGGCCTCCATTTGCCTCCCGATGCAAGCCCCTTCAACCTGCTCCGCATCCCTGGCTCGGGCTCAGGTGGTAGGGACAGTGCTGGAGCAGGGGGTACAGTTGGTGCCACTGGCACTGCTGGTGGGGCCCATCATCAGCGTTTTCCTCCCACACCACCCCTTTTCAGCCCCCCTCCAAGGAATCACTTGGACCCCCACCACTTGAGCCCAGAGGAGCTGGCGCTGGCAGCCCACCACCCGAGTGCCTTTGACAGGGTGCTGCGCCTCAATCCTCCTCTGCCCCTGGACCCCCCTCCAACAATGGACTTCTCAAGGCGACTACGGGAGTTGGCGGGCAACACCTCAGGATCCACTCCCCCACTATCCCCCAGTCGGCCCAGCCCAATGCAGCGCTTGCTCCAGCCATTCCAGACAGGGGGAGGTAGTGGAGGAACAGGGGTTGTAGGGGGTAATAAACCTCCATATCTTGCTACCCCACCCCCTCTTCCAGGCTCCATGCAGTCACCTGTGGGCTCTCAGACGACTCCTACAACCCCTCTCCCCTCATCGGGGGTAACACCCTCTTCCACCACCCCAATGAAATCAAAGTGTTGTGAGTTTTGTGGCAAGGCCTTCAAGTTTCAGAGTAACCTAATAGTGCACCGACGCAGCCACACAGGAGAGAAGCCGTACAAATGTCATCTCTGTGATCATGCTTGTACGCAGGCTAGTAAACTGAAGCGCCACATGAAGACGCACATGCACAAATCCTCCTCACCAAACACAGGCAAGTCAGAGGATGGGCTCTCAACAGCCTCCTCTCCAGAGCCTGGCACCAGTGAACACATGGCCAGTGCAAGCAATGCCCTTAAGTCAGTTGTGGCCAAGCTGAAAAGTGAGACTGACCGCATGCTACGTGAGAATGGTGAGGAGGAGGAGGAGGAGGAGGAAGAGGAAGAAGAGGAAGAGGAGGAAGAGGAGGAGGAGGAGGAGGAGGAGGAAGAGGAGGAGAGAGAGGAAGAAGAAGAGCAAAATGGATTAAGGACAGCCAGAAGAAACAACAGTTATCATTTTGGCTTGAATCTTGAACCAGCACGTCAGCATGAAAACAACGGCAGTATCGGAAGCCGACTGGAAGCAGTGACTGATGAGGGGTCCATCCCTTGTTCATTGCCTGAGGTGATGCAGGGGATGGGTCTGGCTGCTACCATGCAGCACTTCAGTGATGCCCTAAACGCACACAAACGGAATGCCATGGTCCAAGAGAACCACCTGCACCATCACCTCAATCGAGACCATCACCACAATCACGAGATGTGTGATGGGGGCTCAGTTCTGGAAACAGATCGTGGGGAGGAGGGCTCTGTCTCAACAGTGAATGGGCGAGGAGCATCCCCTAATGAATCTGCCTCTGTTGGACTCTCTAAGAAACTGCTTCTGGGTAGCCCCAGTCCACTCAGTCCTTTCTCCAAACGCATCAAGCTGGAAAAGGAATTTGACCTGCCCACTCCCACAATCCCTAACACAGAGAATGTCTACTCACAGTGGTTGGCTGGCTATGCTGCCTCCCGACAGCTCAAGGACCCTTTTCTGAACTTTGGGGATTCCAGACAATCGCCCTTTGCCTCTTCATCTGAGCATTCATCAGAGAATGGCAGTCTGCGTTTCTCAACCCCTCCAGGGGAACTGGACGGTGGGATGTCAGGTCGTAGTGGTACAGGCAGTGGGGGCAGCACACCGCACCTCGGGGGTCCTGGAAGACCCGGCTCCAAGGACGGCCGTAGGAGTGATACTTGTGAGTTTTGTGGCAAGGTGTTCAAGAACTGCAGTAACCTAACAGTGCACCGGCGCAGCCACACAGGGGAGAGACCATACAAGTGTGAGCTGTGCAATTATGCTTGTGCCCAGAGCTCCAAACTTACACGCCACATGAAGACCCATGGTCAGGTTGGCAAAGACGTGTACAAGTGTGAAATTTGCCAGATGCCATTCAGTGTCTACAGCACTTTGGAGAAACACATGAAAAAGTGGCACAGTGACCGTCCTTTGAGTACCGAAATAAAGTCAGAGTAGAAGGCAGAACTATGGGACCTTTCCCCCACAGCTATGTGCACCATTAGTCCCGTGTTTATTCCCAGCTCCTTGTACATTTGCCCCAACCCCCACACTCCACTTTCACCAGTTTGGTGGAAGTTTAAGACCATGTGCTCTGCACCAGCACACCCCGTTTCCATTACCCATTGAATGCATGATCTGTATCGGGGCAATACTCTTGCATTAACGCAAAACTTCGAGCCTTTCTCTTGTGCAATAATTTACATGTTGTGGACTAGTTTCTTTTTTGAGTTTTCCTTTTTCCATTTTTAAGAATTAGTCAGCATGCATAGTATGTTTTTGCTAATCAAAAAAGAAAAGAACTTGTCCCTGGTTGGTTAGTTGTTGAGTAAATGTGTTGATGTTTTTCTCTTGTTCTGTTTTTCCTTTTTATTCTACACAAAGATAAAAGACAAGAAAGATACTTCCATGCTGCATACATTCTGTAACACATACCATGTACAATTTTGTTTTGTAACATGGAAAGTGAACACTCTATGAATAGACCCTCTTCTTAGAACCCTGGAAATGCACCTATCTGGATCTTTCTAAAAGACAGTGTTCACAGGGGTTTTAAAAATCATGCATTGGCTTGATGACCTAAAGCGAAAGTAATGACAGCTTTCAATTTTATTTTAAAAAGACAAGGGTGTGCTAAGAATTCAATGTGTACTATCATTTGGTAGAATATGAAAGAGTGCCTTCGATATCTCAAGTCTGCATTGGCCATAATCTTATCTGGTATAAGTTTGGGGTCCACTAGATAAAGGTAAAAGGTTTAAGCCACCCAGGAAAGGTTCTTGTATCAAGCACCTGACTGCTCAAATGGACTGTGACAACTCATGATGAAAGGTCAGAGTTCTCATTAATCATCATTTAGCTACCTATTACATGTTCAGTAGGCTATGTTTAATATGTGGATTTCATGAAAAGCATGGTACAAGCAGTATTGTGTATATCTGAATTATTTGTAGTTTTGGTTCTGGTAAGGAGGTACTTTTGAGATAAAGGTAATCTGTAATGTACAATCCTGAACTTAAGGGATACAGCGCATGGCTGAGAAGTGTCATGTATCTGCGTTAGCACAAACATAAAACACTGCTTCAATATGTCAGTGTGTGGAACAATGCATAAAGTAATATATGAGCTACAAGAGAGGCTAACTTTATTTGACAGTATTGAAGTAACTACAAGCTGGACAGACAGAAAGCTACTCAGAACTGGAAGCTGCGTACGTATTATGGAGATCAGACCACAATTTCTTTCCCTTACATTTCTACTATCAAAACAGGGTCATCAACTCTGAATTTCAGTAAAAAGACTGAACAGCAAAAAATAAAAAAAAATATTTGTACTCCAGGTCTCTTAAATGAAAATGTGATCATGTTAATCAGGATGCATAGACTAATGCAGGGCACATTCTTTCTTTCCTGTTGCTTTTAATGCAAAATGAGTGTTTTTTTTCCTTTTATTCCAGCTGTTCATAGCATAGCACTTAACACTCTGCCAGAGCGTATGGACATTTCTCTGTCATTGTCCCGCATTGATGCAATGTTGGTACATGGGTTGAGTCTAAAAGCTAGATTGTCAGTTATAGAAGTGCACTGTTTAAATTTTCCCAGTTTACAAGTTTACACTGAAGGGTAAAACATTCTTGAAATGCTGTTGAATGACAAGGGTTCCATTGTTAAAAGCAGTAAAAGATGGCACAATCTGTTGTCAGCAACTCCAGCCTCATGACCCTTGATCTCTGTACTCTTGCTGTTTCATCTTTGATCATTTGTCAGTTTATTACCCCTAGGAACCCCATGTCTTAGCACCTGGGCTGAAAATTCACTCTGTCATCAAGATCTGTAAATTTAAAGATTTGATATGTTTCACAATTAATTGGTGCTGCTACATTGTCGCACAACAGATCAGCTCTCATTGGCCACAGCAGCACCAAACATCCACAATTTGAAGGAGCTGCATTGTCACATTATTGATCTGTATATCTAATTTATAGAACTTGATGGCTAGAGTACAAACACTCAAATTTTGTTACACAGCAAAAATCTGTTTTTGTATAAATCTTCCTTTAATTATAGATATGAAAATAAAAGTCTTTGCAAATAACACTTCACTATCTTTTAGGGGAAATTGTATTTAAGTTTTGTTGTTGTTTCTCCTTTCATCAGTGTCTCGGTGGTGTTCAAGACTCCAATCACAGTATATATGAAATGATTAAAAAAAGATGAAAAAAGCAAAACAAATAAAAACTTCTGTGATGGTTTTGTATTTAATTTTGCCTTGGCTCCTCACAGCTCTTCAGGTTGAAATACAATTTGCATTGGGGAAAAGGATTAAAAATATATATGAATATATAATAAAGAACTTAAAATATAGGAAAATGCACACTCATGTCGATTCCTATGCTTAAACACATTTATGATCTACTTTCTTCTGTATTTCTAGAATTGTATTTGAATTCAATGTTCACTTAGAGTAGGCACTATAGTATTTATATTGAGGCTCGTATTTTTAACTGTTGCTTGTTCTCTCAGAAGGTATTTACTGTACCTTTTTTTGGTAGTGGAAAAAATCCCATGCTGCCACAGTATATTTTTTTTATTTGGCAGGATAATATAGTGCAAATTATTTGTATGTTTAAAGAAATAAAATGAAAAACCCCATAAAAAAGTATCTAAATTATGTGGCATTGGGAGGCATCATGGGCCATCAGATGGCTGCCGCTCTGTTTCCTGTCCACAGAGGTGGTTGTATATATCTTCTTTGGATTTTGGTCCTTTCCGCCCCCCGCCTCCCCGCCTGCTGCCATTCTTGCAGTAATGCAAGCTGACGTCGACCTGTTCTGTTGTGTGCTTCTGTCTCTCACCACTCCCACTTGACTACATTCCAACATCAAGAAAAGAGGAAGAAAAGGGGAAAAAAGACTTAATAGGAGGAAAAGGAAAATAAAACTTCATATGCAGTGCATTAATTATGAAAAAAGCATCAAAATAAATACATTTAAAAAGAAATTAAATGTTTTGCAGTTTTTTCATTGCCAAACACTAAATGGTGCTTTATATTTAGATTGGGTATACTTTCATATGCAAAGCATATTTAAAATTGACCTGGGGGATGCGAAGAATCCTGCTTGAGTTTAAACTTTTTTGTAAATGGCAATGTGGAATATTTTGTTATCAGCATTTTCTATTCCTGTTCTGAGAGCTGTCTGTTGTAACTTGAACTTGAACTTTATCTTTTACTATGGGAGTTACTATTTATTATTACCTGTATGCTCTGTTCAAAACAGAGACATGGAATGGATCCTTATTTTTGGTTTCTTTTAATTTTATTTTATACTTTTTGTTCTAATATTTTTTTTCCTTTTGTAATGGTGGCAGATGGTCATTTGACAAATCTAGCTTTTTAATTTCTGATGTACTTGTTTGGGGTCTCTGTTAAGTTGTATTGGGAAAACCACTGTCTGTGTTATCTGGCAGATGTCTGCATAATCCTGTTCACACACCCATTTTGTCTCTTTATCAAAAAACAGTTAATAAAAAAATGAAAGTATAACGGCCCTTGTCAATTATCTCCACTGTCTCTGTCAAGTTATCTCAAGTGTGTGTGCAATAACTCCCCGTCTACCTCTATCTTTTGCCTGCAACTGCACTGCTATTTACTGTATAACCCCTTCATATAATTATCATCTTATTTCTTAAGAAAATATTTATTTCTCATAAACCATCTAGTGGAAGCATTGTGTGTGTGTTCTTCTACTTGATACATAGTGAGCACCAAAAAAATTTTTATTTTTATTTTTGTATGGAGTGTGGACATTTTTGCAAAGCGAGAACATGCCAGTCCTCACTTTCTGAAACACCTTCTTGAGGATTAAGTCTTAGTTTTAGGGTTCAGCTTAGAATTAGGTTTAGGTTAGGGAGACGACCCCCAGCCCCTCCCATGTCCTCACAAAGATGAAAGTAAAAGTGTGTGGGGGGGTCTTGTTTTTCTATACTTGTGCGGTGCCAAAACCGGGAGCACACAGTCTTTGTGGATATTGCTGAATTTTACAAAGATGACATGGTTTAAGGTTGGTGCGAGCTTAGGGTTAGTGATAGACAAATATCAATTATAAAAATGAATGCAAATCTATTAAAAATCTGTTAAGTGTCAAAAAAAAGATGTGCATGTGTGTTATGGATGTTGGTGTTGACCTGTGCAGGATGTTTTCCTAATTGATATGTTTTTTGTAATGAGGCTTTGGGCTGTTGCTTGAACCCAGTCAACTCAGCACTCCATCCCCAACCTCACCCTATCCATTAGTCTTGTCCTATATGTACAAGTGTATATAGAACAAGTCCAGTGAAACTACAGAAACTCCCCAAACCTGTCTGCAGTGTCATCTTCATAACCAATGCTCAGGGCAGCCCAAATGCTTTAATGCATTTGTGTGAAGATGCATCACACCATTTTCACTTAGTTCACACATTAGTTCACACATGCATGCCACTCCTGGTACAATATAGTATGTATTGTTGATAATAACTGTTCACTATGTACACACACCATACACATAGAGTACAGTATATGAACACCTATGCTTCTCTCACAGAAAGTCCTTAAGTAAATATTATTATGTCCTCCTGTTTGCACAGTAGTCACAAAAAGCCTAATACATCTGTCAGGATCAATCAGCACTATATCCTCCAGCCACCACACCCCTCTGTTCAGGTCTCTCTTTCTCTCTCTCTCTCTCTCTCTCTCACATGCACACACACACACACACACACACATACATAAATGTGCAGAAAGCATCAATACATATTTGGATGTAATTTAGTGTGAGGATGCTAATTATTAAATAAAGCATACTTAATTATTTAACCACTTTCCATGCAAATCCTAAAACAAAACTCTACAATACAATGCCAATATTTTTAGTGCATTTGTAAAAGAAAATAGTTGTATCCCATCTATTGTCATAGTATTTCATAGTGCAACCTTCCAGCTAAAAATGAAAACTGCTCCTTAACCTCAGTAGATGAAGAAAGCCTAGCTCTTTTCCAGATCTAGTTAGTATTCAGTTCAGTATTATAGAAAACTACTGAATGGTTACTTGCCAATATTACAGGGTCAAGTAGCACTTTCTTTTGGTAATGCTGAGGTGCCCTTGACCAAGACCCAACTTGCAGAGGAGTTCAGTGGAAGGCATTGGTTGCAATGGGCAGTTAACAGGTGTGTGGCTGTGCTGCACTGTTTGAATGCAAAAGCAAGCTGTATCTCAAAAAGTGTACAGTGTACAGTGCAACCAAATAAGCAATTAGCATTATTTACTGAGAAGGTTTTGGCACAGACTCAGACTCATCAGTGCCAGGGCCCGAGCAGATCCTGGCAGAGTGCTCTGCAGGAGGGTGTCTGAGCCTGCCCCAGAGAGGAGTCTTGAGCCCTCTGGTGGTAGGTGAAGTTTGGGTGGCAGTGGGTGTCTGTGAGATGAGCAAGAAGGACAAGGCAGAAAGGGACCATTTATCAATCACAAGAAACGGAACTGAAAGTCAGAGCAGGGCTGTGATTGGATGAATGAAAACAGGTCAGTGGCTCTGCAGGAAGGGATTCGAGCCTGCTCCAAAAACTCATCTGTGCAAGAAGTGAGATCTGTTAATCCAGAAAACTGATACCAGACCATGTGATCATGTGACCATGTGAAGAGGTGAGAAAGACTTATGGCAGATGAAAATTTTGTAAAATAAGATCATAAAATATGATGTTGATTTAACCTTAAATAAACATTAAAATGCCAGCTGGGTATGTGCCACCATAATGCCAACCACCAGTACTTGCAATACTTACTGAGAAGCTGGACAAAAATATGATTCACTGAGCCTCAAGGTTAAAGGAATTACTGGGGTGAATGTTCATAATGTGAGGGGGAATACCACTCAGGCCAGCAGTGGAAGCAGCACCAGTGCAAAAAGAATAAGAGGAAAATCTTGAAGGAGAATAGCCTGAACCCAACAATAATAATTGGAAGCAATTACAAACAGGAAAACAAATTTTCAAGCATCTGTTCTCCTACATGTCTTAAGGAATTTAAGAGTGCTGGCATAAGGGCAGAACTCACTGTCATTACATGCAATTGAGATGTGGGTGTCACTTTGAGAATGTTTGAGGAAAATAGTGAGCACAGATCCATAAAATGCAAGGTCCTACTCACTGAGGTCTTGGCAAGGATTGAAAGGAGGAGATACTGAATTCACCACTTGGAATGTTTGGGTTAGAGCACCTGGCATGAAATTGGATACTTGCCATTATGCTGTGAATGAATGAGGGGAGCAAGTGACAATAATCAAAACAAAAACGTAGAAAGGTAGTGACTGTAGAAATTAACACACTGGAGTAATAGGCAGAACTGTAGGACTTGAGGGAGGGTATGGAGAGACTGGCCCCCATGTATTGAGCGGCAGTTGAGGATGGGTTTTGTTACGAGGGTGATAAGTGAGGATCAGCTCTGCAAAGGAAAGGTAGATGAAGGGGAAAGGTTTTTGCAGAGGGGATTCTTTGGTGACATTCCTGAAATTTGAAACAGGACAAACAACAACATTGTTATCACAACCTGGAATATCCTTCACTTTGATAATGAAGTTGTTTTGGACAGAAAGCCAGGTTATGCATTTAAAATGTTACTTAGGTAAAAGTATGAAGTAGAAGTTCATTATGCAGAATTTTACATTGATGTATATCATATCATTGAATTATAATTGCTGTGCATTACAGCAACACTGGTAAAGGTGCGGCTAGTTTTAACTACCTTATATGCTTATAATTTTAAGTATTTTATCTCAAGTGAAGTTACTTGTAGGTGAATTTGGCTTGCAGTACAAGATAGAGAGAGGGAGATAGAGAAACATCCATAGTAATAACACACATATAGACAAACATGTCACACAAACAAAAATACATACACAGTACCTACGTATATTCACATCATCACTATTAAGATAATGAAACTGAAACATCTATGTTATTTGTACCCTTCCCTATGACTTATTCATACCAATAATGTCTGTTGGGACAAAACTATTCCTATATCAAGTTGTTCTGCACGTTTGGAAATTTAAAGCATAATCCAGAGGGGAGAAGTTGGAACTCGCTGTACAAAGGGTGTGTCATCATTCAAAATTGAGCCCAATAACCGCTGCACCTGTCTAGTGTACAAAGTAGTTAAACTAGGTTTTAGCTCCCCAATCAGCTTACTAGTCCACTTCACAGTGTGGTTCAGAGAATTTCTGCTTTTCAGAGATAAAAAGCCAAACCATGTTGCTAAAAAAAACAAAACAGGATTGATTCTATAAGCCTCGATAAAAGAGAATCATCATAGTTTTGTTAATATGAAAGCAGAACAATCTTAGCTTATGAAATTTCCACCAGAGATCAATAAAGTCTTATTATTATGCGGTAATTTTTATATGAATCTGGTTCTGAAAAGTAACTAGTTACAAAATAAATGGAGCAAAAAAAGCACAATAATTGCCTCTAAAATGTAGCAAAGTCAAAGTGTGAAGTAGCAAAAAATGAAAATAATCAAGTACAGATACCTCAAAATTATACTTAAGTACAGTACTGGTTAAGGCGCAGCGGCGAGAGGTTTGAATCAGGGTTGCGTCGGGAAGGGCATCCGGCGTAAAACGTGCCAAATGTCAACATGCAAATCATCAGTGTGACGATTCGCTGTGGCTACCCCTAAACGGAAAAAGCCGAAGGTGGCTTTTTTACAGTACCTGAGTAAATGTACTTAGGTACTTTCCGCCACTGCGGCTCTGCTCATTTACAACACCAGTGTTAGTAAATACACCCAAAAATAAAATAATTGCGGTGCTGCAATATTTTCCGCACCTGACAGTAATTTGTAAGAAGTTTAGTAAATATCCCCCTTAGTGTGCTGTGTGTTATTTGCATACTGATCCACCACTTAATATGTTCGAGTGTGAACAAAGATTCCACACATGAATGAGTCTACTGTTAACTACTATTAAAGATTACATTTCTTAATACACATCTGTATGAACCTTAGTTCCACTACCAAAACGGTTTAGTATGAATACTGTTTTCTTTACACCCCTATTAGTAATCCAAGAAGCATTTAGGCCTTTTCTGTGTTAGTGGGGTTCTGCTGGTTTATGTCAAGCGCATAATGCATTTGTCACCATTCTAAAATCTATACACACATGACCTGCCACCCCTCATGAAGTCCAATAGCTTTGTCTTTGTTATGCAACAGTAACAATAAGAGATTCTCTATAGAGGTTAGAAACCATGTTTTCACACTGTTGTCATTGTGTGGCCTTCGTGCAACAGTCTCAGTGTAATCTAGATAAAGGAAAGGAATGTATGTGCATTTTGTCTGTCTCTTTTCCTACTGAGTGTACTTTGGTATCTGTGGAAACATTGTGCTATGCCACAGAATTGCATTTTGTCTTAGCAAGCCTATGTCTGCACTACAGAGGAGTCGCTACTTCTATACATATTGAGCAGTTTAATACATGCTGACCACTGCGGTCTATAGGAGCTGGCTGCTAAGTAAATGCCTCTTACTGTAATGGACAATCATTGAACATTACTTAGCACATATAATGACCACAAGGCCAGCCCAGCATATAAAAAATTGCAGTCAAAGTCAGTAAAGGAATAATGCATGGACATTGACCACCTTTGACCACAATGCACTTAACGCCCCTGTGTAGGAGTTACAGTTTAAAATACTGACTTAAGAGCAGCAGAATGAAACTCTGCAGTCACTGGAGGTGAAAATAAACTGCATTTCTGATTTGATCAATTCATAGTAATAAGACAGTTTGGTTAACTTGGGTAGGCTTTATTTGTGCATACTAAAAAGGGCTATGACACTAGCAAAAAACATGATTGACTGAAACATAAAAGAGACACATACAAAAGAGAAAAAACTAAATTTTCGAACTTGGAATTTGAGTGTCATTCCTTTTGGAATACTTCTTGTTTACATGTGTAAACATATGCACTTTTGACCATCATCTGTTAACCTCTCACTCATCACACTAATTGCTGAAATCACAGTGACATTGCGGCAGATTTTCTAAAATGCTTTATGTTGAGGTGAAACTGAACAGTGCATGAAGACAACTATGGTAAATACAAGTCAAACTTTAATAAGGAAAATGTGATGGATGTTTACAGTGAAAAGGTTGGGAAATCATATTACTATTTGCCTTTGTTTACTTTTCCAAAGAGGGCTTCTATATAGGTTCAGTATGTCTTGTGTAAATTGAGCTACTTTTACTTTGGGGTGTGGAATTCCCTCTGTTGCCTTTTTTACATCTTCAGCTGTCCACGGACAGTAAACTTACATTACATTTGGAGCTCCGGCTGCCCCTCGCCTAGGGTTTGGGACAGCAATTATGGGAAGAGTCTCGGCCTCCTCTACTGGTGGATTTTGGGTTTGTCCTGGGCTGCACAGTGCACAATTTTAAAATAAAGTGCAAACAATTCCAGTGTACTACAAGTTCTGCCGAATGAGTAATGCCACTATCACTGCAACTCAGATGTTTGAGAAACATCAGAAGGACAACTCAAAGGTTTGCATGAACGCTCTGAATAGTCAGATTATTCCTACAGATACGTCGACTGTAACGAGAAGCGTCAGATCCTTACACAGCCAAAGTGAAAAAGGGATTTTTTATAGACCAGCTTCCGCACCATTGTCCTCCCCTATTTTGCGTTCCTGTCGTTCTCTGTAGAATGAGGGGTGAAACTTTTTGATTCTCTTTTTCTAGAACACTAACGTCAGGATAATGTGGATTTTTAGGTGGAGGTGGGTTAACCGGGTATGGTGGGGGGACTGGGATTGGTGGTGTTCTGGTACTTTCATCTTATCTACCAGGGTGAGAGTTTCTTTTGTGCTTGTCTCTCTTTCCCTTTCTCTGTCCCTTTCTTCCTTTTGTTGGCTTCTGACAGCCATTCTCTGGCTTCATTTATCCCTTTCTTTTCAGTTTCTTTTTATTGTTCTTATATTCTTTTTTTATGTGTTGGACTAATTTGGTGCATTCTGGTTGTGTCAGTTGGCCTTTAACAGAATGGGGAAAAAAATACAGTTTTATGTATTTGATAAAAAAAAAAGTATGTATTTGATGGGGCAGCACGGTGGCACAGTGGTTAGTGCCGTTGCCTCACAGCGAGAAGGTTCCAGGTTCGGGCCCCACCTGGGACCTTTCTGTGTGGAGTTTGCATGTTCTCCCTGTGCTTGTGTGGGTTTTCTCCGGGTACTCCGGCTTCCTCCCACAGTCCAAAGACATGCACCTTAGGTTGACTGGTGTCTCTAAATTGCCCATAGGAGTGCATGTGCGTGGTTGTTTGTCTATGTATTAGCCCTGCGATAGATTGGCGACCTGTCCAGGGTGTACCCCGCCTTCGCCCGATTGCCGGCCAGGATTGGCTCCGGTGACCCCGCTCAAGGAACAAACGGTAGAAATGAATGTATTTGATATTTTTTTGTTCTTTTGATTCATATATTTTGCACCTCCTGTCAACTCTGAGGAGGTTTCTTACAATTATTTCCCATTTTGTGTTGTGATTCTCCCCGCTCAACAGCCAGCCAGTTTGTATGGACCTCACCCGAGCAACAAGCCCAATCAGAGAAGGTGTCGCTCCCGTTATCACCGTTAGGTTTCCACAGTCAGACAGCTTGTTGACACCGTGAGGTTACTACTGTCTGTTTTACTTCTTTGAGTAACTACCACCTCCCTTCTCAACAGCCAGCTGGTTTGTAAGGAATTCACCCGGGCAACCAGCCCAATCAGAGAAGGTGCCGCTCCTGCTATCACTGTTAGGTTTCCACTACCAGATGGCTTAATTGTCACCATTAGGTTGCCATTGTCTGTTACTTCTCTGAGAAACTGTTGAGTAACTACTACCCTTGTTTATTTTATACATACACAGATACACACATACAATCTCAGTACTGTCTTTCTTAAGAGAGTGCTCAAACCTCTTTTTCTCTTTAACGTGCACACTGAGTTATTTATTCCTGTGGTCTTCTCACAAAGACTATGGACTCTTTTTTACCTATGAATGTAGTGTATTATTATACTACGTTTCTTTGACTTTTTGTTTATGTTGGGCTAGAACAACAGTATTGTTCACTCTAACATATATGTCATCACCGTTTTGTTTTTAACAATACAATACTCATACAAGTTTATTTTAAGGGAGGACATGAACCTCCTTTTCCAGTGATATCGTTCTTGACATCAGAATCCTGTCACCCAGCAGACACTGACCTCACATTAGTCAAACGTTCCTGTATAGAGAACGTGACCGAGGTCTTTCTTAAAAGAGGACTCAAACCTCCTCCCGTGCATGGTCTCAGGTCCAAACCTGGGCGAGGGAGAGGATATTGGAATCCGGCTCGAAGGACCAAGTTGTCATCAGAATTTGTAATAAAGCAAAAAGGTCACTGGAATCAATTTAAGAAATTTACTTTTCTTGCAGCAAGGAGACAAGTCAGCATAGCAATAATAAGATGAATAAGATAGGTTCACACAGTACAATATATAGTTAAAAGGCATGCCCTGATAACACGACTTAGAGGCTAATCACACTGGAAACATGTTTAGCCTGGACAGACTGTTATGTCTTTCATTTGGAACACTCTGTAATCGGGTATATCACAGCACACAGAGTCTCATATGAGAGATTGGAAAATGACCTTCAGTCTTCCACAGTCACATAGCTTCCTTCTGAAAGATTAAAACATTTAACACAAGTTTAAAACATATTTAATAGCAATTTTTATAACACTAACTGAGTGTTCAGACCAAGACTATCAATCAGTTAATCAAAATTTATTTATATAGCACTTTAAAAGCAACGTCTGGTCGACCAAAGTACTGTACAAAGGCAGTGTAAAAACCAGAAATAAATAATATCAATATAAAGATAAGAACATAAAAACACAAACTACACAAAATCAACAGTTATAAGAAGAAAGCATCAGGCAATACTATGTATTAAAAGCCAAAGTGAATAAAAATGTTTTAACCAATGATTTAAAAGTTGTCAAGTCTGTAGATGATCTATCATTAAAAGGTAAATCATTCCACAGTTTAGGAGCTGCAACCGTAAAAGCACGGTCACCCCAGCATTTGTATCTGGCCCTGGGAACCTCTAAAAGAAACTGGCTCAAGGATCTGAGTAAGGTAGTCGGTTCGCGCCACCTCACCAACTCAGCGAGGTAGTGCAGTGCCAAACCATTAAGAGCCTTAAAAACAAAAATCAATAGCTTTAAAATGAATTCTAAAGCGGATTGGAAGCCAGTGACGAGAGGACCAAAGCTTCATAGATTAATAATATTACATCCCCAAATTGGAAAAAAGTTGGGATGTAAAATCTAAATTAAAACTGAAAATCATCTGTGTTTTATATTATGGCAGTAGATTATTTGATGTGATACCTCATCAATTTTATTCTTTAATTCTAATGCCTATAACACATTCCAAAAAGGTTGGGACAGTAAGGTGTTTTCCACAGTGTGATGTTGCTGTTCTTTTTCACAACACTTTTCACAAAGACATTTAGAGACTAAGGACACCAAGTGATTAAGTGTGTCAGGTGTCATTTTGCCACATTCTTTCTGTAAACAAGTCTTAACCCTTGTGTGGCATTCACTTTTTGGACCGGAGGTGTGTGCTCCTCCCTGGGTAAAGTGTAGCAGAGGCTGGGGGGGTTGTCAGTGTGAGGGCCCAGATAGGAGCATAGGCTGCCCAGAGGTGTGCTCCTCCCTGGGTAAAGTGTAGCAGAGGCTGGGGGAGTGTCAGTGTGAGGGCCCAGAGATGATCAGAGCCTGGCTGGAGATGTGTGGTTATCCATGGGTGAAGCACAGTGCAGCACGGCCTGTTTGAAGCACTATTTATGTGGACAGAACAAAGCATAGAGTCCCTGGGGCTTGGGTTGGTTGTCCAGGGGAGCTAGCCAGCACCTTGTGGCTGATTTTGGAGCAGTATTTGTGGGGGTAATAGGCAGCACATTTTGTTCACCTATGGAGCACTATTTCTGGGGTGATAACGAAGCATAGAGTCCCTGGGGCTTGGGTTGGTTGTCCAGGGGAGCTAGCCAGGACCTTGTGGCTGATTTTGGAGCAGTATTTGTGGGGGTGCTAGGCAGCACATTTTGTCCACCTATGGAGTGCTATTTCTGGGGTGGGGCAAGTGTGAACAGATGTGTAAATTCAGAAATGCACAGCCATGCATAGACTCTCTCCATATTACATCAATAATAAGACACTTTATATATCATTTTCATGTGTAGGAGCACCCACTCGGCTCATGTTTAAACTCATACAGTGTACATGTGGAAAGCGCTGCAGATGGCGGCTGAGCAGAGCCGATCCTGCACCAGTGGCCATGTTGTCACTCAATTCTCACAAAATAGTTCATATAACAAAGAGTGTGACCTTCTAAGAGAAAGGAGTTGTGAATTTGGACACAAACAAACCTATTTCATTCATTTTATGCCATTAGAACAGCTTCGCGTGCGTGCAAACACACACGAGAATTCGCACAAACACACAGAGGCGCACATTGGATCAATACAAAATCAAACTGATATGCACTTTATCAAATCCATTCACTGCTGTAGTGTAGATAGGGCTTCAGATAGACGGAACCCAGAGCTCTGTATTGCTTTTCTTGAACATTGTAATAAAAATATCTTAAAGGTTGTTCTGACTTCGACTCTTCCTCAGAAATGAACATGCAAGACGGATAAGTCCAACAGAAGCCTGCAGCCAAAACGAAACCAAAAGGCATTTTTTCCACTGTTTTTTGCAAGGGTGACTTGCTAATAATTAAAGTGGAAAAAAATATAAATTTTTTTAGCTGTTTTTCCAAAGGGTACATTTTTTGTCCAGAGGGACACTTTTGGATGGATTTAAAAGGATTTGAGGGTTAAGTCCCTGCCCTTTGTACACACCACCCTTTGCTACTACCCATTGGATTGGTTTAGTGAGGTCCTCGGATTGGCCCTCGGAGCGCGGAGAAGATGATCAAACTTGACTATCGAGAGGAAGTAAAAGTCGTAACAAGGATACCATAGGTGAACCTGCGGAAGGATAAATGGCCGGCCCACCCTCAGGCACCTACACTGGGGTGCGCAGCACCTCCGGTTGTTGTCTCTGGACACGCACGCCTAGGGGCCACTCCTGTCGCCCCGGTTGCACCCAGAAAGGGTTGGGCTGCAGCGTCACTGGGCGAAAAGGCATTGCCTATGCCACCGCCCGCTAGGCCGGGCCTTGGTCTTGCACTGCCCTCTGGCCCTGACACTGCCCCCCCTCCTCCCGCCGGCTTATGGGCCGCGGTTCAACCTGAAGCGGGCCGTGCCATTCGTCGGCGTGGTTCTCCACCACTACTCTGGGCCTCGTCCTGATCAGACCCCACGCTGGCCTTCCCCTCTGACACCAGCGGCATACTCCCGCATCCTGCCCAGAGGGCCGGCGGGCTCGATGATGGGTTACGCTCGCGGAGGAGGATGGCCCTGTCTGATCTATATGGGCCTGGCCCGCCCATTCGGAACCTCCACCTAAGGGCAGTTGCCCCGCCCTGGTCTCTCTTTCGCGCGCATCCGGGTACCCAACTCTCCCGTCTCCACAAGGAGCGGGAGGGGGGTTCAGTGTCTCCTCTCCAGCTCTGACCCCGCGCAGGCTTAGCCGGATGGAGCGCCCAGGGGTTGTGTCATTGGCCTTTCCCTCCCCGTCTTTGAACCATGGCCTCCCACTTGAAACATGTGACAACTCTTAGCGGTGGATCACTCGGCTCGTGCGTAGATGAAGAACGCAACTAGCTGCGAGAACTAATGTGAATTGCAGGACACACTGACACTTCGAACGCAACTTGTGGCCCCGGGTTCCTCCTGGGGCTACACCTGTCTGAGGGTCGCTTTGCCATCAATTGGGGGGGAAAAGACATCCCACGCGTCCTCCCCGCAGCTGGGGCAGTCGCAGGCAACCGATGCCCTTTGTCCCCCCAAGTGCAGACTCTGGGAATGCATGTCATGGCACGTGTGAGCGTGTGGTGCCTGTCCCTGGGCCCGCCCTCCTCCTACGCGTGCGACAAGCCCGGGCGGGTGCGTAAATGATGGGTTTTCAGGTGGACTGCCTTAGGGCTACGGACTGGGCCCTCGTGCGCCCTTCGTCACCGTTGACCGGGGAGCCCAGGCACCTCACGGAACCCTTGAGCCTCGCCCACCCTCCCCGGGGGGGTGGCCCGAGTCCCCGTAAATCAATTATGATCTCAGATCAAATGAGTCAACCCGCTGAATTTAAGCATATTACTAAATGGAGGGAAAGAAACTAACCAGGATTCCCTCGGTAGCAAGAGG
>NW_018128063.1:1329134-1337414 GCF_001952655.1 Monopterus albus | reverse complement strand
TGAGTGCCACTGGCCTGTAGTCATTCAGGCAGGTGACCGGGCTCTTCTTGGGAAGGGGGACGATGGTTGTGGTCTTAAAGCAGGTGGGAACAATGCTCTGGTTGAGGGAGAGGTTGAAGATGGTAGTGAGAACATCAGCCAGCTTGTTGGCACATGCCCTGAAAGCCCTCCCAGGGATGTTGTCTGGTCGTGCTGCTTTGCGGGGGTTGATCCTTCCTCAGGACTTTTCGTACCTGGCCTGGTGAGACAGTTAGTGGAGGGGAGGTGGGGGGTCGGGTGGTCCAGGTGTGTGCGTGCTTCCTCTCTGTGCTGTAGCTGGAGGTCTCAAAGCGGGTGTAGAAGGTGTTGAGGTCATCCAGCAGGCTGGCTGTGGAGCTGATGATGCTGGTGGTGGTCCTGTAGTCTGTGATGTGCTGCAGGCCTTGCCACATTCATCCAGGGTCAGCAGTAGAATAGAAGCCATTCATCTTCTCTCTGTACTGCCTCTTGGCCGCTGTGATGGCTTTCCTCAGTCTGTACTTCGCAGCTTTGTACTCCATCTCATTGCCAGATCTGAATGCAAGAAAGTGAGCATGCAGCATGTGGTGTACCTGACTGTTTATCCAGGGCTTCTGGTTGGGAAACCTCCTGACTTGTATGGTGGGCATGATGTTGTCAATACAGGTATTAATGTACCCGGTCACATACTGAGCATAATCCTGTATGCTGATAGAAAGGCCTCCAAGGTGGGTGTAGCTTTAAACATATCCCAGTCTTTGTGTAGAGACACAGCACTATGCTCTCTTGCTAAATAATAGGGCCGGCATTTCAGCAATAAAAAAACTACGTCTGGCAAACAGTCCATACATCACACCATGAGTTATTGATAAACACACACACCGCCTCCTTTTACCTTCCCCAAAGCAGCAGTGCAGTCTCCTCGATGTACAGAGTGAGTCTCTAGCTGAGTCGCGGAACCTGGGACTCTGTCAGAAAGCCAAGTCTTGGCGAGAATTAGAGCACAGCATTCTCTGATTTCCTGTTCTGCTGTAATCCTAGCCCTTAGTTCGTCCGGTTTGCTTTCCAGAGACTGTACGTTAGCTAGGAAGAGGCTGGGTAATGGCGGTCGAGTAGTGCGAGCTTTTAGCTTAGCATGGAGTCCTCCGTGCTTGCCTCATTTGCGCCTTCATCTCCGGGTCTCTCTCCTGATTTCAGCCTGCCCACTTGTGCCTGGTGCTCCGGGGGCTCCCTGAGGTTGATGGTAGTTGTTGTTGTTGTTGCGGGAGCAGGCAATGAGTTGTAGCTCCGGTGGTATGACACCAGTAAATTCCCAGTGGCTGTGTGAGTTGGCAATATCCAGCAATGCCTGTCTGTTGTATGTCAGCAGTGCATGACATTTGTGCACTGCAGAAAGGGTAAAAAAAACACACAAAAAAGAAGAAAATGAAGAAAAAGCCAGCATTCGAGAGTGGAACACGTCTGCTTCGGTGGGCCCCATCTTGCTTACTTAAAAATGGGTTTTACTACTGTGAAAAGTTATGTTGTTGTACATTTTATCTTTTGTTGCATCAGCCACCAGGTAAATGTTAGAAATACATCTATAATGTTGCAAAGTAGTGCATTAGGAATATAAGTATTTGTTTGACCAGCATTGCACCTTGATGTTGACAAAAGCTGAGACATGCTCTTTTTTTGTTTGCTGAACACCACCACATTTTCTTATGCTGCTGTGCACCCCTACTGATTCAATAGATTGGTCTCATTCAAATGTGTTGTTTTTTCCACACAGTGCTATTGTCTGTTAGAATATAGCCAGCAAGACGGGTGTTTAGTTAAGACCTATCTGATCATCTCACTGGTTGTGATTCTTGTCTTGATTTGATGTATTGGCATTAATATATTCCTAGATCTCAGCAATTAACTTGGTGAGTGAAAATTACCACCACTATCCAAAACAATGGACAAATCTATGAAAATATGACCATATATAGCACATCAACACAGGCTTAATGTCACAGAGTAAAAGATGATGTATTATGATCCAAACCAGATAATAAAATACACTGTGCAGTAATGAAACACATGGCGTGTCGTTATGGTGCATTAACTGCAAACAAAAGAGTCATCTTCCCACATCCTGATCGTCCCCCGTACATGACTGGTCAAGGCAGCACCTTTGCCAGATGATGCCACTGTCCGGTGTGTTGAACGTTGAACCAAATTCAGTTTTTTGGATCCACAGGGTTGCATAATTTTGCCGGAG
This sequence comes from Monopterus albus, assembly GCF_001952655.1. Classification (NCBI taxonomy): domain Eukaryota; kingdom Metazoa; phylum Chordata; class Actinopteri; order Synbranchiformes; family Synbranchidae; genus Monopterus; species Monopterus albus. The sequence goes on along the minus strand of NW_018128063.1, from coordinate 1,335,172 downwards.
ACCCCTGCTGTGATGGTGCTGGCTCAGGTGTATGCAGCCCCCAATAGAAATGAATAGAGAGGGCAGCATTTTTTCACTTGTTTGAAACTCACTCTGAAGCTCATGCATAGTTCATCCACATTTATAAGGTCTGAAGAGACTTGTGAATTCATACAGAAGACAAGCCAGTCAGTTGAGTCTGTGGCAATACCTTTTACAGTGCTTATGATAATCCATACTCAGAAAGTAGAACTGAAGTGACGTGATTAGTTAAAACATTTCAAAATGCACCTGCATTGTTTGTCAGATTTTGGTGTGTGATGCTCCCAAACAGTATTTGTGGTGAACTCAATTATATGACCAGACGAACTGTGGTAGAGGAAGATTCCTTTAATTGTTGCACACAAACAAACATACAAAATCCAGGATAATAATCGGGTCGTTAAGACAGTCCAAGGTCAGCGCTGGTAGCCATGTATAGCCAGGAGATCCAAACTCGAGAAGTCAGGTAGGTGATAGCAGAAGGTCGGTACACTTGCAGGCAATCCGAATCTGGGAGGGAATAGGCAAAACACGGTGGTCAAAAAACAGCAATCCAGGGTCAGAAACTAGAGAGTCAGGCAAGAATTTATGCTGGAGAGTCAGAGCTGGAGTCTAGAACGATCTGGCAGCATTCTAGTGAGGAAACGCTGCCTATAAGCTGTTGGACACAGGTGTGAGTAATCAGAGCCAGGTGAAACCTATGAACACAGATTAAACTAAAGAGTCTGTAACTGAGATGCGACTGAAAAGGAAGTGGATACAAAATAAAAGCACACAGCAGGAAGCTGACGGGGCAGAATCATGACATTGTTTTGCATTTTGTGACTTTTAGTTGAATAAAACAGTCATATATTTCATCATTGAAGATTACTTAAAAACAATGTTAAAATATTGTCTAGTCTCCTTCTTGTGAACACAGTTTTGTGTATCGTCTTGTCTTGAGAGCTAAATGTATCGTCACACCCCTAATAATAAATGTATAATGTCTTAGTCCTTTAAAATCTTCAGAGTTTAAGTATAAGTCAGTTGAAAGCTGTGAAAAAGTTCATGTCTATTTTTTTAATCTGACCTTGCTTATACTATGTTATGGTTTAGCCTCACGATCTGTTTAGACTATTCAAAGAACACACTACAAAACATATCCCAGCTGAGAAGTTATTTCATCTTGTGCCTTATCTTCAGCCTTAAAGTCATTTTCTTACTGCCAGTTTTTTGATTGTCTTTCTGCTGTGGCGCAAAAGTGAAAATGACCTGGAAAAGCTGAATTTGTCACTTTATTGAGTTTTTTATTTTTTTTTTTTTTATCAAATCCACTCTACTGTTGTTCACTATTCATGCTGATAGTAATGTTGCCACGGTGCTGTTTGAATCAGTATTAGGAGTAGTAGTTATATAACTCCCACATGCTCAGACACACAAACACAACTAAGTTGAGGCATAAGAGGTCAAAAACTACAGCTACAGTAGATCATCAGTGCTGGAATGTAAGGTGTCAAAAACAGAAATCAAACAGCAATAGCATGTCTGGTGATTTTTGTTCATTTCGTTTTTCTTCTGCCATCTATGTTTCCACAGTTTGCACCCAGTAGAAAGTGTGTGGGTTTGTAACTGAGAATATGTCGGGTTAAGGAAGGAGAGGGGAGTTCTGTCTGGCCCTATGTAGGGTTGTAGACCGGAGAGTAGGCTTCTCTCCATTTTCTTCTCTTTTTTCATGCTTTCATTCTTACACTCCACCCTGAACATGGTCTGAAGTTCACATTTATTGTCAAAGTGACTGTGATTGAAGAGTGAGTGAATGGGAGTATGGGCGAAGGTCCGGGAATGATCAGAGCAACATGTGTCAAATGAACATTGTATGTTTGTATGTGGGGCAGCACGGTGGCACGGTTGTTAGCGCTGTTGCTTCACAGCGAGAAGGTTCCGGGTTTGAGCCCCGGCCAACCCGGGACCCGTCTGTGCGGAATTGGATGGGTTCTCTCCGGGTGTTCTGGCTTCCTCCCACAGTCCAAAGACATGCAACATAGGTTGATTGGTGTCTCTAACATTGCCCATAGGAGCAATTGTGTGTGTGAGTGGTTGTTCGTCTGTGTGTTAGCCCCGCAATGGACTAGCAACCTGTCCGCGTCTGTGTGTTAGCCCCGCAATGGACTGGCAACCTGTCCGGGGTGGGTGGATGGATGGGTGTTTGTATGTGGTTGTTAGGAGATTAGCATCTTCAGAAGTGTTACAAATATTTACCCCACAATTGTGACAGTTACTGTTACCCCAGATGGAAAAAAAATATATACAATGTAATCATCAGAGAAATTAAGTACAGTGCCATTAACTTTACAGTTTCTGTATAAATTATCTAACACCTATAAGTATTGTGGCTATTGCCACATGCTCCATCTATAACAGTTATTATGACAACTGCAATGTGCTTATAAACAGGTTATGATATCTGATGTGTGCGACTTCAAGGAGAGTGTTATCTCTTGGTTATCTGGTCTGGTTCCATTGTTGCCTTGTAAACCACCTTTTAACACTGTGACCGAATAACTGAAAAAATAAAAAATCTCTCTCATCAACTACAAAATGATGTTCTGTGTTTTATCATCCTGTCTGACTGTGTTCTAACCCCCTGACTTCACTGGCGGCTGTAAGAGCTATACCATACTTGGATCCTCCATGAAGGGCCTCCTTCAGATCTTTGACCCCAAAAAATAGCCTTGTGGCCTGGCTGGCCCAGTGGAAAGTCCCTGGGGCCTGAGCTGGATCAAAGGATGTTCGGGAAAGACATGGATTATCAGTGTGCGTGTGTAAGAGTATGTGTGGGAGTGTGAGTGTGTATGTTTGTGTGCGTGCATGGGTGTCTGTGTGATGACACACCCTGGCGACTTATGCCTGTCTTGTGTAACCACACACACTCACACACACTTTTAACACACATGCACACAAGGGTTATGGAGGTTAATTGCAGCTACACAGATGAGAGGGTTGGGTCACCTTTGCTGGAAATGTGTGCATGCACATGTGTGTGTGAGAGAGAAAGAGAGAGAGAGAGAGAGACAACATAATTTCAAGATAGACTAATGTGTCCTTGTTTGGGAAGGAGAGGTATGCGCGCACATGTGGGTGAAGGGCCATTGTATGTATTGTATAGTAGGAGCCAGTATGTTTCTGTGACCCTCCTGAATGTCTACAAGCCTGTTACTGCACACCCACCCACACATACATGCACACACATTACCCTATTAATCTCCTCCACTCCTTTTCCTCTGTGTGCTCATAAGTGTGGAGTGTGTGTGAAAAGTCAAAGGTCGACCTGTGGGTGTGAGGGTTGGGTTTCCCATGACTAAACACCTTTGTTGCTCACTGCAGGGGGAAGCCCAAATGTGTGTGTGTACATGGTGAGTTGGGGGTTGATTTGATATGTTGTGTCTAGTTTAGAGCCAAGACAGATCATAGACAACAATACAGCCCCAATGCCTTTATCCAGGTCCGCGCTTTAATGTCTGCTGAATGCTGTGTGATTGCATGAAAACATGAACACCTCATACACAAAATCATTACTATTTACTGTTGTGGTTGCCTTGAAACATGGAAAACCAAGATAAACTGCACTATTGTTGTTCAAAAAACATGATCCAAGAAGCAAGATGGCACCCACCGAGGCAGACGTGTTGGCGCGTTCCACTCTCGAATGCTGGCTTTTTCTTCGTTTTCTTCCTTTTTTGTGTGTTTTTTACCCTTTCTGCAGTGCACAAATGTCATGCACTCCTAACATACAACAGACAGGCATTGCTGGATATTGCCAACTCACACAGCCACTGGGAATTTACTGGTTTCATACCACTGGAGCTACAACTCATTGTCCGCTCCCGCAACAACAACAACAACAAAAACCATCACCGTCAGGGAGCCCCTGGAGCACCAGGCACAAGTGAGCAGGCTGAAATCAGGAGAGTGACCCGGAGACGGAGGCGCAAACGAGGCAAGCACGGAGGACTCCGTGCTAGGCTTTAAGCTTGCACTTCTTGACCACCATTACCCAGCCTCTTCCTAGCTAACGTACAGTCTCTGGAAAGCAAACTGGACGAGCTAAGGGCTAGGATTACAGCACAACAGGAATCAGAGAATGCTGTGCTCTAATTCTATGTATGGACTGTTTATAAGCACTGTTCGCCAGACGTAGAGTTTTTATTGCTGAAATGCCGGCCCTATTATCTAGCAAGAGAGCATAGTGCTGTGGTTCTAGCTGCTGTATATGTTAGCCCAAGAGCTAATCCCTCTGTGGCTCTCGACACGCTCTATAATGTCATCAGCACGCTAGAGACAGCTCACCCAGATGCTGTATTTATCACTGCAGGTGACTTTAACCACTGCAATTTACGGACTGTACTTCCCAAATATTACCAACATGTGAACATTCCCACCTGGGGCAAGAACACTCTGGATCATGTTTACAGTAACATACGTGGTGCAAACAGGGCTGCACCCCGCCCCCACCTTTGACGCTCAGACCACATTTCTTTGTTCCTGTATCCAGCTTACAGACAAAGACTGAAACAAGCCAAACCTGTCACCAAACAAATTAAACTCTGGACCCCAGACGCTGAAGGCATCCTGCAGGACTGTTTCGCCCAGACAGACTGGGATGTGTTTAAAAGCTGCAGCCACCTCGGAGGACTTTTCTGTCAGTGTACAGGATTATGCTGAGTATGTGACCGGATACATTAGTAGCTGTATTGATAACATTGTGCCCACCATACAAATCAAGAGGTTCCCCAACCAGAAGCCCTGGATAAACAGTCACATGCCACATGCTGCGTGCTCGCTCTCATGCATTCAGATCAGGCGATGAGACGGAGTACAAAGCTGTGAAGTACAGACTGAGGAAAGCCATCACAGCGGCCAAGAGGCGGTACAGAGAGAAGCTGAATGGCTTCTATTCTACTGCTGACTCCAGACAGATGTGGCAAGGCCTGCAGCACATCACAGACTACAAGACCACCACCAGCATCATCAGCTCCACAGACAGCCTACTGGATGACCTCAACACCTTTTACACCTGCTTTGAGACCTCCAGCCACAGCACAGAGAGGAGGCACACATACACTGAGAGTGTATGTAAAGAGTAAATTTTGTGTTACTTATTTATCTACTTTATATTTCATTTGTATTTTGAGGCATTCATGTTGATGGCAAAGTAAGAATTTCATTGTACAGGGAAATACATTTCCTAACTGTGCATATGACAAATAAACACTTTGACTTTGACTTTTATACAACCTCAAATCAGAAAAAGTTGGGACAGTGTGTAAACTCAAAAATAAAACTGAAAATAGTGATGTGTAAGTCATCTGTGTCCTATATTACATTGAAAACAATAGGCTAGCACATGATTTAATGTGATACCTCATCAGTTTTATTCTTCACTCTCTTCAGTTCTGATTCCTGCAACACATTCTAAACAAAGTTGGCACAGTTGCATTTCAGGGCTAGTAATGAGGTAAAACAGTGAAATGATAATGCCATTTGAAACTGGTGATGTCAACAGGTGACTGCAATCATGACTTGGTACAAAAGTGGCATCCAGGACAAATAAATACTTTGACCTTTGACCATGACCTTGTATTATCATGTTACATCTGTATTTTATTTCCATGGAATAAAACGCCTGCATAGAGCTGAAAGGTGTGCACCTCGGAGGGGAGTGCCATAATCATAAAAAGGATCATCCTATTTGCAGGAGAAGCTACATGAGACTGTCCTGAGAGACTGTCCTGAGAGTGAATGTACAGTTGGCTATTCAAAACGCATTTTTCAGGTAACCTGTAAATATGGTAATTTTGACAGCAGAAAATTATTACTCCATTTTTCAAAATGTCTTCATTGTTGCTTTCTTATGTTCCTCTGATATCTTGTAATGGTAGAACACCGCCACCTTATTGTGGTGGAGGGGTTTGAGTGCCCAAGTGATCCTAGGAGCTATGTTGTCGGGGGCTATATGCCCCTGGTAGGGTCTCCCAAGG
>NW_018128063.1:1326863-1329054 GCF_001952655.1 Monopterus albus | reverse complement strand
TCCTCCCGTGGGCCCACCACCTGCAGGAGGATCCGTAAGGGGCTGGTGCAAAGTGGATTGGGCAGCAGTCGAAGGCAGGGGGCCCGACGACCCGATCTCTGGACACGGAGACTAGCCCTGGGGACATGGAATGTCACCTCGCTGGTGGGGAAGGAGCCCGAGCTTGTGCAGGAGGTTGAGAGGTACTGGCTAGATATAGTTGGGCTCACCTCCACACACAGCTTGGGATCTGGAACCTTACTCCTCGAGAGAGGCTGGAATCTCCACTACTCTGGAGTTGCCAGCGGTGAGAGGCGGCGGGCTGGTGTGGGCTTGCTTATAGCCCCCCAGCTTAGCCGCCAAGTGTTGGGAGTTTACCCCGATAAACGAGAGGGTCGGGGGTAGGTGTCTCACTGTCGTTTGTGCCTATGGGCCGAATGGCAGTGCAAAGTACCCATCCTTCCTGGAGCCCCTGGGAAGGGTGCTGGGAAATGTCCCAACTGGGGACTTCGTTGTTCTACTGGGGGACTTCAACGCTCACGTGGGCAGTGACAGTGACACCTGGAGGGGCATGATTGGGAGGAACGGCCCCCCCAATCTGAACCCGAGTGGTGTTCTGTTATTGGACTTTTGTGCTAGTCACAGTTTGTCCATAACAAATACCATGTTCAAGCATAAGGGTGTCCATCAGTGCACGTGGCACCAGGACACCCTAGGCCGGAGGTCGATGATCAACTTTGTCAGCTGACGGGTACCAGCAGGCCAAGCGGACTGCAGCCCGGGTGGTTGTGGGGACATCGTTGGACGGTGGAAGGAATACTTCGAGGATCTCCTCAACCCCGGCGTCATATCTTCCGATGAGGAAGCAGAGGCCGGGGGCTCGGAGGTGGACTCATCCATCACCCAAGCTGAAGTCACTGAGGTAGTTAAGAAGCTTCTCGGTGGCAAGGCACCGGGGTGGATGAAATCTGCACTGAGTACCTTAAAGCTTTGGATGTTGTGGGGCTGTCTTGGCTAACACGCCTCTGCAACGTCGCATGGTGGTTGGGGACAGTGCCTCTGGACTGGCAGACTGGGGTGGTGGTCCCTCTTTTCAAGAAGGGGGACCAGAGGGTGTGTTCCAACTATAGGGGGATCACACTCCTCAGCCTCCCCAGGAAAGTCTATGCCAGGGTACTGGAGAGGAGAGTTCGGCCGGTAGTCAAAAATCAGATTCAGGAGGAGCGATTTTCATCCTGGCCATGGAACACTGGACCAGCTCTATACCCTCTTCAGGGTGGTGGAGGGTTCATGGGAATTTGCCCAACCAGTCCACATGTGTTTTGTGGATCTGGAGAAGGCATTCGACCATGTCCCTCGCGGCACCCTGTGGGGGTTGCTCCGGGAGTATGAGGTCCGGGGCCATTTGCTAAGGGTTTTCCGGTCCCAGTATGACTGGAGCAGAAGCTTGGTTCACATTGCCGGCAGTAAGTCAAACTTGTTTCTGGTGCATGTTGGACTCTGGCAGGGCTGCCCTTTGTCACTGGTTTTGTTCATTACTTTTATGGACAGAATTTCTAGGTGCAGCCAGGGGCCGGAGGGAGTCCAGTTTGGGGACCACAGGATCTCGTCTCTGCTTTTTGCAGATCAAATCAAATCAAATCAAATTTTATTTGTATAGCGCCAAATCACAACAAATGTCCTCTCAGGACACTTTACAAAGTAAGGTCTAGACCTTACTGTTATCACTATTACTGTATTACATAGGGAAAACCCAATAAATCCCCCTTGAGCAAGCACTTGGCGACAGTGGGGAGGAAAAACTCTCTTTAATGGAAGAAACCTCCGACAGACCCAGGCTCTTGGTGGGCAGCCTTCTGCCTTGACCGGTTGGGGTGAGTGGATAGAAGAGAGAGAAAAGAAGAAAAGCAACAGGACACAACAAACAATGAAATACTGATCAGCTCGATGTAGCTGGTGACTGCTCGAGGCGGAGGTCGCCAGGGCCAAGGCAACCTGCAGAAAGGTACAGAGAGAGAGAGAGAGAGAGAGAGGACACACTACGGGAGAAAGGAGACACAAAATTAGTAATGTGTAATGATGGCATATAGAAGCATAGGGAGAGAGAGGAGAGGGGAGGAGAGCAGAGCGGAGGGGAGGAAAGGGGAGGGGAGAGAAACCCCGAGCATCATGGGGCCCCCCAGCAGCCTAGGCCGATGGCAGCGTGGCCGCT
>NW_018128063.1:1321728-1323099 GCF_001952655.1 Monopterus albus | reverse complement strand
GCCTTGTCATTCCCCGGGAGGAGCTGGAGGAAGTGTCTGGAGAGAGGGAAGTCTGGGCATCTTTGCTTAGACTACTGCCCCCACGACCCGGTTCCGGATAAGCGGAGGAAAATGGATGGATGGATGTATGGTAGAACAGGTATCCTGTAGTAAAAATGTTTACCATATAAAAGTTCTCAGGTTGTTACCCCCTTATTCCTCAAACTTTGCATCTTGTTCCTGTGTACTTACAAATATGTCTTAGACTATATTGCACAGGTACACCATTATTACAAAGAATAATACTATAAATTTAGGCCCCTCTCCAATATATTATCTCATATATATAAATTAGAAGTGTTATATTTTATATCTGTCTGATCTTGACATGTACATTTCTTCCTGCTAACATACCCACAGTGCAATTAATCACATTTCATAGATATAGAAAATTGCAGTACTGCAACCTGACAACTGTCACTAAATAATGACACAAAATAATGATGCTGCTGCAGTAGCAACACTTAAGTTAGAGTGAAACAAAGCCCAGTACAACATGAACACAAATTTAATTTATTTAATAAAATCAAGTGCACATATAGGACACTGTTTGAAACTAACCAATGAGCTGTTGAATAATGAAAGTGTTAAAACTCATTTGTGTTAACATGAACATTGTTTGCAGTGCAAAAGAGAGAGTGATAGTGAGAAACACAGAGAGAAGAGGTTTGTAAGGTATGCTACCTGTTTCACCCCCTCTGGTTGGTTTTGTTTCACATACCCACACCCACATACACACACCTGGCGGTGCACCACTCATCTCTTTGTGCTGCCAGAAACTGTCACAAAGAAACACACACACCCTATCCTCCTGAGCAGTGGTCATATGATTGACCTGTTCTGCTGGCCCATCCACACCTTTGTACACACAGAAGATGATATGTATACTGTACATGCATACGCACACACATACACCTGTTATCAACCACACCCACAGCTGAGCAGAGTGTTGAGTGACACTACTGACTGGGAGGCAAATGCACACACATCACACACACACATTTATGCAGAGCTGCATCAAACTAAGCAAGGATTCTGTCATATGTCTTTCAGTTCACACAATCGACACAAGGTCAGTCAAGTGCATTGGGCATTGTTGTCATCCCAAGACCTGATTTTGTGTGTGCATAAAAGTTATTGTGGTTGTCACTTTTAGATGAGTACATGATGTTAAGGGCTCATGTTAGGGCCCACATGCACACACACACACACACACACGTCTTTATGCCTTTGTGTGGCCCACGTTCTGTGACTTCTTTGTGAGGGCCACCACTTCTACTATAGCTACAATGGTGCAAAACACAAATCTATCATGAGGTGGCAATAGAGAAT
>NW_018128063.1:1317505-1320977 GCF_001952655.1 Monopterus albus | reverse complement strand
ACTGTCTTATATGACAGTCAAAGGACATTGCCTGGTCCAACACAACACCAAGGCTTCGAAGGCTCAACTGGACAGAAGAGCCCAACAAACCAAGGTGTTGTTTAATTCCGGCAATCTTAGTATCAGGTGCCACAATAAGTGTTTCAGTCTTGTTAGAATTTATGCAAAGATAATTATTGTTGAGCCAGATCTTAATGGACGACAAGCACTCTAATAATATCGCTAATAGGTGAAACTCTGAATCATTAAAAGAACAATAAATTTGAAGATCATTTGCATAAAGATGATAAGACACATTGCCAAAGCGCCGGATAATCTGACCCAGTGGATATATATATAATAAAAACAAAAGAGGACCCAAGACTGACCCTTGTGGTACTCCACAGGACAAAGCAGCCACTCCAGGCATGGCGGATCAGCGCCTCCATGCAAGCACATGTCCGTATGCGCATGGGGGGTCAGGTCAGTGTGAGGGCCCAGAGATGATAAGAGCCTGGTCGGAGATGTGTCTCCATGGGTGAAGCAGAGTGCAGCATGGCCTGTTTGGGACTTAGAAAAATTAATGACCTGTGGTCCTGGTACTCAATATTTGGACTTAGAAAAATTTCTGTTCCCACACAGTGTAATGCCAGAGGCATGAAACTCCATTTGGAGTACCAGGGGCATGAAGTTGTGGCCGGGTGGTTTTAAATTGCTTAGCCCAGGGAGGGGGCTTAAGCGTGGGTACACAGGTTCAACTGGTGCGCTGGGGACCTTTTAATTCACCAACTCCATTGATAGAAGCTTGATAAACAATTTAGCACACGAAATTAGTCACAACTGGCTTTATTTGCACAACATAAATTAAAAATGAACTACAACAATTTCCTTATTTGAGACATGATGGAGTTGTGGACATTATTCTTTAAATCTTTCTAGTTGCGACTGCCCAGTGCTGGTTCTGCTTCAAGTACTTTGAGGCAGACCTCTTTACCAGGAACTCTTTGCATAGTGATGCACTGCCCCAGTTGTCGCCATACCCGCTGCTTTTTTCTGCAGAACTCCACGGCCTGCGCTGGTATTTGTTTTTGCTGAGTAACTGTAGGTCCACAGCTGAAATAGAAATGACAAATGTGATAGACATTCTCAACATTGATAAATCAAAAATTTATCTGGTGATCTAATTTGTAATGTGTTGTTAATCCACATCTACTGTAATTAACACTACTCAAGTCTGAGAACTGAGCAGTACCTGTTTTCTCTGTCCTTTTGAGCTTGTGTGATGGTCCTGTAGCTGAGGCCTGTTGAGTCAGCATGTCTGATTCTTCTGCAGCAGAAGAACACGTCACCTCACTATTAACCACGAATCGTTGTCTTATCAGATAATGCAATATTTCATTCCACAGTGCTCCTCGCATGACCCAAAAAATGTTCATACCGTCGGAACCTTGAGATGATTCTGATGCCATCTTTGACCTCTTGCGTTTGGAGGACCCTTAAAGAGAAGAAGTAACCAGGATGGACATTTTTAGTTACTTTCTCTCATTTATAGATGGGAAAGAAAGGTGATATTCAAGGTAACAGCTTTGACGGCTTCATACCATAGGAGTCTTGAGCTGGTTCCAAAGACTTCTCATTGAAGACTTCTGTGTCACTTTCACTGACTTGAGACTTCTGTACAGCTCTAACTTCAGAAGACAAACCACCTGTTTTGATAAAAAAACAACATTTTGTGAACTTATCTTATTTCACATACTAAAGTGGCGAGTAGAACAAAAAAAAAACACAGCATTTTTAAGTATAAATTGCATTTTATTATGAAATCTATTTTCTACTCAGTTTGTATGCCCAAATCAATCTCATCAAGAGATTTGCCTTTGTAGACCTCAGTTCCACGTTCGATTGCCATGAGCAGCTTGCTCATCTTTGCAAGCTGAAGTGTGTTCTCGGTTAGGCGATAGTATTCACGATGAACACGAATATCATTTCCCATAAATTTGGCAAGTTGATCCAACTCATTTTCTTTCAGGTTCATTATCTGACTAAGTGTAGCCACGTTTCCTCAGGTGGGTTGACGTGTTTCAGGCTTCCTTGCCCCACTTGTAGCCGCATAGTTCCTCAAACAGTCTGAACTGAATTGTTTTCAGCCTTTATATGATCCCCAATCACAATGTCACATACTGCCTTCAGTGAGTGTCCTAACTTCAAAGCAAGAGATGGTGTGTTATACCTGTACTTGCTCAATGAGGAAATCAAGGCCGGGCGGCGTCAGCTGCCCCTTCTGGAGCTGGAGGCCAGGCGGCATCAGCTGCCCCCTCTGGAGCTGGAGCTGGGGGCCAGGCGGCATGAGCAGCGTCAGCGGCCCCCTCTGGCACTGTAGCTGGAACCAGGAGGGGGGCGGCTTCGGCGACCCCCTCTGGAGCAGGAGCTGGAACCAGGGGGGCAGCTGAAAACAATGCAGCTGCAGGCAGAGTAAAGAGCTTCTTGGACTTAGAGGCAGCAGAGTGGGACCTCTTTGTGTCACGCCCTGCACGAACAAACTTAGAAGAGGACAGATGGAACAAAAAAGAAATGATCCCACTCACAGAAGATGTGATGAAGCTGCATCAAGTATTGAAGTCCACAGCAAAGGAGGCAAAAGTGAAACCTAACCCTAAAGCATACAGGATTCTCAGTGAGTGCCTTCTCTCACATATCATACTTTTCAACCGAAGACAGCAAGGTGAGGCAGTAAAATTGCCTTTGTACCTATAGGAACAGAACCAAAGAAGAACCAAATGAGGACATTATGCAGTGCCTTTCAAAACTGGAACAAATTTGAGTCATGAGTTTACCAGGTTGGTGTTAAGAGGGAAGAGAGGCCGTAAATTACCTGTGCTGCTTACCAGCAAGATGACAAAATCACTTGATTTCCTCATTGAGCAAAGGGGTGAGGACAATGACATTATGGGTAGTAATGAATATGTCTTTGCAAGACAGCATTCGGATTCTGATCTCCAGGGTTCAGACTGTTTGAGGAACTATGCGGCTACAAGTGGGGCAAGGAAGCCTGAAACACGTCAACCCACCTGAGGAAACGTGGCTACACTTAGTCAGATAATGAACCTGAAAGAAAATGAGTTGGATCAACTTGCCAAATTTATGGGAAATGATATTCGTGTTCATCGTGAATACTATCGCCTAACCGAGAACACACTTCAGCTTGCAAAGATGAGCAAGCTGCTCATGGCAATCGAACGTGGAACTGAGGTCTACAAAGGCAAATCTCTTGATGAGATTGATTTGGGCATACAAAGTGAGTAGAAAATAGATTTCATAATAAAATGCAATTTATACTTAAAAATGCTGTTTTGTTTTGTTCTACTTGCCACTTTAGTATGTGAAATATAAGTTCACAAAATGTTTTTATCAAAACAGCTGGTTTGTCTTCTGAAGTTAGAGCTGTACAGAAGTCTCAAGTCAGTGAAAGTGACACAGAAGTCTTCAATGAGAA
>NW_018128063.1:1312672-1316191 GCF_001952655.1 Monopterus albus | reverse complement strand
TCTCAGCACACCGATTGTGGTGCTACTGCAGTCTCAGGCAGTGTTGAGGAATGCATTTAATGCAACGTTAGTTGAAGGTGAGCCTCAAGCTCCAGGTGCTTATAAATATTGTTTGATTGCCACCCACTTCTAAGCTGCCCTGTCTGCGCTCTTTTAAAGACACAGGCAGTATTGCATGAATTCAGCTTAAGCAGTATTTAATCTGAGCATGATACTTTTAGAGCACAAGCTGGCACACATTTTTCTGACTTTACTCTCTGTATGTGGACATCTTCTGAAACTTGGACAGATCATTCTTTAGGATGAAAGGAGCCTATCCTAGCATTTTCCTTGTGTGGCCCACCCAAAAAGTCCACACAAGAAGGAATGTCCACAGAAGAAAGGTGTTCCGTCAGGGGTTGGTTCGCACAAGTATATAAAGACAAACCCACACACACACACAAAGGTTCTAAACATTTTCTTTACCACATTTTCTTTTCTCAATTTCCCTGCTTTCATTTCTTCTTTCCATTCAGTCACCCATTTGGCCTATTAAAACACAGTAACAAAGTAATAAAAGATTGATGACAGTCTGAGTTTATTCTAAGTTTATTTTTATCTGTCTGCGTAGGGATACTTAAAATGAGTTAAGTCTAGTTCTAGTAAACTAGGCTCCATTTTCTTGTAGTAACAGCAATCACTTTGACTCATTTTAAATAAAACCTAAGAGTATATTGTTATTCTCAATTATTGTTTGTGGTTAGATCTTGCACAAATAAATAGATACACATGCGCAGTGTGTGCTTAATCCCTTTCCTGTTTGTGCTTTTTGGCTGCTGAGATAGACAAATGTAAGGATTAAGGCAGACCTCAGCTGCATGTTTTCTTTCATGAAATGCATATAATTGTAAATCATAAAGTTGGGTATCCTATTACTTACTGTATATGGTAAATCGCTAGAGAGAAATCCACCACAAACAGAAATGAAACAATGTAATATTTTACAAAAGACAAGATTAACTATATCCACATAACAGTAACATTTGTTTTAAAGTGGGAAAATGTTTGAAATTCGTGATTTGAAAACTTTATGCAAATTCCATCACAATAGCAAGATGCCAGCTCCTGTATTCACATGCTTCACTGTAGGAAGAAGTGATGATAATCCATTTTTACGTGATTCTGAGCCTTAATACTCTTCCTATAATCTATAGCCTAGTTTTCATCATTCCCTTTTTCATTGTTCCTCTTAATTTCTTATCAATGCTTTAATTAAAAATCCATGAAAACTGAAAGGATTTCCCAGGCATTTCATTTTGTACTTGGTAAATATAGCCTCACAAAAAAAAGCATGGTCAAAGTCAAAAAGCAAAAGCTTTGGCAAATTCTGACAATATGGTGGGTCCTATGTTTCCCTTGATGCAACATAATAGCATATTGTTTAAACACCCACCTAGTAAATGCCGGCATCCTACAAATTCCACTTTAGTACTGTTGTACTTTCTGCTATCAATCTGTAGTATCTGAGCCCAAACTAAGATATTGTATCTCTGATGACATCGGGGGCTACTTTCTCAGACTTGACAGCTCATCAAGAGCAATGGAAGACATGATACAACTGTTTTCATGGGCTGAGAAGCAGTCCCCATGAGTAGAGAAGGAACCTTTGTGTGTAAAATCCCTTAAAAGGGAGTTCCCCTTTTAAAAAGTTGCATAACTGTGTTATTATAAAAAGATGATCTTCATAGTCTTTATTGTGTTTAATATGGATAGTGTTTATTTTCATACTGACAGTTTACCTTAAAGATCACAATATAATTGAGCAAACGTATTAGTTTAGAGAAGTTTTGTTTTAAACCTCTACCTGTAAAAATGCTTATCAGTTGCTTGGTTTTTACAAACAAATATCTGTAAAACGAAAAGGGTATACATCATTTACTAGTGATTTATCAATCAGTATTATTAAATCAGTAACGTTTACAGCTGGATTATTACTGAATAAAAGTGCACATGCTTGTTATTATCACTGTTTTAGTTAAACTGGCCATGTTGACATAAAAGCATCCTTATTTAAATAACAGAATGGGGACTATGACTTTACCATCAATATTTCACAGTCCTGTCTAAAGTCTTTGAGGGTTAGAATGGTGGCTGCTGGGACCAAAAAAGTGCAGTGAAAGTGTATGTGTGTCCAGTGCAGGAGTGGTCTCAGGGTCCTGGGGGCTGGGGAGGTTTAAATGTCAGTTTCTCTAATAATGGGAATCGGTGAAAAGGTCAACCCCAGTCACCTGACCACACCAAGGGGATGGTGTATATGTGTGTTTGCAAGAGAATATATGTATTTGAGTGCATATGACAATATGTGTTTGTGTGTTTCATATTCTTATTTGCGTTCAAGTGTGAAAAGGTCTGTGTGTGGCAGTGAAGGTGGTGCTGGACATGCCTGGGGCAGAAATTGATTCCCTGGCAAGGGAGAGGAAATAAGAAGAAAAAGAAAAATGGCAGAAGGTTGCAAGGTGTGAGAGGAGGAGGATGAAAAAAGTCAGTGGTGGGCCATCAGGGCAAGGCCTTCTTTGCTGGCCTAAACACTATCAGAAGCACTGACCTACATTTACAATCTAAATTCTAATATTTGTTCCATGAAATTGTATTAATTTATTCCCAACAGTCTATTTTCTTCATTTTGTAGGGTTTCTCTTGGCTGCACTGCTTCCAGTAGGTGTACTGTATGTGGATGTTAGATTTTTTTGTCCAATCAGATTTCAGCCTCTATGTGCTGCCATGTCAATCTAATCTGCCCAGGGCCTTCAGAATCAGCAGTGCTGGCCAATGTAACTTAAACTGTATTAGCAATGGGACTGTTTCTTTAACCAATCAAATTTTAAATTCGCCTCACAGGGCCAGCTAGCTGGCCCACAATGATGTCAGCATTTTTCCTCTGATTGGTTGGTCAGAGCAAAACTATTACAGTCAAGTTCGACTAGCAAAACACATCTGTAGAGATCTGCACACAATACATTTGAGTTAGAATTTTTTATCGTCACAATGGCTGACGAGGGAGAAGAAACTGACTTGGTCTCGGACATACTTAAAAATCCATTTCATGAAGGACTTTTCCAGAAAAGCTAGACATCATGACGAGAGGTCGGCCAACCCACGAAGCTAGCTTGTCTCAGCCCGGCTGTACAGATTGGCATGTCTGACCGTGGCTATCCCTATATCTACTGCAACTGTCGAGCGGACATTCTCTGCCCTCAAGAAAATAAAAATATATGCCAGGGATACGACTGGACAGAGTTGACTTGCAGCCTGGCCTCCATGGCTATACAGTGCCTTGCGAAAGTATTCGGCCCCCTTGAACTTTGCGACCTTTTGCCACATTTCAGGCTTCAAACATAAAGATATAAAACTGTAATTTTTTGTGAAGAATCAACAACAAGTGGGACACAATCATGAAGTGGAACGAAATTTATTGGATATTTCAAACGTTTTTAACAAATAAAAAACTGAAAAATTGGCCGTGCAAAATTATTCAGCCCC
>NW_018128063.1:1311142-1311415 GCF_001952655.1 Monopterus albus | reverse complement strand
TATTTGTTAAAAAAGTTTGAAATATCCAATAAATTTCGTTCCACTTCATGATTGTGTCCCACTTGTTGTTGATTCTTCACAAAAAATTACAGTTTTATATCTTTATGTTTGAAGCCTGAAATGTGGCAAAAGGTCGCAAAGTTCAAGGGGGCCGAATACTTTCGCAAGGCACTGTACAAAAGGACTTATGGATGGAACTGAAATGCAGAGATCATCTCTGTGACCGGACAGCCCTTAGCAAAGGGCCCCGGACCCCGTACTCCCTGCGCAACC
>NW_018128063.1:1302739-1310824 GCF_001952655.1 Monopterus albus | reverse complement strand
GGACGAGTCCACCTCTGAGCCCTCAGCCTCTGCTTCCTCATTGGAAGACATGGCGCCGGGATTGAGGAGATCCTTGAAGTATTCCTTCCACCATCTGACGATGTCCCCCGTTGAGGTCAACAGCTGCCCACCTCCACTGTAAACAGTTCTGGCAGGGCACTCCTTCCCCCTACTGAGGCGCCGGACGGTTTGCCAGAATTTCTTTGAGGCCGACCGATACTTCCTCTCCATGGCCTCACCGACTCTTCCAAGACCCGAGTTTTTTCCTCCACAACCACCCGGGCTGCAGTCTGCTTGGCCTGCTGGTACCCGTCAGCTGCCTCAGGTCCCACAAGCCAACCAGGCTCGGAAGGGCTCCTTCTTGGTTGGCCACCACGACCGGCACCAGAGCCCTTACGGCCACAGCTCCGAGTGGCCGCATCGGCAATGGAGGTGGAGAACATGGTCCATTCGGACTCAGTGTCTTCAGTCTCCCTTGGGATCTGGTCGAAGCTCTGCCGGAGGTGAGAGTTGAAGATCTCCCGGACAGGGGGTTGTGCCAAACGTTCCCAACAGACCCTCACAATCCGTTTGGGTCTGCCGAGTCTGTCCAGCTTCCTCCCCCGCCATCGGATCCAGCCCACCACCAGGTGGTGATCAGTTAACAGCTCCGCCCCTCTCTTCACCCGAGTCCATCCAAGACATACGGCCAGAGGTCAGATGAAACAACCACAAAGTCGATCATCGACCTCCGGCCTAGGGTGTCCTGGTGCCACGTGCACTGATGGACACCCTTATGCTTGAACGTGGTGTTTGTTATGGACAAACTGTGACTAGCACAGAAGTCCAATAACAAAACACCACTCGGGTTCAGATCGAGGGGGCCGTTCCTCCCAATCACACCCCTCCAGGTGTCACTGTCGCTGCCCACATGAGCGTTGAAGTCCCCCAGTAGAACAACGGAGTTCCCAGTTGGAACGTTTTCCAGCACCCTTCCAAGGGACTTTTGGTTTTAAAGTTTAACGTTTTAAATTATGACATAATTAAGAAAAATCAGGAAGCTAAGAACCAATAAACCAAGACATCAAAGTAGCAAAACATTAATATTAGCATGCAGCTAACAAGACTTTAAAACTAGCACCTGGCTAGATTAGCTGGAATGGAACAGAGATAATGATGCAAGTCTCCAGTTAAAGTGAGCCAACACGCTGATCTGACATGTTGTGGCATGGACTCCACAAGAGCTGTAAGTTGCAAGTTGGGGCCTACATGGATTAGACTTGGTTTTCCAGCACATCCCACAGATGCTCAATTGGATTGTGATCTGGTTATCTGGAGGCCAAGCCAGCACCCTGAACTCATGTTCCTCAAGTCATTATACACTATTTGCCCATTCGCCCACTGGCACACACAACTGCCATGAAAGGGTGTACTTGGTCTGCAAGTAGGTAGGTGTCACATGTCAAAGTAACATGCACATAAATGGCAGGACCCAATGTTTCCCAGCAGAACACTGGCCAAAGAATCAGACTGCCTCTGCCAGCTTGCCTTCTTCCCATGGTGCATCCTGGTGTCATGTCTTCCCCAGACAAGCAATGCACATGAACGGGGCTGTACACATAGTGTAAAGGTACATGTGATTCATCAGACCAGGTCACCTTCTTTCACTGCTCTGTGGTCCAGTTCTGATGCTCACATTCACACTGTAGGCAGTTTCAGCAGCAGGCGGATCAGAATGGGCTGTTCTGTGGCTACACAGCCCCAATCACAGTAAGCTGCAATGTATTGTGTATTCTCACATCTGTCTGTTACTTCAGTAGCTCTTCTGTGGGACAGGACAACACAGGCTAGCCTTTGCTCCCCACACACATTAGTGAGGCATGGGTGCCTATGATCCTGTCACCAGTTCACTGTTTGCCCTTTCTTAGATACTCTTGGTAAGTACTAACTACTGCAGACCAGGAGCACCCAACAAGACCTGCAGTCTGGCAGATGCTCTGACCCAGCTGTCCATCCATCACAATTTGGCCCATGTCAGAGTCGTAAGCCAAGACAAAGCAAAAGATGGATTCTGTGGCATAATGATGTCTAAAATAAAAGAAAAAGAGAAAAAAGAAGAAAGGAGACTGTGTGTGCATGTGTTCATGTCAGACACCAGACTGCTGCCTGTCCCCTGGTCATACAACTGACCTCATTTGCCTTCTAAAGCCTTCAAGTTAACTGTCTGAGGAAGTGCATGCTCGTGTTCAAGCTTGTTCTGTACTGTCCCCATGCACACCTACATGCACACAAGGACGCAACACACACATGTACAGTGTGGTGACCCTAATTCACTATTCACCCTGGAACAGATTTTGGCACTAATCCCGCATGTGGTCCTGTCTGAGCCAGTGAACTGGATGTGAATGATATTGATACATGACTGATATTACTGTACATTATGTTGGGTGACTGCTCTATACGTGTGACAGAGAAGTAGGAGGTGCTAACCACAATGGATTTCAGAGTAACACAGACACCTTGATCCCATTTTACATTGTGTGGAGAAATGTGTTAGCATGTGTGACATAAACCAGGAGGAAGTCATTGTTCAGCTGAACTTTAAAGCGTTAGATGAGGGGTGACAAAGTGGACAATGGTTCCTAGGATGCACAAATCCTGCAAACCAGCAGAGTCTTTGAAAGGAAGACATTTCCTCTTCAGAAGTTGAAAGGCAAATCATTCCCCACCTTCTGCTTCAAACACATATATTTTATGTTTATATACATTTGACACTGAATTCTCTTCCTCCTAATGTTAATGTCCTGGGCACCCTTGCCTGGATCTAAAACAAGGTTATGCATATATACGCTGGAGCTATTGATTTCCGCTCCCACCTCTCATCCCTCCTGCTTGTCTGTAACATGGACACACACACACACACACACACAGTATACAACAATCATAAAATGTTTTTTTGACAAATTTAATAAAAAATACGTGAACTTACATCTTTTTGAACACTTAGTAGTGGCATTCTGTCTAAATGTCATATGGGTGGTTTTGTTTCAAGTAGATTTAAAACTAAATATGACAATTAAAGAAGAAATGTTGAATGGAACTGGCACCTTCTTATGCTCTTTTTCTCATAAAAAATAAAACCTTTGCATTTTACTTGACAAGGTAAAAATAACATTTGAATTGAACAAATAATGCTATGAGCCCAGTTGGGTAGGCGACAGTGGTGCCTAACCTTAACCACACTGTAGCTGCTATATATATATATAGATATATAGATAGATAGATATTGTAGAAAACTGTACTGTACTGGCACTGGAAAAAACATCATAGACCAAATGCTAATCTGGGATTTTATTGAAATATTCAATATCTACGTATGTTTTGTCTGCTGACAGGATTGTCAGTGCTGTGAATTACAAGGTCTAAGGTCAAGCCTACCAAACTCAGTGAAGTGATTTGCAGCAGGTAGCACTAAATAAAGTTGAATAGAAATCAACTTCGCCTGGTTCTTGCTGCAGTGTAGATGTTTGAATAGACTTTATATCAGTTGCATCCAAAAATTGTCTCATTGTGCTACTGAAAGGATTTTGTGAGATTTTTGTCCATAAGTTTTCTATTAACTGTCTCATTCAACCACATTATATGAGAGGTCATTGCAACAGTCATCATGACACTTAGGTCATGGATCACAGTGTCTTGTTGATGTACTCGATTAAGGCAAAATCATAAGAGGCCATTTGCAGATGGGAAGCAGAGTTCGAAAGCTTAGTTTTAAGTGACTTCAAATCAAACCATGAGTACTTGTACAGCACCTCGTCCGCCTGCCCTGGTTCCATCAACAGCTCCGCACCAACAGGCGCTGGAGTGCACTCCCAGCGGCGAGGCACACCTGCTCACAATCAGCAGAGCAGTACTTAAGGTGAGCATTGGTGTGTCCTTGTCACCAGATGATCTCTCAATCTCGTCCGCCTGCCCTGGTTCCATCAACAGCTCCGCACCAACAGGCGCTGGAGTGCACTCCCAGCGGCGAGGCACACCTGCTCACAATCAGCAGAGCAGTACTTAAGGTGAGCATTGGTGTGTCCTTGTCACCAGATGATCTCTCAATATCCCGCAATCATCAGTAAGCTTTCCGATCTGACTAACCTGTGTTTCCTTTTTGCCTTGATGATCCCTGTGCTTGTTTTTTTTTTTGCATTTATCTGAACTGAACTAAACTGAACTGTGAATTGAACTAAGCTGAACTCTGAACCGAAGTGTGAGCTGATTTTTTGTTTTCTACCAGAGGAAGTCCCCTTGAATTTTTTGTATGAACTATTGTTTCGGGGAGCTTGGTTTTTGTTTGCTTTTTTGGAGCCTGTTGTCTCCTTGCAATTTGAGCTTTTGTTTAAGGATTATCCTGTGAGACATACGCACCATCCACGGTGACTCAGCTTCCCAGACGCCCCTTCCACACTGGCATAAAGCTGGGCTGCAATCTCATCAGCTGTGAACCACAGCTCCCCCCTACCAGCAGATCCACGCACCGGCCAGCAGTCACCTCGTCACCTCCTGCCTCACAGCATCATTCTTCATACCCAGGTCCCCTTCATTATTTCCCACATAGTCATTATTGATCTGCTTAGTCTTCTCAGCCCCCTCCTCTGTTTTCAATTTATTGGTTGTCTCTACTCGCCGCACCCAGGGTTGCTCAACTAGTGGTCCAGTCGACACAGCTCCCAGCCGCCCGTAACCAGCCGTAACGTCCACACTACTTCTTACATCTTCTGTCACCATCCCTGATTAAAAATCCTTTTTATCTGAAGTCTGTGTCCAGGTCCTGCACTTACTGGGTCCTCATTTTCTAATCCTGCTGGCTAGCCGTAACAGTACTACACGAGGCAGAAAGTTTTTCGTAGAACTTCATTATTGTCTCAGATCATACCCTAAACTGTGCTGTAAATACATATTGACACAAAATGGAAGTTAAAAACCAAAATCATTATCATAAGTGGTAGCCTGTAAACCATATTAACTCAAAACCAAAGATGACAAACATTAAATTTCCCTTTCAGTGACTGAAATCTCCACCAAATTTCGTTCTCCCAAAACTTGGCCTGTTTCCATAAGAAAGGGCTTTACTAATGTGATTTCTGTGGTCATGAGCCTGCACTGATTTTTTTACAAGAAAAAATGAGGTCTGATTGTTAGACGCGCGTCTTGTGTCGACGTCCCACAGCTATAGATAGACAAATAGATCAACTGGCCGACAGTGGTGAATGAGTGGCGGAGTGCCAAAGCCAATAAGAAGCAGTGGTGGGAGCCAGGAGGAGGGGAGACACTCATGTATTATTCATGATTATTTGAATAATCCCTAGACAGTGGAGAGTGACAGTCTGTGAGAGTATTCATGTATGTGTGTGACAGTGATTTAAGGTAAAAGAAAATAAAAGGTGGATTATCACTTGGGCCAGTACGTCTCTGATTTGGGATGTTAGCTGACAGAATACCATATACAATATAAGTACTTAATAGAGCAGGTACAACCACAGCAGTGTATTGCAACCATCTATCTGTTGTATCATAGTATTTAGCCTATTACTATCCTTGAAACAACATGGCATTGTATACCATATATATTTTCACTCTGTTTCTCTAAGACCATTTGTCCTTTGACCTTTTGCCTCATGAAAATCCTTTAAACAGAAAACAAGAGACATTTTGTTGGCCCCACCTCCTGTCAGCAACTGCTCCAGAGAAACTTTTTTGGGAAAGTATAGAAGAATTTGTTCAACCCCAACAGATCAAAGAATTTATATAATGTGTTTTTGAACTGTAGAAGAAGTGAATTTAGAAATTAACCTGATTCTATCCATCTAATTGGCATTAAATCTGGTATTTTGTCCACTGATGGCCTTTTTTTCTCCAACAGATGGTTGGTCAAATAGTCTTCCAAGAGCTTTGTAGGTGGGATTAAGAATAGACACATCATCCTCCTACAAATAACTGGAGTTATTAGTTATACATAATGGTTGTATTAAGAGAACTGGAAGTTGTATTTTTCTAAAGCTTTCCTAGACTGTACATTCCACTTCTGAAGCACCTGTGTCGACTTAAAATATCATTAGAATACACTACTTTTTTCTTAGCCAAAAAAACAAACAAACAAACAAAAAACAAAACAAAAAACACTAAACTGAAAGTGTTTTGAAGACTGATACTGTATGTAGAATGTCTGCATAGCAATATACAGGACGTTTTAGACCATGGTAAAATGTTTGCATCTGTTTTTATCAGTGGTGTACTGGAATATGTTTTCAGTCTCTCTGACTGGAGGAAAAGTATTTGGTGTGTACAGATAGTGAACAGTGTTCATAGTGTACAGTGGATATGAAGTCTTTGGTGGTTTCTCAAGACACAAAGTTACTAAACTGCTTATTTACAAGTTTATGTAAAAGTTAAGGCTTATGTTAATACTAGTAATTTGAACCCAGTTAAGTTGAATATAACGACACTGTTATGGTATGTCCCCCCTCACCAGGAGGGTGAGGGAGAACTGAGGTAGGACTCAATTGTGCGGACCCAGGTGCTAGTAGAAAAATAGTGATTTAATGAGAAAACACAAAGTAACAAAAGAACACAACAAAGTCCATGTACTTATACAGTCCGGGTAAGGTAGAGATGGGTGAGGAGACCAGGATGAGCAGGTAAGAAGACAGGAGGACGGCGGATGTAGAGAAGACAGGTGAAAAATAACACAGGAGAACAGAAGATCAGCAGGTATAGCGCTAGCTGTCAGGTACCCACGGCTGGGAAGATCACCGTCAGATACGTACAACAGGAGAAAACAAAAGAACACCACGTATGTATATCTGCAACCACACAGGGAACTGTCAGCGTTGTGTAACTCATATAACTTGTGGCTATGATTGTATAAACCAACGTACGAAAGTAATCAACTGCACAGGGACTGTCAGCGTTGAAAGCTCACGTACAAATGACACAAAACACATGTATGAGGTATAAGCTTCACTTTGTCACGTAAGTAACGTATTGTACATTGGGGAGACCAGGATGAACAGACGAGTAGATAGGCTGACAGCAGGAACCAGGAGTGTAGGTGGATGAGGACGGACAGGTGAAAAAGAAAAAAAGAGAAGCGAAAGCACCGACATCAACAGCACAGGGACTGTCAGCGTTGACATCAAGAAATGTGTGGCTAAACTCATATAATTAATGTACATCAGAAAATCAACTACACAGCAACTGTCAGTGTTGAAATCCCGCGACGTATAACACAAACATATAAATACGTATCGTTAGTTGGTGTATAGGTATGGTGTAAAGTATACATATAGCAATGCTCCGGCGACGGCGGAGCGTCTGCCAGAGGTATAAATAAGGAAGGACTCAATCAGCGGGATGCACCCCAGCTGTGTGCACCAACAAACGAGTCGCTAATTACCGAATGCACACAGCTGAGGTGCGAGATCCTGCAGGTCTTGAGAACAGAGGAGAGAAAGGTGAAAGAGAGGCAGGTTGCGCCAAGCGGACCTGACAGACACACAAGGGTGTGTCCTTATATCCCCCTTGTGTGTGTATTTAGATAAACAACACACATTTAAATATGCTTATGTTGACCCCCGTTCTTTTCACCACATTAACGCTGAGAGACGAAGCAGTCCAAGTAACTTCAAAACAGTGCTGATTTAGTCAATGATCACAGGTAAAATTAACATTACACGCTCAGGAGTCTTTGCACCTCCAACATGCACGCAGGCAGCCGGAAGATGGACAAAGCCCCCCGAACCCTAACAGGCCTATACATTATATCACTTTGGGCTAGCCCATACTACTCAGGGACGCCAAACCGTGACTTCTCCGGTGCCAGCTTTGCCGCTGACCATAGCAGTAGTCAAAGCATGAAGAAACTCAATGTGTGATTGTCTGTTGATTGTGTGGTGTGTATCTAAGACATTCTGACATGACATCTAGTGACATGTCATGACATTAAGCATAAGAAAATATTATGATTACAATTATGATTAAACACGTCATAATAATAATAAACATTCTGTCTCCTAACAGTAATCAACTTTCTATCTAGTTATCCTTGAACATAAACAA
>NW_018128063.1:1300391-1302504 GCF_001952655.1 Monopterus albus | reverse complement strand
TTTGAGCAGACAGAATTGTGGAAATGCATAAACATCATGTGTAGCAAGCTTTCATTGGTTAATCATAACATTAGGGGGTAACTAATACACAGAAGAAAACAAAGATTCCCTTGCATCCTATCGCAATCATAAACCCCACTCAATGAGAATTTAAGTTACCATTACCAATTACCATTAACACTTACCAAACTTAACCATCAAAAATCAATTAACAAACTACGAGTTCACACCACCTACGTGTACGCAAGAATATATCAGTATGTATTAACCTTTGTCTACACTAAACATTTCTAATACATGAAGTGTCTAGCCAATGTCTATCTGAAAATACCTAACACTTACAAAGTACTTACAAACTAAAGTTCCTCTAGAAACTCCTAAACATCATCAAACACACATTTTAAAACCCTTAAAAGAAAGAATGTTGGTTGAATGACTGCATTATAAAACAATATTTATGCTAATGTGTCAGCAGGCAGAAGTAAAACTCCAGTGAGCTGCTGGGGGGAAATGGACAACTTGGAACCAGTGCTCTCATCATTTCTCAGTTGTCAGACCACACTAGCAATACACATATTATATTACTCATTGTTTTCATGTTTCACTCACAGCTGCAGACAAATGAAGAGTAGAGCAAGAATAGACAAAAAAGAGAAAGTCTAGAAGGACAAGAACTCAACTCCTTTGTTATGTTAAACTGGGGTCATTTTGTGAATAATTGCAGTTTCTTCTCTGACTTCAGATCTGGCCCCTTGTTAACACAGTCTGCCATTATCATAATCAACTAGCAAAGATCTGGCCTCTGGTCTGCAATCAGCTAAATTAAGGACTCTTTACAGGAGGGAGACTGGAGCATGCACACATTACAATGCAGGATTACACTTAGTTTCTATGACTACATGTTCTTAATTTCACATTCATTTTACATTATTACATGTAAGAATAGTGAGCATTAGTGCAATATAGCACATAGAGCTACCATCTCTTGCAACATTTATCATGGCATCAAAAAGAATTCTTGCACCTTCGATTTTTCCCCACTTTATTGTGTTGTAGATGTAATTTTACATGGATAAACCTGCCATTATTGCCCATCACTCTATACTCAATAACCATAGGTGTCGTTAGACCCTTTTTACTGTGTCACATGCTCCAGTATTGATTTGCTGAGCCCCAGTAAAATCACATGTTCAGTTTTAACAGGCTCCTTTATTTGGCAGTGGATTAATTTAGATCCATAATAGTAGGAAACAAACTGATTTGTTGTTCTAATCCAGAAGGTCAAAGCAAAATATATGATGAGGCACAGCGGTCAGGGTTCGTACACCACGGTGTGCACGTATACACGTCATGCACCTGTAACCCTTGTATGGGAGACACTGAGGGCCAGAACACTCTAAGTCCGTTGACTGAATAATGACAGGGACACTCAGGAATAACCAGGACACACCACATTGCAGGAACAGGCAACTGTATTAACAATGCAACAACAATTACCACAATGACAAGGATGATTAAAGCCGGCATATAAATTTCTTTTTTTGTTTTTGTTTTAAAGGGAATAGCCCCTTTCATGGGTGCACCCTGAACAAAATAACCAAATAAAATAGTCCAGCTCACGTCCTTTGGAGCAAGGGCAATATAGTCCTACTGCGTACGCGGCGAGGCAGGTGACGATTAAAGGGAGGTTCCAATCCCTGTACTCAAATGGGTGGCTCGCCACTCCCCATCAAGGAGAGACTCCAGTTCACCAGTAGGTCCATTCACCATCCAGGATCCAGGGCCAGGAAAGGAATGACCAAAAGAGGGGAACAAAAAAACCCAGCCTGTATAACACAACAGGTGATTTGTAATGTGAGCATACAAAGTATTCTAACTTTTTTTTTTAAAGTGTTTTTAGCTGGTCCTTCTTAACTAACTGTACAGTTTTTTTATTTATCAACTCAATGTGTAACACAACTTCTCTTATTAACCCATGGGTTTAGCTTAATAGTTCCATTAAGATGTTCTA
Organism: Monopterus albus; assembly: GCF_001952655.1. NCBI lineage: Eukaryota > Metazoa > Chordata > Actinopteri > Synbranchiformes > Synbranchidae > Monopterus > Monopterus albus. The sequence goes on along the minus strand of NW_018128063.1, from coordinate 1,300,493 downwards.
TCTAGTCATAAAAGGGTGTTATACCCCAGTTCTTTTACTGGACAGATCTGAGTAAAAAAGGAGTCCGCCTTTCTTGATTTTAGTGCTGGTTTATTTACAAAA
>NW_018128063.1:1297992-1300235 GCF_001952655.1 Monopterus albus | reverse complement strand
TTATCTAGAGCTCCGCATGCTTGGAGCAGCTGGACATAACAAAATGAAGAATTCCATGTGTGTGTGTATGTTGTATGCGTGATGTGTAACTAAAACATCCATTCAGACATAATTCTTACACAAGATTAAAACAAGAAAACAACTGGTATTAAGGTACACTTCTCAGAGTCAACATTATCTTCTAACCTTGAAGCAGAGCACACATGAGCAGACTTTAAATTTTACTAAACTGCATTACTAACACATTAAAGTCTAACACATTAAAGTCTAATAATTATCTGACTAATTTATTAATTTCTACCAAGAGAGTGGACTACATTCGCTTAGTGCAAATACAGTCAACGACAATTAACTAACACTTAATAATTTCTTCACAATACACCATATAAGATAACAATTACAATAAACGTTTCTGTCTCTATTCTAACCGGTGCAAGTATTTTACTGAGCAACGTGATTACACACCACACCCCATGGTAGCATATAAGCTAGTCATAAGATAAGCTAATTCACGGATTTTCTCATAGCTTTACTCACCGAAAAACTTCAAAACACAAAACACGGTCTCAAGTTCTTGTATATCCATCGTGTCCAGTCCGTCTGCTGGTTTTAATACAATCTCTCTCAGCTTTTCTTCTATTTGTATTCAAGCTAGTTCACCTGGAATGACATCGCTTCTAGCAGCTCAGGCCCCTTCAATCTAGTGGAGAGTCACTTAGCTTGAGCAAAAAGAAAGGAAGGCGGGTTTAGCTTTCAAGTAAAGTCACTCAAAGTAAAGCCTTTCAAAATAAAATACCCCCATAACTCTGGGATGAAAGCAGTGACAATAATTAATTAATCAATCAATTAATTTATAAAATAAAATAAAACATAATTGCTGACCAATGAATTACGATTAATACTCTTGGGTTTACCCATGGGTTACACACCTCATAGCTGGTACGCTGTAGTGTACAAGCAGCAATCCATGTATTGGCATGTGAAACAAAAGAAAAGAAGGGACTGAGGTGTATGATGGGAACTAAATTAAGGTTTTTGAATAATACCGATAATCTTATTTTGACTGAGATATTACTGACATCAATGTATATGATCATTTGAACTACTCTTAAAACCCCATTTATTGGTGTACTACATATAATAAAATGAATGCCAGGTATGTTTCATAATACATTCACAATGGACAGCACATTTCATTCATACAGTAAAAATTAAAGAAAAATTAAGTAATGGGGTACTGTGCCCCAGTAGAGCTTTATGTCTGGCAGTCAATGACCCGTAATGACAAAATGAAAACAAGCAAGATGGGACCCGTCATCTCCCAACGGAGGGTCAGAGGTTCAAATCTCGGTGCCTGCAGTCCATGTGTTGAAGTGTCTTTGGGAATGACATTGAACCCCCAAGTTGCCCCCGATGGTTAGAGCCATCGGTTAACAAATTTATTTAAAATCAAAAGCAAAAAACAAAACAAACCAACAAAAAGACCCTTAATTCAGTATTTTGTAGAAATAACCGTGGGTGTGGCTCCAATAGCAGATTTGTTGTTGTTTTCATCATCACTTGTTTTGTTGAAATAACCTGCAAGCCTTACAGTTTCCTTAAAGTATCAATGGCATGCTCATCTTGCTTGTTTCCAGCCATTTGTTAGCGGAACCTTTGACGGACTGCTGTTTCCTGCAGTAAACCGTACTCATTTCCTGTTTTCTGTACTTGCACTGTTGTGCTTGCTTCCAGATTGTTTAGGAATTAAACTCACTATTTTCTAGGTTCATCTGAATTTTTGAGTGACAACATACGCTTGCACCACTTAAAGCACTTGTGTTGCAGAAGTTCTTGCTAACTACCAAATTTAACTTGCTACTTTAGGTCGGCTAGTTTAGAAGCTAGCTAAGTTAATCGAGAGCAATGGCTTCCCCCTCTTCTTCTCCTCCTTTCTCTTGCTCGGAGTGTCGCATGTTCAGTTATTCCTCTGCCTCCTTTAGCGATAATGGTACTTGTAATAAATGTCAGATGCTAGCAGCAATGGAGGCGAGGCTCACAGACTTAGAAGCGCGGCTCCACACCATGGAGAATAGGCCAGCTAGCTATCTCAGACAGGTGGCTGGGTGACAGTTCGCAAGAGTCGTAGCTCCAAACGAATGTCCATGGAGCATCACCTGCCTGCTCACGTTTCAAATCGATTTTCCCCACTCAGCGACACGCCTGCTGAGAAAACAACTCTGGTAATTGGAGACTCCATAGTC
>NW_018128063.1:1290553-1292771 GCF_001952655.1 Monopterus albus | reverse complement strand
GCTTTTCTTCTTTTGTCTCTCCTCTATCCACTCACCCCAACCGGTCGAGGCAGAAGGCCGCCCACCAAGAGCCGGGGTCTGTCGGAGGTTTCTTCCGTTAAAGGGAGTTTTTCCTCCCCACTGTCGCCAAGTGCTTGCTCAAGGGGGATTTGTTGGGTTTTCTCTATGTAATAATAGTGATAACAGTAAGGTCTAGACCTTACTTTGTAAAGTGTCCTGAGATGACTTTTGTTGTGATTTGGCGCTATACAAATAAAATTTGATTTGATTTAGAGCATCCACTCTGGCCAGACATAGAAATTCCCATGGGGCACTTTACAAAACAGTGCTTTCATACTGTAGCATTCCAATTCTTTTAACCATGCTAACTCTGAGAGACGAGGCAGTCCAAGTAACTTCAAAACAGTGCTGATTTATTCAATGAACACAGGTAAAAATTAACATTACATGCTCAGGTATCTTGCACCTCCAACATGCACGCAGGCAGCTGAAAGATGAAAGACCCCTGAACCCCAACAGGCCTATACATTTATCACTTAGGTTGGGCTAGCCCCATTCTACACAGGAACGCCAAACCGTGACGTGTCCTGGTGCCAGCTTTACAGCTGACCATGGCAATAGTCAAAACATATGGAAAAATCGATGTGTGTGTGTCTCTGTTGATTTTGGTGTGTAGCTAAAAACATTCTAACACGACCTCTAGTGACATGTCGTGAAATTAAAAATAAGAAAATATTATGGCTATGGCTACAGTTATACACATCATAATAATAATATTAAAACAAGCCATGATGAGTGTAGAGCAGTATAAAATGAAGCTTCAAAATACAGGAAAATGGCAAAAAGGAAAAGTTACCAAACAAGTTGAGGAAGCAGACACTTTCCTAACTAACTGTCCGTGTTTTTTGCCTGAAATCAAAAATGTTCTACAAACCCAATCTTCAAAGCAGATGCCCACAGCTGTGATTCCTCCTATGCCAGCAACAACTCCTGATGCTCCAGTGACACAACCACTTATGCCCAAGACTGATTTTGTTCAGACATTAGAAACAAATACTGCCACTGCTCCACCTCCTCCATACAGTGATGCCCGTACCTTGCTCACCTCCTTCCAGATGCAACCACAATTGCCACAAACTCACACACAACCTAATCCAGTGTGCACACCTGTAACTGGCTCCCTGGTGAGTATTAAAAATGGCCTGTTCCAGACTGCCCCCTTCCCAGGTGACACCAACTCCAGGGCAGAAACAGCTGGGTACTTAGATGAGGTAGCAACTATGAATAACCGCCAGCCCCTTAATGACAGTGCCACCCAGGTGAACAATGGTTTGTTTGCGCATAGACAACAGACACCAATTGACTCTTCCTTTGTCACACGCTCAGTTGCTCTTTCACCTACACTAGACCGTGTTAGCAATACAGAATGCCAGACAGGCAACTCCAATATTTCTGAGTTGGTTTCGGCATTGAGCTCACATATAGCCGCCACTGCTAACTTTCCATCACCTTCACATAAACCTACACTTGGAAATGTTCACTCGTGTCTTGAGTCTCCACACTCTGCCAGGTCATGGTTTCAAATGCCTTTGACTACTACCACGTCACCTAGTGGGCGCATTGCCTCTTCTTACACTCCATTCTCTCTGCAAGATACCGCTATGATTAAATTCTGCATGCCAGACATAGATTCTGGGGGCGCTCTATGGATCAAGGCCTTCTTGGAGGCATGTGCAGGAATGGTGCCTGCATTAGGGGACTTTAGGCATGTCTTTTCTTCTTGTACTTCCCTAGGAATGTTAAAGGAGATTGAAAACCTTAGCAACACAGACACCGAACCTGATGATCTTCCTTTACATCAAGTTGTTGGCTCCTTGTGGCCTGTGATTCGTGACAAATATCCTATTCGCATGAAATCAACTGAACTTTGCAAAATTCCTCCTGAAGAAGGTGAAAGAGGCTCAGCATATTTGCTGTGGGTTAGAAGCATGTGGCAAGACAGAACTGGAGATGATCCTGCTAACAATGACACCCTTGAACTGCTTTTCAGAGGAGCAGTTGAATCTTCTCTGCCTCCTGCTGTTCAAACTGCATTAAAAGCTGTCGTTGGGCTGTCTGAACTGCCATACTCTCAATGGTCGGCTCATGTCGTTCACCATCTTAACAATGAATTAGAGCAACAGGGACAGGAAAGAAAAGACCTGACCAACCTGCAGAC
>NW_018128063.1:1289997-1290226 GCF_001952655.1 Monopterus albus | reverse complement strand
GAATCCTAGGGGCCCCAGAAAAAGTGATGCCTGTTTCCTTTGTGGAAGAAATGGACATTGGGCTGCTCAGTGCCCGTATAACAACACACCCCCACCCCCGCATTACCCACAGCCTAAAGCAGGAGTTCCTCAGTATGGACATGAAACTTATCCTCCTCCACCGACTGGACAGCATCAGGCCTCAGGGGCCGTCCAAATGGCCCAATAGGGGTGCCCAGGGCAGACAGCA
>NW_018128063.1:1288280-1289818 GCF_001952655.1 Monopterus albus | reverse complement strand
TCCCTGTTCCTTGTGTTTGGAAAACCTTGTCCTTCCAACACTCATTCCTCTTGTCTCCCTCGTGTCCGGTCAATCTCTTGGCCCGAGACATTATGTGACTGTCAGCAGACAGGATGTTTCCCAAAATGTGTCACTGCTTTTAGCTCCATGACATGTAGATATCACTTTCCCGGACGGGACTGTGCAGCGTTGTGCAACGCCCAGACATGCATTGCATCAGATGGTACAGACAACTGTAAAGCCAGGCTCTGCCATGCCTGAAGATGGAGCAGAAGTTTGGTGGGGATTAATAACCGATTTTGTCCACACTCAACTGTACACAACTTTTTCTCAGTGGCTCCCATGGATCTTGATTATGCACATGTATTCCGATCCTGTAGACCCACCTTAAATTACAACCTGGAAGGTGATGATAATTATTGTTAGGTATTTTTAGTCAGATAGATATTGGATAGATACTTTATGTATTAGAAATGTTTAGTGGAGATAGGATGTCTAGTTAGACTGTTAAATGTTTAGTCATGCTTATGAGTTTCTACAGGGTACATCTGGTCAAGGATAACTAGAGAGAAGAGTTGATGACTGTCAGCAGACAGGGTGTTTAATATTATTATTATGACATGTATAACTGTAGCCTTAGCCATAATATGTTCTTATGTTTAAGTCACGACATGTTACTAGAGGCCGTGAGAATGTTTTTAGCTACACACCACTTAATCAGCAGACACACACACATGCACATTGATTTGCTTCATGTTTTGACTACTGCTATGACCAGCTGCAAAGCTGGCAACAGAGATGTCTCGGTTTACGTTTCTGTGTAGTATGGGGCTAGCCCAACCGAGGGGATATAATGTATAGGCCTGGTGGGTTCAGGGTCTTTCATCTTACATCTGCCTGCGTGCAGTTTGGAGGTGCAAGATACCTGAGCGTGTAATGTTAATTTTACCTGTGATCCTTTGAATAAATCAGCACTGTTTTGAAGTTACTTGGACTGCCTCGTCTCTCAGAGTTAGCAAATGGTAACAAGAACCAAAGACCAACAATTATGATGCATTATGGGAAGGAGTGATCGAACAATATCACACATCCGGAGACTTTCCCAGTGTTTCTGTCTCCAACATTTATGTTGGCCCGGAAGGAGTGGTGGCTGCCATCTCCCTACCTGAAACTCTGCAACATTTGTATGCATTACAATACATCTCTGCTCCTCATATCACTCTGAAGGTGTCAGACGGAGGAGAAGCCAAGAACCTAGGCCCTATGATCAAGCGGTGCCAGGCAGCCTCAGATTGGCAGGCTACTCAAAATAAGTATCTTGAGTATTCACCATCTTTGAAAGTTTATAAAATCACTCATTCATCTTATCTTACGTTGGAGCCTGAGAAGCACTATTTGACACGCTCACATGGTCGAGAACATACGGACCACCCCGGTACTCATGATCTCTTGTCCAGGCTCCCAGATTCCTTGTGGTCAGAAGGCCCTATGAATGTGGGGCTCATTAACATCCCACCGGTGCATATTCCTCTCAAGCC
>NW_018128063.1:1281278-1287287 GCF_001952655.1 Monopterus albus | reverse complement strand
ATGCTAACAAGGTGGTTTGGGAAATGGAAGGGCCTAATTACTTCCATTATGATGTCAATGGCCGTCTTCCTTGCCATTCTTGTCCTTTGTGGGTGTTGTTGCATCCCATGCATCAGAGCTCTATGTGTTAAGTGCATAGACAAAACATTAAATGACAAAGCTGCACCCTCTTCTTACCAGTTAGCTGTAGTAGAAACGGAGGGTGTGGCATTAGTTTCTCTCCCACAGCTCTCCACCAACACCGCGATCCTGCAAGACAGCGAATATGAAGACCTCCATCCTGCCCGCCGACTCATTTCCCCCTCCCCCTCCTCCTACTCCCCAATAAATACATTGCTTGCTAAGGTTAATACATTCTCCATATATGCTTACACACATGTAGCAGACGTTATACTTATAGGTTAAGGATTTTATTGTGCTCATTGCCCGAGTTATTGTCAATTGAGTTAGTAAAGGTCTTAAGCTCCTGAGAGAGACTATCTCTACTCTCAGTAAATGTTATGTATCTCTTGACAGGTTGGTTTAGCTTGTGCTATAATTATTGTGTATCAGTTGTTACACATAATGTTTATCATTTCCACAGGCTATGAGCAAGGAAGAATGCTTGCAGCTAATTTAATGCAACGAAGAACAGCTTACACATATCCGCTCACATATAGGTCATATATGCAACGAAGTAACTGCTTACACCTCAGGTAGACTCCAAAAGGGGGACTTTGGTCCTCCCCTGGTTGGATGACTTGTCAGGACAGTTTGGGGCCCTGTCTTGTGGTTATCTGGGTGTGGATCGGTTTTCCAATACAGAAACGCAACTCCTCACCATGTTTGATCGAGATGATTAAATCATGGCGAAGGGGGGATTGTTAGGATTGGATTTCAGGAGTTACAGTTGTTTTATTTACTGTTAGTATTATTTTGCTTTTATAATGATAGAGTTTAGTATGACTGTGTTTCATTAGCAGCACCATGTATCAGTATTAACCTGGCTCTCATGCATGCATTAAAGTTATAATATTCAGCTTTGAGTCAACTTGTAGTATTTTTCATCTTCTTGGAAAATTGTGCAAGAATAGATTGCATAAATAAGTGTCGTTCTGGAAACGATAGATAAGATACTGTTAATTTATGCTACTTAACAGACGTGAAGTCTGACGGGCTTGAACTGGTCACTCATGTCTGAAGCATGAGTGAGGGTTTTTTTTACAACAGAATCAGGGAAGTAAGTGACATAGCTAACTGCATGTCCACTTTCAGTTAGAGAGAAATGCCTGAAAATAGAGAAACGCCTGAAGATAACAACACACACACACACACACATACTGCTTATACGAACATTCTAGAATATTTACGTGACCACCCATGTACTGGGCAGTCCCAGCCCAAGAAGATAAATGTGAATGATTTTTGATTATCTAGGCTCTTGGGACTTGTCATCTCATAGAGCCCAGCGCTGTAATAACTCTGCATTTAACCAGAAGAAAATAAATCTACGTAAAGCTGATTCCTGTTTCCTGAGTGTTACTTCTTGGGGCCTTCAGATAAAAGAACCGGTTGCAGCTAAAACATTGTATAACATTGTGACACGTACAATGAAATTATGTTTGGAGCCAAGGGCCCCGGGCAGCTGCGTGCATATGCACCACCATCATTAGTTTGAGTCTTGTTTTCATACTGAAAAAAGGGCTGTCAATGAAAATTTTTCATCATAGATTTTTGTTGATGAAATTAGCACTGGCTCCTTCTTGACCTTGGAAATAGTCATCACATGATCTTCCTGAGCAGATGGAGTTTTCCCAGGTATCAATGCAATGGTGAATGTTCAAAATCCAATCTTTCTGAGCACTTTAAGAATGTTTCATCCATGTTTTCTCAAAAGTTGAAACTGAAAGTCATTCTTGACCTTGAACAGCTCTGCAAAAGTAATCTCACCACCATTTTGAGTTTTTGAGTGATGTTTCTTATTGAATGAGCAGTACATCACTTTGTGAATAACACTGATGTCAAGTCATGTCACATTTTAAGTATTTATTTGGAGACAAACAATAGACAATGCATCACTATCCAACTGTCTGTGCATTCAGTCTGCATGCTTTTGGCAGGGCACTCTTCCCTAGAAATGAGCTAGGGGAGGGCCAGGTTCCACAACCTTCCTACCTCCCTTCCTCTCTCTCTTTCTTTCTTTATGTGCAAGGCCTCAAGCATCCACGGTGCTGAACTGTCTGTAATCGATTTGTCTGTGAAGGCAAAGTGTCACACTTAGAGAACCGCAATGCAATTCTCTCTCTCTTAGTGACAATGCACCCCCAGCCCACACCCAAGGGAGCTTGAGCGATGCAGAGAGACTCTTCTTGTGAGATAAAGAATGGGAAGATACTTCAATCTACCCATAACAGCAATGTAGCACTATTACTGATACTAGTGTTATTATAGATATCACAGGCAGTGCTGTTGTCACTTTTACTATTATCACTGCTACTGCAGCACTTATTGCTAATAATACTGTCAGTATATCCATTGCTGCTTTAAAGAATGTCTTTAGTTTCTGTAATGTAACAAATTTACAAGTGACATAACTCCACAAAGGAAATATTCTGTAGATTTGAGAGGAATTTAATCAGATTGTACAAAGATTACATTTAATTTCATTTTCTCAAAAGTGGACTTGGCCAAATTAACTTAACCTTTTGTTTAGCATATAGCTAGCACTAGGCAGAAATGAAGTAAAAAGTTGAAATCAAAGTAACCCAGGTAAGAAAAAGCTAAGGCCAGGCTAAGACTAACATAAAGGGATAAATAAAAAAATGTATGTATATGTGACATATTTGACCACCTAGCAGCAAAAATAATGCAGACACATGGGATAAGAATTTGAAAAATGTATCATTGCTTATGATTTTCCCTGTCTTAAACAAGCAAACAATGGATATGTCAACTGGTGCAAAAAGTAATGAAAGCAAGAGCAAAATGAGAAAAAAAATTCAAATATTTTAGCCTGTAACATCCACAGTTGTTCACTATTAAATTAATGTGTCCTTTGACTTTGATGTGTATGCCTGTGGGTGTTAAGGTCAATGAGTAATTACAATACCCCCAGTATACACACTGGTGCTAATCTATGTTGGTACCATGGTGAGTTACACAAAGCCAACACTGACCTGCTGTGTACAACCTGACCTAGCATCTGTATGCTTCTGTTTTTGCCCACCCACTGTGTGGCTGTGGGGTTGGAGGGGGAGGGTGAAGGTGTTTGCGTGCAAATGTGTTTGTGTATCTCGAGCACACACCTGATGGGCAGTATCTCCTGTTTCACAGTAAGGTCACAGATGGAACAGGCACACACACTCAAGTATACAGACACACACACACCTGGCAGAGTATTATAATACTACTGTAGCATGAACTTGGAGAGATCAGGGAGGTGGTATGATGCGGAAAGAGGCTATGGTAGACTCTGAAGGGACATTGCTGTATTATACCAGTGTTCACTTACAGACACACTTGAGCTAAATAAAAATGTAAGCTCCATTCTTTACAAGTAAATATTTTAAATATGAAATGGCATACTTTCTTCATTTGGAATATGTATACACAAAACAAAACAGAAAAAACGAAACAACTGACAACAAAAATCCCATCGTGCTGGGAATGATTTCAATGTGATATTCAGAGCACACTGCACAATACATTTACTGCATAAACAAATTTTATTACTTTAATATTATTACTGTATCAATTTTAAACAGCCACATTTAATTATCCACACCCCCAAATTTTCTAAAACCCGTATCTGTGTATCCCTAAAACTTGCTCCTGCTTTTTTTTTTAAGGAATCATTTTTCTTCAGCTGGTCACATCCCCTATTCTCTGTTTTCTTTTACTTGTAGTACCTTGTAGTACTGTTAAGTGCAGGTGTTGGGTAAATACAGTAGCACACAAGGCTGGGTCAGGATCTGCAAGCTTTTTTTAGGGCTTCTTTTAACCTACTTACAGATGGGTGACAAATTAAAGGTAAAACTAACAAAGTGAGCAACATACACTTTTTAAGTGTCTCCAGAGCAGCTTCGGTGCTCCTCTGTTGGAGGGAGGAAGCATCATTCTTCCAAAAGATGTTCCCTCATTGTGTCCAAGACATTTTTTCATCCTTAGGAAGCCATTCAGTGACCTAGAGCTACAAAAAAACAAAAAACAAAACACCATTTCTGTTCTGGTTCCACCTTCTTTAATGTGAGGAACTGATGCTTTTCTTTGTCAGACATGCTTATAAACTGAATATCTTTGATTTATTCTGGAATTTCCTTTTCAATTTGTCTCCCATATGTAGGTGCCAGATACATACTGTATGTGCTTTGGCCAATAGAGGAATGCACTTGAATGGAAAGTATTTGTATAACAAAGGAAGTTTATGTACTTTAACAAAAAAGTTTCAGTAAAGTTATGTTTTAATTGTGAACTATTGCTCACTTGGCTGCAGTGCAATACAGTGAGCATGAGAGAGCAAGAGATATTGAGAGACAAGTAGAGAAACAGAAAAAAATGTGAAAGAGAGAAGTGACAGGAAGAGACAATTTGAGAAACCTGGACACTAAGAGACCAATATGGGGGATGAAAGAAAGAAAGGGAAAAGATAGCGAATGGAGGTAGAGTGAGCAGGAGAGACACAGTGCCCTTAATTGCTTGGAGGGAGCATGACAATTGAGAAGAGAGTAGAGGGAGGCAAATCTCCAGTAGTATTGATCAGTTCGGTTCTTCCATTTCTGTCGCCCCAACCCACTCCTGCATCACCCCCTTCAACTAATTTGCACCCGTAATTTAAATTGGAGCATGTTTGTGTTTGTGTGTGCGTACAAGGGTGTGTGTTGAGGTCGTTTTGCACAGTCTTTGTCCTTCACTGTGTGCCTACATCTCTTTTGTATTCATTTACTTGCTAATGCGCTTGTCTATCATGTGTCAGTGCAGAGGAACCTGAAGTATTGCCAGAAATAGTGCAGTGACCAGTGGACACTAACTGTGTTTGTGTGTGTGTAAATGTGTATGTTTTTGTCAATCATATTTGATGCTATGTTAATTTGTGTACATAGATGTATGTATTTGGGAAATGTTGGAGTGAAGGATGAAGAGTGTATCTGTTCATGTTTGAGCGTGTGGTATGTGACGAGTATGGTGGTGGCAGCAGCGGGGGGCCCTTGATCAATTTCTCTCCCTGCACCTCCTCCCAGTCTTAATGAGACGGTCCTCAAAATCGAAACCCCCCCCAACCCTGGCCACACGCACACACACACCTACATACGAAAAAAGAAGTATGAATGCAAATAATACAAACAGCATTTATAAATGGGGGTGTCACCATCAAGGCTATAACATTCCACCCTTGTCCCAGGCCCAGACTGAATCGATTCCTAACCAGACACATCCCCACCCCCTCATCTAACACTACCTCGTGCCCAAACACAATGACCAGAGCCCTGCTGGTTCTGCAAACAATAGGAGAAAGGACCAGAACCTTAAGCGACTGTGTGTGTGTGTGTGTGTGTGTGTGTATTTCATAGAGTCAAAAAAGGTGAATAGCTGCATTTCCATTAGACACATTTAAACCCAACAAACCAGTAGAGTGTACTATTATTGTACTATATGTTTTCTGTTAAGTTATGTTCTGACAGGGAGCTGTCAGGTCCACTCAGCGCGACCTGCCTCTCTTCCCCTTTCTTCTCTTATCCCGCAGGCTCGGCAACACAGCTGAGGCGCATCACCTCAATCAGCAGCTCACTGGGTGTGGTGCGCAGCAGAGGCTCATTCCCGCTGATTAAGCGGAGCCTATTTAACGTGCTTGCAGACGCTCCATCCTCGCCAGATCATTGACACTGACACAGTGGGATTGATGCTACTCTGCGTCCCTGGCGGCGTTTGCTACTCTGCGTCCCTGGCGGCGTTCGCTAATCCACCTGGGTCCCGCTGCTCGCCTGTCTACTCACCTGTCATCCTGGTCGACTGATCCTCCTAGTTACTGCTGCT
>NW_018128063.1:1256812-1278362 GCF_001952655.1 Monopterus albus | reverse complement strand
TAAAAAGACTATGAATGTGACTAAAACTAATAAAAATTAAAATGACAGCTTCACACAAAGAGTAGACTAAAACTAAAATTAAAACAGGCCGCCAAAAACAACTCTAGTCCTGGTCTTCTCAGCCTCCATTACTCAACCCTGGTTTGGATCTCATTAACTCATTGACTTTGTCCTTTTCACTGCACAATATAGCAATAAAGACGCTCTCTCACTAGCACTTGAGTTTGCACCCTGAATCCTCATTCTCTCTCTCTCTCAGCCCCTGGTGAGGGACACCTGACAGTAACAGCATGATCTGGCCAACATGGACTCAGTAAACTCAGGTGCTAGTCATCCCTCAGCTCCATTTGCCACCTACAGACTGAATCAGCCCTGGTCTCAGACCATAGTCTGAGCCACCATGGCGGCGGCCTCCACAATCCAGTTCCTGTTCCCATGCCAGACCTACAGCTGCAGCAGCTCTCGTCCCATGCCAGACCTCCAGTTGCAGCAGCCCTCGTCTCAGACAGACCTCCAGCTGCAGCAGTCAGGTCCGCAGCTGCTGCCCCCTGAGTCCGAGCTGGTTGGCTGGCGCACCGACACCACCTCGGAACCCGTTCCAGTTCCAGGTCCTGTCCCCTAGTGGGTCGGCAGGCCCGCTGACGCCACCTCCGTTCTTGTTCCTGTTTCTGAGCAGGTCAGCCAGACCATTGGCACCGCCTATGTTCCTGTTTCCGAGTGGGTTGGTGGTGCATTGACACCGCTCCAGAGTCTTCCCCTTGCCGTAGTTACCCAAGTGTCCCTGCCGAGACCGAGAACCCCGGGTGTGGCAATGACAGCATCCCCGCCGGGTCTCCAATTTTCAGTGCACTGACGAGGACACGCCAATGGAGGTGGTTACTTCTGCTCCCGGACGACCTCTCTGCTCTCCTGTCTGGCGGTGGCGGCTGTCCTCTTTGCCCCTGCATGGCACGCATGGGTCGCCCTGAGGTGTCCGTGCTTTTATTTTTGGACTGCGTGCACTGTTTTTGGACCTTTTTTGGTTTTCTTGGACTACGTGCACTGTTTTTGGGGTCTTTGGTTTTTGGTTTGTTGTTGCGGGGGGTTGTTTTTTGTTTTTGTCTGTTGCCTGCCTTCCTGGCCCCCCATCTCCCACCCTGCTCCTTCGCCTGGTGGTTTTGGTTTGGGCTGTCTGGGATCCTCTCTGCTCTTCTGGCTGGCGCTGAGGTCGTCCTCCCGAATGGTGCCTCTGCTCTCCTGTCTGGCACCATTTTTCTGTTTTGTACTGTATTCATGGTTCACTAATGATGTCTTTCAGTGCATTTCATAACTCTATGACCCTCAGCCGTCACCACTCTTAGGTCACAATTTACAACAGTAAACAAGATATTTTGAAAGTTGACTGGTGAAATCCCATGAAATTAACTGTTCCCCCAGCATTAGCACTGGGGAAAATTTTCCATTTATCCACGTGACACATCAAAGTTCAATGGGCCATATCATTTTCTTTCCATTTTGAGGGGCATTCTTCTCATAAAATGTCACTTTTGCATCTTATAGTGGGTTAATTAGTTTGATCTGTTCCAAGCAGGTTAAATCTTAGTTTGAACATTTTAGTGATTGTCATGCTATTTTTAATGGCTACAAGTCCAACAATATAGCCCATTGAAATGAGCAAATAAAAAAAAAAGTAAAATAATGCAAGGTCGACTAAATGACAACATCATATATTTAATAAGCTCTATGTGTATACAGTCTGCAGACATCTACTTAATTCATGGTGTGGGAAGTTATTACATAACTGTGAAATCTTGCTGTAAAGACTCTTTCACCCTGCCATAAGAAGGTGTTGAAATACCTACACTAGTTCATCTGTTTGGTTTCTGGAGAGTCTCTGGAGAATATTAGTATCCCATGATGATTTAAACTCTTTTTCACACACTTTCCAACTCTGGGCAGAGAAAATGATTTTGGGAAAATGCATCATATTAATTTTCATTATTTATTTCATTATAAAATTGGTTTATATTGAACATATTATATGCAGAAGAAGATGCTGTGCCCTCACATAGGCAATGCTAAGCAGAGGGTAGTGATGGTAGTAGTGTGCTGTGTTGACTGTAGCTTCATTTGTGTAAAATTGAAAGGAAAGCGTTTACTTCTGAATCAGAAGATGAGAAGGAAAGCTATCAAGAAAAGTTTATATTTGTACCATATTTTTTGTTCAAGATTGGAGCTTGGAGAGTTCCATCACATTGTCTTTGAGCGCTGACAAGTTGACAAGTGGTTTAACTCATAACTTCTGGATGCCTGCCCACTGCAGTTTAGTCCCTTTTCCACTACCTAGTACCAGCTCAACTCGACTCTATTCTACTCAGCTCTACTTGCTTTTGGTACCAGGGACTTTGTTTTTCACTGCAAATAGTCCCCTGCAGTGTTGTCACAGTGATGCCAAATCTGCCGTGAAGTCACAGTGGTGGCAGGGCAGACTCAAAACTGTTATAATTTTCATCCTGGGACTGTTATTATGTCATTTAATTAAGTTTTGATAGTTTATCAGGTGAGAAAATAGCCATCTAGTTTTCAAATATGTGGTCAATTTATCCAAGTAATGCCAATTGCAAAATCTGCTCTGATGTTTTCTGAGATGTGATGATCTGCTAAGGTGGCAGCTAGCTTTACTTAGCAGACATAGTGGTAGCCATTGTCCTTGTACTATCACCTTCAGTGGCCTATGGGCTACATTATAATATGTACAATGTGGTGGTTCATGTAATATAATAGTTATATTATATAGCAACAGAGGCTCAAGGCCTCTTATCAAGATACATTTTACCCTCTGCAACACCCGTGAGAGAGAGGTGGCAGCTACTATTATGAATGAATGAAGAACAAGTGACTGGTGCCATCACATGTAAACATCTGGGTTCATTAATGGCAAGATCACTCCATAGTAATGACAGATTTCTCTGACCAACCAGTAGTCTGCTGTGTTTACACGTCAGTTTGGTATCACCTCAGCTTGCCTAGAACCTCGACAGAGGTGATACCAAAAATAGCACCAGATACCAGGTACTATCCTCAACATTTGACTGATGGAAAAACAAATAGGGCAAGGCATCTCACTGTGTGCCACCCCGTGAAAATTACTGCAATGAAAGTACCAACTATGCAGAGGTAATGTGGTGTGGCATCACACAACGACACACTGACTGGCATATGTGTGGCAAACATGTCTTGCAAGCATTTCTTTTTTCTTTTCTTTTATTAGGTTGACTTTAAGGTCACCAGATTTCTGTCTTAAGTTTGCCTTGCATCCAAGTTATACAAAAATGGGTATTTGTCTAAAGCTGTATGCAAATAGAAACACGATATTTACTTTTGCCTTGCATCCAAGTTATACAAAAAGGGGTATTTGTCTAAAGTTGTATGCAAATAGAAACACGATATCTTTACACCTATTCATGCTTGCCCACTTGAATTAATTCTACGTTGTACTCCTCTGTAACATTCTCTATTTGTTTGCCATGTACTGTATTAGCAGAATTGCCTGTGAATGTACAGAGCCCTGATGCATGTGGACATAAACAGACTAGTGTCTCTGTCACCTGTGAATCTGTACACAAGATTCCGAATATATTCAGATGAGGATCTAAGAACTAACTTTAAAAAACTGTACAGCATTAGTACAGTAGAACTCATCATATTCAATATTCAAATATACTATCCCCTCATTCAGAGGTGGACAGTGCAGCAGTGGCTGCTTCAGGTCTAATGTTCCATATAACATACTTTGCTTTAAACATGGTGGTTTGGTGAACTCAGGCCTACAAAGAGTGATTTATTCCACCAGAAAAAAGCCAGTTCCATTTTGAGCACCTTTCAGCAGCCTCTTTAAAACACTTTGGCCCTTTTAAACCATGCAGTGCCTGACCGCCCTGCTCAAGCTGTTTATTTGACTTGCTGCTGACAGCACTGCTATGTGTGTGTGTGTGTGTGTGCTGTGAGGATGTATGTGTATATGTGTGCATGAACACCTGTGTGTACTAGTGTTTATACATGTGTATTCAAGCTTGTGCAGTGTTTGTGTGTGTGTATATGTGTGTGTGTTTATATATTCACAGTGGCATTAGGCCTTGCTTCCTTCCTTCCTGTTCAAGGGGACCTGGTCCCCATACCCACCAACGCTTCTCTCCTTTGGGATGGCAGTTTCAGTTTGTTAGTGTGTGTGTGTGTGTGTGTGTGTGTGTGTGTGTGTGTGTGTGTGTGTCTTTGACACTTGGCTGAGCAGGGTGGTCCTAAAGGACTAGTTTATCGGTCTAGTTCCTGATTCTCAGAAACACATGCACACACACCTGCACCATCACGCCAGACAGGCACCCCAAATATAACCCAAACCATGTGATACACACTAACCCATTCTGTTTGTCACCCTTGTCCTTCTCATTGTTCTTTTCTGTATTTTCTTGTACTTTTTCTTTTTTCTTTGTCACTTTAACAGAAGTGTTTTTGTCTCTCACCCCTTCTCAGTTACAAAAAGTTACTTCCCTCTCTCATGTGCACACAACAAAACAATGAACACACCCACTCTCCCCCTCTGTCTCCCTGTCTTTCACACACACAAACACACACTCTGGAGTTGTGAATTGGGTTTCTGTAGGAGCACAGAGATGGGTTCAATATTGCATCATTGGGATGCATCACGGCTGTGTTTGGGGTCAGAGCGCTATCATGTTGCCAATCAGCAAGGCAGCTCAGAGCCCTCATCAGCTTTTGATTGCATTTAGAATGGCTAATTAAATAAAATATGACATTATGTAAATGTCTGTGTCTCTGCCATATGGCCCCAGGCATTACCCCACCCCTGCCTGCCTGCCTCCAGCACACCAGGGGCAACAAAGTGCACAGTATAGACTTGCGTGTGTGTGTGTGTGTGTGTGTGTGTGTGTGTGTGTGTGTGTCCACATTGTGTGTGACAGTGAGGAAGAATGAACAAAGTGGTGTGGGCTTGACCAAACATGGACTAAGTTTCCCAAAATCTGCTTATTAAGGTGATGAGTTATAAGTTGTTGTTTCTTTCATTAACAGTAATTTGATTTTAAATATAAGCCTAGTGCAAATTTTCATTGTCATACGGACTGGACCAACCTGCAGCGGCTGATCCTCATGGAGATAAAGATGATGACTTAGAACCTCCAGTTCCAACATTATAAGGATTTTCCTATATTCAGATATGTTTAACATATAAGGGCCTGCTGTGGAATCCCACCTTCCTCTCCAGCCTTCCTTTACCTGGCCTAACTGCTTCCAGTATGGGTGGAGTACAAGAAAAGCAACTCACTCACGGCAAATCCTCTTTGCACAAAGAAAGCTGGAATCTGTCTTATGTTGATAGCTCATCCTCCCATTGCATGGACTGTGTAAATGATGTGTCATGTTGCTTTGTTTGATAGTTTAAGAATGCATTCTACCCTTAATAGCTTTATGATTTGTGGGTTTATTTCTTATCTTTATTCTTTTATCTTGTTGCCAAATAAACCAATCCAAATTATAAGATATAGCATGTACTGGAATCCCTCGACCTTTGCTCATATTCCTGGTGCCAGACTATCCCTAGGAAAAGCAATATTAAACCTAAATATTCTACAACGAGTGTGCAGATGGATAGAGGTGTGAAAGTGAAGCTTAACTTTTATCTGGTAAATTATTCAGTGTAAATCAGTGACATTCTCAGGTTTATCAGTGAAGTTTTAAGCTATACTGCAGGCTCGAGTCTCCGCTGACAGTGAGAAGCAGGTGTCTCATTAATGGGTCCAGTGTGGGTCAAATGCATGTTGAGTCTGCTGTCTGAAAGTGGTAACAAGTCTGGAAAACACTGTTTAGTCATTTGAGGTTGTTTGTCCTCATGGCACAGATTTATTGAGTCAGACTAAGAAAATTACATTTAAAAATGAATTTTTAAAATGAAAAAAAAAAATCATAACTCACTTCACTTTTTGCACTTTGTGTTGTAGATATAATTCCAAACCATATATTTTGACTATTTTCTTATTGGAACTACCATTACTTACTCCCAAAGAAGTCTCTTTTAAAACTGTTCACAGTGTGTTATGTAACAAGGATATTCTGAATAGGCAAATGTAATTTCTAAATGTTTTGAGGCATGATTCCATTTCCCAAAAAAAATCTTCATTTTGCATTAAGCTAGAGCATTTATCTGCTTGAAGATTTTCTGCTCAAGTTGGATATTCAGAACTAAGACTAGTTGTCTTTTAATACCAGCAATACTTAGCAAATGCACGCAGCCTTTAACCTAAACATATACTAATTGATATTACCTTACAATGTTATTATTTTTCTTATGTTAATCACCATCAGGAAACCACAGTTCACCCACCTTTTCACTTCCCACTTCATGGCTGATAGTGTTGCAAGGGAACTCCTTGTTTCTTTGCAAAATGTACGAACATAACCACAGCCAAAAACAAATGAGATATGAGAATATTTTAGCTATGCAGTTGTAACTAAGCAGCATTCAGACTGAGTGTGGTAAAACACAACTCCCTGCTGTGTTTATACACAAGGGGCTACATTGGTCAGGGGTGATAGGTTGTGTGTATGCATATATGATATGATCACATTGTGGCAAGTTGACATGAGTGTCTTCATTCATGTTTCCACCCTGTGGGTTTCTGTTGTGTTTCCGTTAGCCATGCTAGCCTACTGTACCTTAGCACCACTTTCTACCACCAGTGTGTCAGTATTGATAGATTACAAATACACTGTTTTACATCCAGTACTCTAATGAAAACACATGATGTGTCATTATGGTGAGTTAACTGCGACCCAAATTTGAGAAGGAACACTCATGCTAACAAGGTTAAAAAAAAGAGTCTTCTTCCTGTGGGCATCCATATCTTGACCGTCCACCTTATGTGATTGGTCAATACAACACCTTTGCTGGATGATGTCATTGTTTGCCACATGGTGCTGCACTGTTTTGCCAGAACCCTCTATGGTCCTGGTGCTGGCTCTGGTGAACACAATCCCATATAAATATGGATGGAGAGGGCTGAGTTTTTTCACACCTTTGAAACTCAGTCTGAATTTGGCCTAACAAAAATGAAGTGCAACTGTTTCAGTAACCATATTCAGTGCCTACCTTCCTGATTGTGTGAATTCAAGGTGATCATTTGCCTGGAGTTTGCAGGTTTTCCATCAATGACCTAGCCTGTGCATGGTATATGTGTATATATGTCTGAGCACAAGTGTGTGTGCAGGGGGTTGCTGCCTGTCCCAGTGATAAGATGCAGGGAGTAGGCCCAGTGTTACAAGGCCAGTCACACATACCGATAAGAGCCGATAGCATTCACTGGAAGAACTGCTGCAGGCTCAAGACAGCACTGTACACAACACAACACACACAGCACACTCCTCTTTGTTTTTTATAGCAGTTGTATTTGTGTAAACATATAGACCAATAAACTGTATACATCTGTATGATGTCTGAGAGCAATTTTTGCACATGGGTTTGTGAGTGTGCCTCCGTAAAGAAGATTGAGGGCTTATTACTTAAAAGAAAAAAGACTTATAGTAAAATAACACACCACTGCTTCTATGGAGGCTTTAGTCCATTGTTTTGATTTTTAATGTGTGTTGTTAATTTTTTATAGGCAAATTCAAATAAGCAGGGGTTCTGTCACTGCCTTGTTATCCTTTAACAATCCTGGGCATATATCTGAGCTGCCCAGTAAATCCACAACTTATATCAGTGATGATGGATTCGGTTTTGGGTTTTAGTACCTGGCTCAAAGACGATGTTTAAGGAATGCAGTATTTATTCACTTTTCAGACTCAGATTCTCTTCATTGGCCTTGATTCAAAAAGAACAAAAAACAGCTTTTAACTGGAAGAGTTCTTAATAACAAATGCTGAATTGCTGGAGAAATTGTGCAAGAGGGAAATAAAGTGTTCTAAATACATTTGCCATCACTGAGCCTCTTTGAAAACAAACAACAAAAAAAGAAAAGTGTGCTGGACAGTGTTTATAATGTGACTACTTTTTCTTTAATAAATAGTGTAAAAGATTTTTTTTTTAAGTTCATATTTTTACATGACATTTTTCCATGCTTCCAGCTTTTGTGCTAAGCTATGCTAGTTGCCTCCCAGCAGCTTCAACAAAGATGGACTGAGTAATGGTAATTTACTTTTATCCACTCTTACTGAATAACTGAGGGTAAAAATGTTCTTTCTTGAGTTTTCAACTTGCTGACAGTAAACTGAATTCTCCAGTTTCACAGTTCCAAAGTAACATATCAACCTGGAGAGAAGCTTCTGTATTTTAAAAAGCTACTTTCTCCTGACTCCCTTGTTCTTGTTTCTCCTTTTTAATATCCGAGAGTCTCTCTATCTCTCTCTTTCTCTCTCCTTTCAGTCCATACACCATAACCAGACCACAAAAGGAGCTGCTACAAAGGGAGAGAGGTTGTGGTTGGCACACACAGGCCCAGAGGGGCCCAGGTCTGTCAGTTCAGTAGCCCCACATCTGGAACCTCCCGCTGGGCCAGCAGCTTCCCTCCAGCCCCCCTCTCCACCGCCACCACTCCTGAGACAGCACTGAGCATACATAACCCTACCCCCCCCACACACACACATAATGACAGGAAAATGCATGCAACACCTCACTTATGCACAGATGCACACACACACACACACACACAATAATATATGGGCATACATATACTTTATCAAATACATGCATGTACACAAATATAAAAACATACAATATACCTACATATATGTACATATACAATATGCGCACGTACTGGCATAGGTCACACACAGAAAAATACACACAGCCAGAAACCCAGTCCACACAAATTACTGACACATACATGAAACCCTAAAACATTATGCTAATCTACAGCCAGTGGCAGAGGATGGCACTCTGCTTGGCCTTGTGTCAAAGTCGCTCTTATTTTTACAAGATTAGCCATATGGGAGGACAGAGAACAAGAGAGACAGATCTGCTATGATTCCACTCACTGACTTAAAATTAAACAACCAGGAAGAATGTCCTACAGCAAAGGTTATGTTTTGGGGTTTACTGATACAAATTTTTGGAAGTAGTTATTTAGGACCCAGGATGATTGTACTTCAGTACTTTACTTCACTACGATCTCCCTCAGTTTTCGTATTCAATCTAATCTTCATTTTCCCTCTTTTCCAGTCACTCAAAAACCACAAGCTGAGAGTTTATGTAAAAAAAAGTGCTGACTCCGGGGCAGATGTGACAAGGCCTGCAGCACATCACAGACTACAGGACCACCACCACCATCATCAGCTCCACAGACAGCCTCCCGGATGACCTCAACGCCTTATACACCTGCTTTGAGACCTCCAGCTACAGCACAGAGAGGAAGTATGCACGCATCTGAACCCCCGACCCCCCCCTCTCCTCCACTAACTGTCTCACCAGGCCAAGTACGCAAAGCCCTGAGGAAGATCAACCCCCGCAAGGCAGCAGGACCAGACAACATCCCTGGGAGGGCTCTGAGAGCATGTGCCAATGAACTGGCTGATGTTCTCACCTCCATTTTCAACCTCTCCCTCAGCCAGAGCATTGTTCCCACCTGCTTTAAGACCACAACCATCGTCCCCTTCCCAAGAAGAGCCCAGTCACCTACCTGAATGACTACAGGCCAGTGGCACTCACCCCAATCGTTATCAAGTGTTTTGAGAGAGTGATGCTAGCCCACATCCAGAGCAGTATACCGGACACCCTGGATCCCCTGCAGTATGCCTACCGGCCCAACAGGGCCACCTCAGACGCTATCGCAGCTGCCCTTCATTATTTCCTTTCTCACCTGGAAAATAGAGACTCCTACATCAGGATACTACATTGACTACACTACAAACACTGGCACCCTACAGGGATGTGTCCTCAGCAGAATTTACTGACACAAAAGGCTGAATATATGTACATTATAGTGTGTAGTATGTAAATTATAAAAGCTGTGGATGATGTTAATAAAAATTTATATTACCATTATAGATACTATAACAAAAACAATATATAACCATATACTGTATAACTATAATAATAAAAAATAAGCAATATAGCAGGTGCTGTAGGCTCCAGTGATCAAACCTGGAACCCTTTATTCACAGTGTTACATGGAGAGCAGAGACAGCCAACCGAGGGCCAGAGCACACAAACTCATTGCCAGTCAGTGTGCCGTTGTGTGATGATAATAAGGATAACTTCCTCCAGGATAATGGAGCCGAAGCATATTCAGGCCTGTGTGTGTGCCGTCCCCGAGGATGGCCATGTCTGCTGTGAATATTCTGCATTTAAATGGTCCATTAGAAGCCAAACAAACACAGACAGGCCCCCATACTAATGACCAACGGGGTCCAGGGGTGAGGCAGGGCACCCGCCATATCTCAGTGTGTGTGTGTGTGTGTCTGGATGCGTAGGAGAGAGATAGTGTGTTGGAAACAGGGTGCGCAGTGAACTAGAAGGCTGATTGAGTGTGACATGGGTCAGGAGGGTATGGGGAGGTAGGGGTGCTGCAGAGTATGGGCTTTTTGTCCAGAGGGGAATCCTTTTCTCAGTCCCACTGGGTGTCCATTTGCATGTCTGTCCTATTTGTGTGCACTCACATTACCCATCTTCTGACTAATGTCTTTGTTGGCTTGCATGCATTTGTGTGTGCATATAAGTGAATACTGCACATCATATTGTCATGTGTGTAAGTTCATGTCCATATTTACTTGAGTACGTGTGTGTGTGTGTGTGTGCATGTGTGAGAGACACAGAGGGTTGCAGGGGTTATTCTAATAAGGGGATGCTAGTTGTGGTCCCCGGGCCTGGTCAGCCCTTTCCTCATTTTCATTATTAATATTTGAGGAGTAGCCTGTGCAGGGCGGACAGATGCCCTCCTCTCTCAGCACTCGGCTTCTCATGAAATGTGACAGGGCACATCCTCATCCCCCTCTGCTGTTTATCAAAATATGAAGACAGAGGATTGAGGTGTCTAAACTGGAGAGGGCGATGGATTTTATTTTGATGGCCAAGACCACAAACAACACCCCTCTGGTGCTTAAGTTTGAATTTTGATTAAATAGTGATGCTAAGTTGCATTCAGACTGAATACAAAGAAACCTTTTAGCTCACTTGATTCATGCACATTTGATCACTGGATTGTTTGCGCAGTCTGGGTTTATTTGCCACAAGCAGCCAACCACACAGACATGAGCTGCAGCTAGCTACCAGCATGAGATTACTGGCAAAGGTTTTACTCAGTTTAAACATTGTCAACATCTTTGCCTAGGTTTGCCCTGCTAGAATACATTCTACATCTACTCACATCCAATCACATCTTGACATTGACTTTGTATGCAAATGTACTTTTTAAAATTAGCTTCCATTCAATGTATCTTTAGCAGAAATAATCCACAGTCTTCATTCAGCAGTGTGCAAAGTCTCACTTTTATTGGCTGATGTGCTTTAGCTGTTTGATTCACAATCCCTGGCTCAGTCAAAGCTGTATGGCTAATAACATTAAATAATGCAGATGTATAGTGCAGAGATTATAACCCTCACACCTTCTCAAATTAAAAGTATCTGTTACTTTATTTCAAATTGAATGTGCCAAAGAGCCTGAAGAACGAAACTGTTTAACTGTCCAAGTACTTCAAATCTGAACCATATACAGAATCTTTGGTTCTTGCAGGCAGCTGTTGTGTTCACCATAAACACAAGATTACCAGTGAATATTGAGGGGAGAAAATTAGCTTTTGGATTCATTGGTGAATGTCTGTTATAAATAACTGGGGTTTTAAACAACTATTACATGGACTGTGAAATGTTGTTCAGACATTCATAGTCCCCAGAAGATAAAGCTTCCTAATTGTGGTGACCTCTACAAAGTGTAAATTTGTGGTTTTGAGAGAGGTGACTCAACAGCTAGTTTATGGAATACCATGAAATCATTCTCCCATCAGGATGAACTGTTCCTCTAGCATCATTAGCAGCTCACAATTTCAGTTAGTCCGGTACTTTGGTTTATGACCAATTACCTAAATTACTGACATTCCTGTCAATTTCTGCTGTTTGTTTTGTTTAGTACAAATTAGCAAATGTTATCATACTAATATACTGTACTAAACTATGAGACTTAAACACACTGTATATTCACAGAGTACTGCACAAAAGCTTCAAGCACTTTAAAAGCTTAGATTCTTATCCATCATGCATCAGGGTGGTGTCTGATCAGTCACAAATTCATTCTGCAGCATGACAATGACAAACATAAAGCCAGAATCATAAAGAACTGTTTTCAGAGACAAGAAGAACAAGGAACCCTGCAAATGATACTCTGGCCCCACAGAGCCCTGATCTCAGCATCATGGAGTCACTCTGGAACCACATGAAGAGACACTGAGGCCGCCGAAATCCACAGAAGAGTTGTGGCTGGTACAACCTACCTGCCAAGTACCTTGAAACACTGTTTTCATGGGTCCAGAGGAGAGCTACTGCTGTTTTGAAGGACAGTCTTACCAAATATTGATTTGATTTAGGTTTTTTGTATTTACTGTACTGTGTATGATGTTTATTGATATTTTAAATAAATAAAGGATAAGGACCTTTATTGGCCAAGTATGTTACACACAAGGTACAGAACCGATGGCAGCCATCTGTGGCGCCACCTCAACCGATGGCTCTGTCTTGCCCAAGGACACTTCGACAGCTGGCATCGAGATTCAAACCTTCAAACTTCTGATTGGGAGATGACTGCTCTACCCACTGCACCACTGTCACCTCCCCATAAAAAAAAATAAACTTTTCATGGCATTATTTTAGCTTGCTTGCTGATTATGGTGCAATTCTGAGAAAATAGTTTAAGATTTTTGACATTATAAATGTACTATTAATGACTGTATATTGGAAAAAGTAATAAAGGCCAGTGGGTGTCGCATGACATGCAAATTTGAGGCCATGTCTATGACAAAAGTGTAGCGTGTTCAGTGTGTAGGGTTTTATGCGAACAACACACTGATGAGCTTTTATTGTTTTGGTGGATTTCTGTGGAGTATTTACATGCACATCCCTTAAAAAAAAGAAAGACTTGAAACGTAAAGATATCCTTCAGGTCATGGTGGTTACATACACATGGCACCCTCCGAGGCAGACATGTTTGTGAGTTCCACTCTTGAATGTCGGCTTTTTCTTCTTTTTTGTGTTTTTTTACTCTTTCTGCAGTGCACAAATGTCATGCACTGCTGACATACAACAGACAGGCATTGCTGGATATCGCCAACTCACACAGCCACTGGGAATTTACTGGTTTCATACCACCAGAGATACAGTTCATTGTTCGCTCCCGTAACAACAACCACCATCACCCTCAGGGAGCCCCCAAAGCACCAGGCACAAGTGAGCAGGCTGAAATCACGAGAATGACCCGGAGACGGAGACACAGACGGGGCAAGAGAGGAGGACTCCATGCTAGGCTAAAAGCTCGCGCTACCCGGCTACCACTACCCAGCCTGTTCCTAGCTAACGTAAAGTCTCTGGGAAACAAACTGGACGAGCTAAGGGCTAGGATTATAGCACAGTGGGAAATCAAGAGAATGCTGTGCTCTAATTCTCACTGAGACTTGGCTTTCTGACAAAGTCCTAGATTCCATGATTCAGCTAGAGACTCACTCTGTACATAGGGGAGACCACACTGCTGCTTTGTGGAAGGTAAAAGGAGGCGGTGTGTGTGTGTTTATCAATAACTCGTGGTGTGGAGATGTACGGACTGTTTATAAGCACTGTTCACCAGAAATGGGGGTTTTATTGCTGAAATGCCGGCCCTATTATCTAGCAAGAAAGCATAGTGCTGTGTTTCTGGCTGCTGTGTATGTTAGCCCAAGAGCTAATCCCTCGGCAGCTCTCAGCAAACTCCACGACGTCCTAAGCGCGCTAGAGACAGCTCATCCTGACGCTGGTTTTATCATGGCAGGCGACTTTAACCCTTTAATTTTTCCCAAATACTACCAAAATGTGAACATTCCCACCCAGGAAAAGAACATTCTGGATCATGTTTACAGTAACATACGTGGTGCATACAGGGCTGCACCCCACCCCAGCTCAGACCCTCGGACCACATTTCTTTGTTCCTGTGTCCAGACTGAAACAAACAAACCCGGTCACCAACCAAATTAAATTCTGGACCCCAGTGACTGGAGGCACCCTGCAGGACTGTTTCGCCCAGACAGACTGGGATATGTTTAAAGCTACAGCCACCTCTGAGGACTTTTCTGTCAGCGTACAGGATTATGCTGAGTATGTGACCGGATACATTAGTAGTTGTACTGACAACATTGTGCCCACCATACAAGTCAGGAGGTTCCCCAACCAGAAGCCCTAGATAAACAGTCAGGTACGCTGCGTGCTCACTTTTTTGCATTCAGATCAGGCGATGAGATGGAGTACAAAGCTGCGAAGTACAGACTGAGGAAAGCCATCACAGTGGCCAAGAGGCAGTACAGACAAAAGCTGAATGTTTCTATTCTACTGCTGACTCCGGATGGATGTGGCAACACCTGTAGCACATCACAGACTACAGGACCACCACCACCATCATCAGCTCAACAGACAGCCTGCCGGATGACCTCAACGCCTTCTACACCCGCTTTGAGACCTCCAGCTACAGCACAGAGAGGAAGCACGCACACACCTGGACCACCCGACCCCCCACCTCCTCCTCTCCTCCACTAACTGTCTCACCAGGCCAGGTATGCAAAGCCCTGAGGAAGATCAACCCCCGCAAAGCAGCATGACCGGACCACATCCCTGGGAGGGCTCTCAGGGCATGTGCCATTGAACTGGTTGATGTTCTCACCACCATTTTCAACCTCTCCTTAAGCCAGAGCATCGTTCCCACCAGAGCCCGGTCACCTGCCTGAATGACTACAGGCCAGTGGCACTCACCCCAATCATTACGAAGTGTTTTGAGAAAAGTGATGCTAGCCCACATCCAGAGCAGTATACCGGACATCCTGGATCCCCTGCAGTATGCCTACCGGCCCAACAGGGCCACCTCAGACGCTATCAACTGCTGCCCTCCACTATTCCATTTTTACCTGGAAAGTAGAGACTCCTACATCAGGATACTACATACTAAAGCTCCACTTTCAACACAGTTGCCCCCCCACAAACTGTCCACACTGGGTCTGGGTCAGTGTCTTGCCCAAGGACACTTCAACACATGCACTGCCAGCACCGAGACTCGAACCTCCAATCTTGGGGTTGGGAGATGACTGCTCTACCCACCGCACCACGGTCGCCGCCCAGCATGACTTTGTTGCCTCCCACAAGGACAACATCATGGACAAGATGAAGGAGATGATAGTGGACATGAGGAAGGAGAGGAGATCTCATCAGCCGCTGTTCATCCAGGGGCTCGAAGTGGAGAGGGTGAGCAGCTTCAAATACCTGGGTGTCCACATCAGTGAGGACCTCACTTGGACACTTAACACCACACAACTGGTCAAGCAGGCCCAACGGTGGCTGTACTTCCTGAGGAGGCTGAGGAAGTTTGGCATGTCACCTAGGATCCTCAGCAACTTCTACAGCTGCATCGTCAAGAGCATCTTGACAAGCTGCAACACTGTCTCGTATGGCAGCACATCTGCTATGGACCGCAAGCGCCTGCAGAGAGTGGTAAAGACTGCGGAGAAGATCACCAGGACTCCACTGCCCTCTCTGCAGAGCATTTACCACCGCAGGGTGTGTAGGAAAGCTGCCTCGATCTTCAAGGACCCCACCCACCCCCAGCACAGACTGTTCATACCCCTACTGTCCAGTCGGAGGCTCAGAAGTGTGAAATGCAGGACCTCTAAACTGAAAAACTCTTTTTTTCCGACTGCCATTAAACTCTTAAACAGCTGACTCAGAATGTACCTCATGTTCTCATCTGTACTGTTTACATACTCATTTTGCATGTGAATAATTGTACACTCACTGCTGAATATTTGCACTTCACGGCTCCCATGTAGCACATATTCTCTCTGCATTATATTGTGTTCTTCTTGTATTTTTATTGTGCTTCTTTCACTGCTGCTTCAAAGTGCCTTAGATTTGTGTTATTGTTCATCTACTTTATATTTCACTATTGTATGGCATCCATGTGGACGGCAAAGTAAGAATTTCATTGTACATGGACACCTTTCCTAACTGTGCATATGACAAATAAACAGTTTGACCTTGACCTTGACCTAAAGCGTGAGGTACTATATGCAACCTGACAAGTAGGCAGTGAAGACAGCTGGACTGCAGTGTATCAGCTGTGTGACGTGCATCTCAAAAACCAGCTGAAAGGCTTTAGGTGTAGACATGACATGATGCCAAAAGTTTCTTAATAAGTCAGAACCATTTTTCGGGCGTGGTCTTTCCTGGAGAGATAACACTGAGTATTGTGTGTGAGAATGATATGCAGCATGGATAAACAGTTACAGATGTTAAATACACAAAGTCATTTCTATTTACACAACACAACAATTTTTTAAAATAATACTTTATTAAAACTATCAAAGGTGTGAAAGAGCCAAAACGCTTTCATTCAAGTTTAACCATGCCACTATAATGTGGTTTGGGCAGAGAAAGTGAATAGATGTTGCTTCCATTAGAGAGGAAAGAAGACTCGTCTGCCCTTTCAGCATCTTAGATGAACTAAAAAAAGTTTCTTTGCTGAAAAAAATTGAAAGATCTCATCTTTGGAGACATAAGTGTTACAAAATAATTTCTAATTTTTTGGATTTTTGAATTTCTAGTTATTCCAAATTAATCCATCTACAATTATTATTGTTATTGCATTATGTATTTTCCATTTCCAATGCTAATTTCAATATGTCCAGGGAGCTGGGTGAGGAGAAAACTGTACTGACTCTCCTAACCATGTTCATAGTGAGACAGACAGACAGGACAGAGAAACAGAAAGACAGGCAGACAGAGAGCAGTTGTTTGTACGATTAACTGCTAGAAACAAAAGCAACAATTCTTCAAACACACACTCACTCCTCTGTGATATATTTGCATATTCATGAGGAAAAGTTTTTCTTCTTTTTTTGTTCACAGGGGGGCTAGAGAATTTGTTTCTTGTGACATTCTGAGAGTTTTTCTCGAATGTCTGCCACCCAAAATAGCCCAGCTAGAATTAATATGAATTCACACATAATACATGAGGATGCATGTTCAGGATGCCAGGATTCTGGCAGAGTTCCACAAGAAAAGGACTATCCTGGGCAATCTTTGTTGTTTATTTGATGATTATACATACATACAGGTTTTCAGTGTACTGTACATCCAGTATATACAGTACAGAAAGCTTATGGTCAGTGAAGCTCAGGTACAGGCAGCACACTCTGCTCTTTGTAGAGTATAATCTTATCATCTTCTGTTTACTGTGAGTGTGTATTCCTATCTGCTTGCATCTCTATATTAATACTACAAGTAAGGTACACCATACACACATAGGGACACTATAAAAGACAACGGAATTAAGACAGTGAAATAACAAAACGCAGCAGCAGCAGAAACAAGAAACAACAAAGCAAAGGCATGTTATTAATGGAGCATTGTCGAGCGAGGTGTTTATTTCCGACACGTGTGCTAGTTAATGCCAACAAACACTCTCTGTGTTGTACACAAGGCCAAAACAACACGCTTGGGGACCGCACCAAGCCAAACAAATGATGTCTTTTTTTAGTTAATCATATATTTATACAGTAGGAGGAAGGGAAAAGTGCAGGGTAGAGCGAGCAGGGTAGAGCGAGCAGGCATTGCACGCATTAGGATGTGGACTTTGAAGCTGTGGAAATGGAAGATGTGTTTGGTAAAACGAGGGTGAATGTATGGAAGCAATTTAAAGGGCATGTCAGTAAAAGTCATCATTTTGTCATTAGTTTGTCAGGCCCTCAGGAAGTGAGTTGAACTTCATTATAAACTGTTAAAGAACTGAAGTTACCTACAGCTCTTCACCTTTCTATTGTTTAAAACGATCTGCTAAAAAAACTGAACAAATGTCCATCATATTGATCTAGAGCAACGGCATCTACTGTACCTGTACCTCTTTACCTCTACTACTGCGCTGTAAGCTACCCCAGTTAATCATTATTAAACCATTTCAGCCGCTGCTTCACAGAACAAGCCATAACTAGCAGCTGCAGAAAGGGCATCAATAACATTCAAACATAAACAGTAGTGTAGCAAGTAAACTCAACAAGTCATAGCAGCAGTTGCTTTTTTCCCCACTAATAATGCAGTGGATTGATTTCATTAAATAAATGCATTGTAAATGCCAACTGTACAGGGTGTGTTATGTTTTAGCTCCAAAGTAATTTAAATAAACTGATACTTCTGAAAAATGCTACAACTGAAAATTATACTTCTATGTCAAAATTAATAGTTCAGTTATAGTTAGGATTTTACATTGGGAAAAAATCATATAAATCATGATCACCATATCTCTTCACCATCCCTCAGATTTAACTTGTGACCTTTAACCTAACCCCTAGGATAATAACCAAGAGACCATTCATGCTTTGTGTGTCTGTACTGTATGTCCACTAAAGTTGAGTGACATAATTTTCACCATCTTCCCAGGGCCATGGGGGCCTGTGCAGACTCTCCATGCAGACCAAAAGTTTATGTCTGCACAGCAAAAACCCGACTGTGTATGTACCACAATGCTTGGAAACCAAGCATTGCGGACAGAAGGCAGACCCTTGATTTAAAGTATGAATAGGAATGCATGAGTGTCCCTGCTCCGTGTACGCACAGGGGTTTGCGCAAAGTGTGTCTGTCCCTTAACTGCAATATAAAGTAATTAAAACTAGCTCCATCTCAACCAGCTAATTTAGTCTACATTTTTTTCAACATATACAGTAAACATATAGATGTACATACTGTATATAGCATGTGTGTGTATGTGTGTGTCTAGTTGATTGAAGTTTGAGCCTTATCATTGTATAGCCTTAGATTCTCAAACTAAGACCTACAGCTCCTGCCATTCAAACAGGGAAACCCCCTGCGGCTCTAAGATCCAGCCTCCTAGCCCGTCAATATCCACTTTGCCCCAGGGCTCTACCAAGTCTGTCCAGGGGTGGGATAGATATTAGCGGTATCGCCAAACTTTTTTCTACCCTTAAGTTGTTTATTTTCATTTTAAGCTGACATTTTAATAAGCCATCATGCAGCTTCTCTGATCCTTTGCCAACAATGAAAGGAAAAAAATCCCCCCCCACTTCACACAGTTGTCAACTTGAGATAAAAAGACCGAATCTGAGGTTTGATGAAACAGAAGACCATGACGATCGCTAGCATCTGTACAAATGTGGATGTGTGTTAACGGTGTTGTGTGTGTTTAGATGGAGGGGTAGGGGTATACAGTAGATGCATACACACAAAATATGGCTTCAAGGTCATTTTGATTACAAAGTCAAAGAAACATTAAATTGGCAGTTTTCTGAACAGTGTGGGTTTTTGAAGGCAACTTTTTTGCATTGGAGCTAATATTCTGTTCGGTTGCACTATGCTCTCCATCTTTAGACAATTTAATGAAAACAAAGTCAAGTATTTTGTATTTCCCCAAGCTTTTATTCTCAGGATGAAACCTGTCAGGCTCCAGGTTGGAGACTGATAGACATTAACTGTGAGTAGAAGTGATTCACTATTGGTCTTAGTCTCGGTATGGGATTGTTGAAAATACTATTATTAAAGAAAATGACAGACCTTATCCTTAAACAACCCTGAAAAAGTTGGTGATATAGTTAGGTGGCAGCAGGTGATGGTGAAGTGTTTACATGTGATTCAATGCACATCATGTGTCAAACTTTGTGCTTTTATGTCAGATTTTTAAGTCATGATTTATAATTAAAATTTTTGGTCAATAGGATTCTGCTACTTAAAAATTAAAAAATTCTCCTTTCTGATCAAAAGTGGTGAAATGCATCAAGTGAAGACAGCATGCTTCTCACTGGATGTTATTCACTCAAATCATACATGTCAATATAGTGACAACTTCCATTTTGAAAAAATTAACATGCTATATATATTTTATTAAATTCCTTCAGTCTCGTCATATCTCAGTTTGCATAGACAGGCATGTAAACTGCGACTTGACTGGTTGGCTAGGACACAGAACTACAAGGCAGTAATTCTAGTTTGCTTCTGGACTACTAAGTGCTATAAGTCTTCAGCAAGTACACACACATTTTCTCGTGATCACACACCCTCATGTTTAATGCCATCAGAGTGACCAGGGATCCTGTGACCTTGTGAGTGTTAGTATCAATCCTGCCACTTAGGCCTTTCTGTCTTTTTTCATGGGCAGGCTAATGCTTTCCCCGAGGGAAAACACTGGCACAATTTTCCATCTCTTTCTTCTGCTAGTTGGCAGCTTCCTCCTTCTAAACCATTTTCAAATCCTCTTTTTTACTTTTTGTCACCGCTGTCCAATATATCATTTTTTGTTTCTGTCCCTCCTTATCCACAGTCGTGTTCGCTCATCTCTACCCTCCATGCTTCCACCTCATCTACTTCCCTCTATTTTTTGCGTGGTGTTCAGCAAGGGAGCCACAGGGCAGAGAAATAATTCAAAGTCTCTGGATATTGCAGGCGTGCTGGTCAGTAGCAGAGCCCCATTGCACAACACACACACACATTAGTTTATCTGGACTGACCCAGCAAACACACACACACACACAGAACGAGGACAGGCATATGCAGAACACATGCTCTGCTGCTGCCTGCGAGCTGAGAGGCATGTGTGCCTGCGGAGCAGACCACTTTAAAGAAATCTCCAGCTAAAAAAAGGAGGAAAAAATAAATGAAAGCATCAAGGGAGAGAGGGAGTAAAGATAAAAACAAGAAACTAAAGAGATGTACTGCACCCCTTTAGATAACAGAGTGATTTTTTGTTTTGTTTTTAATCAGTTTGCCTTCCCAAATATTCCTCAGCTCTTTTTTGCATATTCTATATACAAATATATAATTAATGTCTGAGAGGCAAATAAAATAAAAAATAAAATTACCACAAGAGAGTATGAGAATCATTTGTTGTTCTCAAGAACAAAACAGTGGACTTGCTGAGGCCACGCTTTTCTTTGCTACTTCCTTTCTACATACAGGTGCATCTCAATAAATTAGAATATCGTGGAAAAGTCCATTTATTTCAGTAATTCAACTCATATAGTGAAACTCGTGTATTATATAAATTCAGTACACACAGACTGAAGTAGTTTAAGCTGTTGGGTCTTTTGATGTAATGATTTTGGTCCACATTTAACAAAAACCCACCAATTCACTATCTCAATAAATTAGAATATGGTGACATGCCACTCAGCTAGTCAACTCAAAACACCTGCAAAGGTGTCCTGACCCTTCAAAATGGTCACTCAGTTTGGTTCACTAGGCTACACAATCATGGGGAAGACTGCTGATCTGACAGTTGTCCAGAAGACAATCATTGACACCCTTCACAAGGAGGGTAAGCCACAAACATTCATTGCCAAAGAA
>NW_018128063.1:1246228-1256023 GCF_001952655.1 Monopterus albus | reverse complement strand
TCTTATGAGGTATTCTAATTTATTGACATAGTGAATTGGTGGGTTTTTGTTAAATGTGGGCCAAAATCATCACAATTAAAAGACCCAACAGTTTAAACTACTGCAGACTGGCAGCTACTGCATGCACCACTGGGAGGACTGGTAGGAAAGTGAACCTGAGCTGGAGCTGTTGTGATAGTGCTTTTAATATGAATGCACTGGATGCCATTCAGGGTCAGCCTGATGCCACCAGCAGATAGTAGAACACCACCTGTAGTGCAAAGACTGTGATGTAGATATTTTCCAGAGTCATTATTGTCTTTCCAAATTAATGAACAGTGTTTGATTCATTTGTGTATCTTTAAGTGTACTAATCCCCATTGTGGAAGGAATGTAATTGTACAGAAAATGCCTTTACACATGAATACATACAGAGACTTTTTGTGTTATTTGTGTTGCTGTAGCTCCAAAGTAATAAATTAGACCAGTTACAGCTTGAAGTTTTTCCTTGTGCCGTTCCATTATTGCAGGCATGATTAACTTTTCCGAGAGGTAATAATTCAGTGTATTTCTTTGTCCTAACATTTTTTGTCTCTATATACAAAAACTGAGCTGAACTTCCCACAGATCACCTGTCAATGCACATGCCAGTGGAGAAGAAGTAAATAGAAGTATTTTTAAATACTGTACAACTTCACCTAGTTTTCTTGGTGCCTAGCACGCAGGTTCCTTAAGCTGGTTTTATAGAGGCATGCAGAGAATAATAACTTTTTTCAGTTATTTACTGTATTCCTATGATGTGGGGACAGATAAAAAAACAATGAATGGTCAAAACAGAAGCATCCCTAGTATGAACGAAGCTCCACAAAAATTTGATCCTCTGCTTCCCATAAAGCAACTTGATTTTGTCCTTCATTACAACCTTAACTTTCTGGTAGATGCCCAATGCTTTCAGACAATGAGCCCTGAGTTTGTATTGCAGGTAATGCAGTCTTCAAACTCAAGCTTATATTATCCTATTTTATACAGATTTCAGTCCAATTTTCAAAAAAAAAATAAATAAAAAATCTGTAAAGAAAAATGCAAATGAATTGTTGTTTTCATCACTACCATTATGCCACTGGATTAGGATTTGGTTAATTGAGATAAATTGCCTTTGGAGTGAAGACGAGTGGAGCTAATGAATTTAACAGGAGGCATGTTGGAAAACAGACTATAAATAGGACCTACATACAGCAAAACTGTGTGCGTTGTGTGCATCTGTGAAGGACTGTAAGTACACATTGTTATGTCAGTCTGCATGAAACATTTATTTAACTGCTCATGGCATTTAATAAAGAAGGTTCCGGGTTCGAGCCCGGGCTGACCGAGGACCTTTCGACGCCATTCAGGGTCAGCCTGATGCCACCAGCAGATAGTAGAACACCACCTGTAGTGCAAAGACTGTGATGTAGATATTTTCCAGAGTCATTATTGTCTTTCCAAATTAATGAACAGTGTTTGATTCATTTGTGTATCTTTAAGTGTACTAATCCCCATTGTGGAAGGAATGTAATTGTACAGAAAATGCCTTTACACATGAATACATACAGAGACTTTTTGTGTTATTTGTGTTGCTGTAGCTCCAAAGTAATAAATTAGACCAGTTACAGCTTGAAGTTTTTCCTTGTGCCGTTCCATTATTGCAGGCATGATTAACTTTTCCGAGAGGTAATAATTCAGTGTATTTCTTTGTCCTAACATTTTTTGTCTCTATATACAAAAACTGAGCTGAACTTCCCACAGATCACCTGTCAATGCACATGCCAGTGGAGAAGAAGTAAATAGAAGTATTTTTAAATACTGTACAACTTCACCTAGTTTTCTTGGTGCCTAGCACGCAGGTTCCTTAAGCTGGTTTTATAGAGGCATGCAGAGAATAATAACTTTTTTCAGTTATTTACTGTATTCCTATGATGTGGGGACAGATAAAAAAACAATGAATGGTCAAAACAGAAGCATCCCTAGTATGAACGAAGCTCCACAAAAATTTGATCCTCTGCTTCCCATAAAGCAACTTGATTTTGTCCTTCATTACAACCTTAACTTTCTGGTAGATGCCCAATGCTTTCAGACAATGAGCCCTGAGTTTGTATTGCAGGTAATGCAGTCTTCAAACTCAAGCTTATATTATCCTATTTTATACAGATTTCAGTCAAATTTTCAAAAAAAACAAAACAAAAAAATCTGTAAAGAAAAATGCAAATGAATTGTTGTTTTCATCACTACCATTATGCCACTGGATTAGGATTTGGTTAATTGAGATAAATTGCCTTTGGAGTGAAGACGAGTGGAGCTAATGAATTTAACAGGAGGCATGTTGGAAAACAGACTATAAATAGGACCTACATACAGCAAAACTGTGTGCGTTGTGTGCATCTGTGAAGGACTGTAAGTACACATTGTTATGTCAGTCTGCATGAAACATTTATTTAACTGCTCATGGCATTTAATAAAGAAGGTTCCGGGTTCGAGCCCGGGCTGACCGAGGACCTTTCTGTGTGGAGTTTGCATGTTTTCCCCGTACTTGCGTGGGTTCCTCCCACAGTACAAAGACATGCAGCTTAGGTTGATTGGTGACTCAAACATGCCCATAGGAGTGAGTGAATGTGTGTGTGTGTGTGTGTGGTTGTTTGTCTACGTGTCAGCCCTGTGATCGATTGGTGACCTGTCCAAGGTGGACCCCACCTCTTGCCCAGTGTCAGCTGAAACTGGCTCCAACCCCCCTGTTACCCTATTCAGGAATAAGTGGTGTAGATAATTGATGGATAGATGGCATTTAGTAATCACTCAAGTTTTCAAACTAAAAATGGTTTTCATGGTCTGAGAATCATAATATGAGGGTCTGACTATTATGGGAATATTGCTTTTAGGTGTAAGGGTATTATGGGGAAAGTGAGCTGTCCTAGTCGAGGTTTTGGCTTTCTAAGTGCTGTGTAGTTTCATGTATTAAAGTGGGGACTGTTACCTCATCATTCCAGACAGATCTGATGTTACTGGCTGATGCAATTTTTCATTCTTTTACTGGAGGCCTGAGTGACAAGTCATGTTATGTTCTTTGTACTTTATTCACTAAGACTGTTGAAAATGCAAATACAGTCTAAATGTGTACATAAGGTGCATGAATATGCACCTTATGACAACCTTGAGTTTTTTTTTCTTTGACTTGCTCCAGAGTCACAGAAAGCATGCTTCTCCTGTAGCATCAAATTACTGATCCCACTAATAACTTTGGTGAGCACTAACAGACACTGGCCTCTCACCTCTGATGCCTAGTTGTCCATCACTGGCCAACTCTTGGTGCAGACCAAGTGATAGATTATTCTGTAGTTTAACTGGTTTTAGAAATTTTCATCAGACATGTTTTACCATGATTATATACTTGATTACGTCATATTATTTAATAAAATGCTGGTTTGTCAAATGTACTACTGCCCAACTACTGCCACATTATGTGGATTTCAACTCAAAAAGACCAGCTGATGTTATATATACATAAACCCACCAGCCCCTTTTCCTTCCAGCCCTGGCTTTTCTCCCTCTTGTCCTTTGAACTGTTTGAGCAGTGAGGGTCAGGGTGTTAACAGGGAATTTGTCCGACTTTGACAGGGCCAAGCCATTTTTCCTCAGCACTCTTTGAAGTGCGGCCACTTATCGACACTGGGGCTAACCACCATCCCTGTGAGCTTGGGCTCTGGTACCACTGAGAGCATGGTGAAGCTAGCCTGTATCGAGATCTGGTCATACATACTCATGCACAGTCCAAGCTCATGCAAAATACAACAAATTCTGTACAAGTACACACAGACGTACACAGAGAAAAGCAGGTGCATGTTAAGAAGACACATTTTCCATAACAACCACACACAACATTTGCAAGAAAGATCTGACATATGACATTTGGATATGTGGTGAAAGAGATAATAGGGATGATGGAGATATGGACACAAGCATACCCACACACACACACACACACACACACACACACACACACACACACACACACACACACACACACACATTAACCTTTTCCCATGGCATACAAGGGAAGAAGTAATGCTTGTGAGAGGCAGATCAGTGGAGCTTTGTGGCCTCATGGTGTGAAAAAGGTGAGCTGAGGAAGGTGGAATTTCATAGTGGGATCTAACATCTACTGTATTGTTTACTGCTTCACTCTGCAACTCAGACCAACAGACACTGAAAACAATCCATCCAAAAAGTCAAGATGTAATAAATGAACAAACTAACAAAAAATAAATATGACCTCCTTGTGGTGCTGTGTCTTTGATGCAACTAAAAAAGGTTCCAGTTAACCTTATTTATGAAGCTAAAAATCAAATTGAACAAATGAACTCACTCCACCATCATCAGAAAACACCAAATAAGGGAATATGTTTTAAAAGAATGCTGTTCATCCCTGCAGTAGAGTTCAAAGACTGAACACTCTACAACACTTCTTTGTGGATTACAGGTAAAATCATCTCCAGTTAGAGTAGGAGCTTGCAAAATGACAGTTCTATGTCAACCCTTCATTTTATCTTTTCTATAGACTGTAGAAGGCAGTGCTAGGTCACAAATCATATACTACTGTTCAGGCACTCAAAAGCAACACCCAGTGCAGAGGTTTTGAGGGATAGATGAACTGTCCCAAGAATTCCAGTTTTTCTGAGGTCATATCTTTGCATATGAACAAATTCTCTCTGAAGCAATAAATACTTAAGCCTGAAAAGAGAGAAAGACCATGTCACAATGAGCAAGCTGGCCTTTGCTGTAAAATGCAAATAAAGGAATGGCTTATATTATCACCTGGAAGAAGACTAGAGACCAAGGTTAAAGACAGGAGAAAGGCCAGTAACATTTGATAAAGACCGAGTGGAGAAAGGCAAGGTAACTATAAGAGGAGAAGGTAAAAGAGAGATATCTGAGGATTTCAGGGAATGATAAAAAGCCAGGGATTGTCAGAGAAAGACTAAACTAGCTTTATCATTGTGGAGGAATTTAAGTCAGATTGAGGTTGAGGATTTCACACATGAATGTCCCTCATTACAGCTATGTTGGAAATATTTTGATGGTTATTTACAGACGGCTTAAAAATTAACTTTCAACTTTGATGTAATTGCAGTCTTGTAGCATCGACTGGACTGATACTTTGAAGATAACAGGCCCAAAATGAATTTCTCCATTATCTATAATCTGTTCCCATGCCTAAGATGCCAGTACAATTGGAGCTAAATCTGGCTATCAGAAGGACGTAAAAAAAAAAGTGAAAAGTGCGAATGACATAGAAAATGTTTTTTAAAAGATATTTATATGTTTCAGAGGCCGACTATCTTTCCCCCTCACTTCCAGCTTGTCTGTGTCTCTCTCCCTCCCTGGTTCCAGCACTGACCCCACTCATTAAAGCTGATTAAAACTTTTCCAGCTAGTGCTGTTTGCCCTCAGAAGACGATAACCTCTACAAGGCTTTTACATAAAAGAATAATAGCTGACTACAAAAGAGGGTTGTACAAAGAAAAAAATCCCTTCGCTCAGGCACAGCAAGGCCCCAGTTGGAACATTTTAGAAAATTAATGAAATTTTAGATCAAATGAATTATAAATTAAGGAGAGGGAGAAAGGAAAAAAATGATGAATAAGTCATAAGAAAATGTACTCTTGCTATCAAACTGTAGGAACATGTTATCCTCTACCAGGCTTGAAGAAACAGGGTCAGGTTCAAGCCATGTGGATTGGGAGGAAAACAAAGGTTCCCACTTGGCTTGACTTTGAAGATAATTGTTGCAACTGTACTTAAAAGGGGACTTTGGCCCCGGCCCCCACTGAGAGAGTTGCTGTTGTTACTGTTTTGTTTTTGCCTTTTTTTTTGTGGAGAGGCATAGGGATTTGGGATGTGTGGGAATGCTCCTTTCTAAGAGAAATCACATCAAACAGAAACAGAGGCTGAATGTGTGGCACTTTGGCTTGTTCTGTCTAATCAATAAACTTTTCTTTAATGTAGTATTAAAAATAAAAAAAAGAGTGTGGTGGAGGACAAAAATTGGTTCATGCAAAATTAGAAGCTTTGGAAAAGTAGTGGCTTGCTGTTTGTTCTTTTCCATGCGTGAAGCGATGGCTGCTGTGCAATTGGCCTAACATGACATTATCAGAGATGTATCAGAGATGTGTGTGACTCCACTTGATACTCATCATGTTCACATTTGCTGGTTGTCAAATGTGGCTCTGAAAATTTCATAAACGCGAGAGCTCGGCCCTTGTCAACTGTCATTTTGCACTGGTAAAGCTAAGGTTACATGTTGCTGAAGTGTTGGCTGAAGTACTTAACAACAGCACTATCTGTCTGATGCGCACACATACAAGGCAGGCCACACACCAACACAGCTGAAGGATGTTAAATGAATCATAGCACTGAGCTGCTGAGGCACTCGACCTTCCTCCAGTAGGGGCCGTAGGTCACAGATCTGAGGACACAAACCACTCTGCGATCAGAGAGTGGTCAGCCCCTCTGTGTTTATTCAAGCTAGACTTAGAAGTGTGTATGTGTGAAAAGATTTATTACCAGAATCTTCAACTGCACATTAGAGGCTCTCCATTTTTAGAAAAAAATTATTTTCCACTTTTTTGTTGGTTTAAACCTTTCATGGCTAATTGTAATATTAGCCGGGTGGCTTATTCATACAAAGGGAAAGCAACTAAACAGTTTTCCACCTAGAGTAAAATGTTCCCTGAAATGTTCCTAAAGATTCTGTATTCATGCAATGTTTATTGTCTTCCTGTGAGTGTCACACTGTTCCATTTTGTTTATATAATGTGAAAATAACCTGAAGTGGGTGGCTGGAGTTTAAAACCACCTGACAAACCTTTCTCCCCAAATGGCAGTGTTGAGTAAAAGA
Organism: Monopterus albus; assembly: GCF_001952655.1. Lineage (NCBI taxonomy): Eukaryota > Metazoa > Chordata > Actinopteri > Synbranchiformes > Synbranchidae > Monopterus > Monopterus albus. The sequence continues at coordinate 1,249,116 of NW_018128063.1, read as the reverse complement.
CTGTAATTCTGCCAAAATTTCACCAAGTACATATGATCTTCCTTTCTGTTTACATTTGGATTGAGCTGGAGAACAGTGGACAGCGATTTTGGCTTCAGCGTGTAAATTTAAGCCGATGGTGTTGATGGCTTGGAGATTGTGGCTGCATGGAGCAGACCCTTGTATCCTCAAATGCTAGCAAAGGAACAGTCTATTAATTGTGCTCTCCAGAGTGTCCAGCATGGAGTTAGTGAACCTTTGGTGGAATCCAGAGCCCACTGCCCTATTTTATCATCTCCTATTTTGTCATGTCATAGTTTGACATTGAAATATGCAGTATGTATCCTGCTGGACCCCCTAACTGTGTCCTGTACCCGGGCTACATAATATTACAATGAAATAGCTATGTAGAAAAATAATATGATCTATTTAAGATGCTTCTTCTCTTTGAGCTCGAGTCACACATTGTTGTGTTCAGTGATGATAAAGATGCAAAGAGCTTATTCTGTTTGACTGTGAACACTGGGTGAATGCTTGAAATTCTCATTAACACCAGCAAATTATTAAACTCACGGCCATGGCTTTAAGAAGTACCATTGTTTTTGTTGAGTAGATATGTGACCACTGCAGCCATTCGCCTCTCTGTTTGGATTTTACATATCTACTTCTTGCATTTGAGCTTCAATGAATGTGATGGTGCTGATATGAGCTGAATGGGCAGAACTGTGCAGGCCAATTTGGACATAGACTAGGAAACAAGGGACGGCACTCTTGGGAAAGTGTATTGGATATTGTATTTGTGTTTGAGTATAATAGAAAGCCAAAGAAAGCATCCCCCTCCCGATCATATCCTGACATGTGGCTGTATGTATTAAGAAAGAGAGAGAATTACAGCTGATCTCTCTCTCCCTCTCACAGCCAGTGTGCTAACAGAGATGAAAAACAAGCTTAACTGCAGATAATTGGGCATGGGTGCTAGTCTTCCTTACAATAGGCCATCACTGGAGCTCACAGCTTGTTACCATATGCTCCTCAATAATTAATGTGCATCTCCCTGGCTGCTCTGCTACATGCCATGCTTTGATATAAGGTTACTGCGCTTAGGGTCTTGCCACAGGAGGGGTGCAGCATTTCATGTTTTCCTATGTTAAATACCCATACAGACTCCTGAACAGTTTGGCCCTGGGTGCCCTACCAGGTTCAGATCCAGTTCATAGTGTTATTATTCCATTTTGAGCAAGAATCAACATTTTCCTTTTATGTTTTTCTCCAGAAATAACTGGAAGGTTTTGATGTTTTCTCTGAGATGAACTGAAAATGGTGTGCACTTTTAGAAGATATTAGATATCAGAGTTAAATCATTAGGAGTGGAATCATTAGTGGTTTGCAGCCTTGATGACAGTCACATAGTAAGACAGTTTTTTGTAACACTTTCTTAAACTCCAAACTATGAGAAGAATAACAATCAAGTAAATGCTGTGCCACCAATTAGACGTTTGTATTTATTTGTAGTTATTTCACCATAGTTGTGTTTTTATAGCTTAACTATGCTGATTAAAATATTTTACAGCAGTATAGGAGTAATCAAGAACATGATCAAGATATTAAGTGATTAATTTAAGATCTTTTTGGCTTATGTCAGCTTGTAATAATGAAAGTCTGTGATGTGAAAACATACCATTTGGAGTTAAATGTTTAATGAGACAGAATGAGCGCAATAGTTGCTTATGCACATTTTTAAAAATGTCAGTTTCTCAGAGCTGACATGAAAGCCTGATGTCCCTGTGAAGACAAATAAAAAACTAATTAAGACAATCTCCTAGTTTGTTAATTCTGGTACTTGTTTGGTCAAAATTATAAATAGCAACAAGATAAAATTTAAGTTTTGTTATAGACTAAACGTGTTAGTTCTGAGTATTTGATTGGTCCAGTATAGTATCTGCTTGGTGAGGACACAAAGAGTTTATTTGTTTCATTTCAATTCCAAAAGCCTAACACCCAGTTAATCAGCTGGGGGGTGATGTTGCTATTGCTTAACCTCATCTGTTACTTCAGCACGCTCTACTCCATAACTCCACAACTTTCTTGTTACATAACTGTATATGTGACTCTGTAAGTTGCCACATACTGTATGTTATACTGTATACTACTCTGTACTTTTGCTTTTTTGCTTTTGTTTTCTAAACTTCAGACTTTTAAAATATTTAGCTTTATTTTGAAAATCTTGCTCCACTCAAATGAATAGGAAAATTCTACTTCAGCATAATTTCAGCTATCAAAATGTTCAGCTCTTCAAGGACATTCATACTACTATTCAGAACTTTTGTAAACTTCATATATATTAAATATTCAGCTTTATTTTGAAAATCTTTCCCCATTCAAATGAATGGGAAACTTCTACTTCAGCATACTTTCAGCTAGCCAACCCATTCAGGTGTCAAAATATTCAGCATTTTCAGGGCGATCTTTCAGCACTCAGCATCCATACGCATTTTCTTCAAAAAATGCAATTTTCTAGTTATTATTCTGGTTTCTTCTGTACGTTTTTTGGCGTTCAACTAGTTCAGCATACCTTCACCTAGAAAAGCCATTCTGGTAACAAAATGTTCAACTCTGGAAATGACTGGAAATGAATGGGGCAAAGTTGGAAGCTTAATATCTCCGGCATACCTTGGGCTAGAAGCGCCATTTCAACTTTATTCAACTCGTGAGATGTTCAGCTACCAATGGTGCAAAAATCATCTTGATATCTGTTATGGTTGTTTTTATAATCAACATTTATATTTGGTTAATTTGTCCATAGACAACAAATGGGCCAATACTATACCATACCATTGGCTGCCTGTGTGTCACGTGACTCCCCGGTCTAGCGGCTCTCGCTTGCTTTTACTCTTTCTCTTGCCCCCTTT
>NW_018128063.1:1244367-1245699 GCF_001952655.1 Monopterus albus | reverse complement strand
ATACTATTTACTTAACGAAGGGCTGATAGTAATTATTATGAAGTGTGTGGTTTAGGTTTATGGTTGTTTATAGTTATGCAGGTGGACACTGAAAAGGTTTTGAACAGTGTAAATGACTTTTAGAAGCAAAACACGGGTCAATACACAGACTGTGAAAATACTTTTGAAGTGAAAGTATGGGTATTGCTACGGTTTTGTCATTTTGAGGACTATTTGGACATAGATAGCATTTTTGTTGAAAGCTCCTGCTGCTCACTGTGAAGAGATTATTTCAATCGCACTTATTGTTTTTGTTCATACGCATCCACACAATAAAGATGCTTACGCATCCACACAATAATAATAAAGAACTGCATAACATAGTGTGAATGCTTCACAGCATCCAGACAATAAAGAAGAGGAAAACATCCACCCAGTAAAAATAAATAATTGGATAACAGTGTGGATACTGAGTCAGCATCCACACGATAATTATAATAAATAATTGAATAACATTGTGTGGATGCTGTATTATCCAGTGAGAATTAGAGCTAACATTATCAAGCTAAGCTAACTAGCTTCCACTTTGCAAGCAGAATTCAAACTTAACAGGACAAAGGGCCCTCCAAAATATTGAATGCTATAAAAGCACAAGTAGCTTATCTTTAATTAGTAATGCTTAATAGTTAATGTTGTCTTCTTTTGCACATTTTAATCCTTCATTAGATAACAGTAGAGAGATGACAGGAAATGAAGGGGAGAGAGATGCAATAAAGGCCCCAGATTGTAAACCAGAAAATTCAGTCAATGGTTGGCATTTGAAAAAGCGCTGTTAATGCTATGTTGTGTTGAACAAGGGTAAAATCGAAAAATGTCATTTTTTGCCTAATGGAAAAAAATATTGTCAAATTATTGGTGGTTCTTAAAATGCAAGTTGAATTCAAATGTAATTCTTTAATCTCTTCTATACTGTTAACATTTTTCATCTTTATTTTTTTCAGAATTTTGCTTTAATATGTAACTGCAAAAAATGCTTCACAAAAGCCCATAAATAGCCTGCATTAGAAATGGCCCCATGGGGAAAAATGTTTGCAACAGTGTTGCTCCTCAGAGAAAAAGTTTAAGATCAGCTGCTACATAAAGTGTGAAAACTGTAACAGGAAGTTGGCTGGCCCCTCACTGTTCTGACATATGCAGACGCCCCAGTACACATTGTGATCTGTCAGTCAGTTTCAGGGGCACAGCTGCAGCGGGGCATGGGGAGAATTAGCCCCCTACTGTGCCCCCCACACCCCACCTGTCCATCTTCGCATTCTCATTCTTCCACCCATCCACCCCCTAACTAAGGGGCCC
>NW_018128063.1:1214815-1244322 GCF_001952655.1 Monopterus albus | reverse complement strand
ATAGATTTTCTCCAAATAAGTGGTTTATTTTAGTAATGAGGTGGGTAGGAGTCAGGCTTGTCAAAGCTGGCCATTTCTGCCATTTTAACTCTTACTGTACTGTATGTGCTGCAGGGAAATGATGTGACAGGAAAATACATGTCTCTGGTGGTACTGTACGAAAACAGCCATCTCTACCCTTTGCAGTTAATCATTGATTTGCTTGATTTGTACCTCTGTTTTGTCCACCAAGTCTTGTAGTTCTTCTGCACTCCTTCACTTCACATACTGAAACATGTTTGTAGCCATGGGAAGCCTGACAGTGAATGGAGAAAAGACGGACAACTGAATGAAAATTTAGAGGAGGATAAATACATAAAATCTGTGTGGTAAAGAATGCAGCACACATTTTCTCAGCTTTCAGTCCTAACAGCAAGGGAATGAGCAGCCATCTCTCTTTGCCAGGGATTATGTCAGTCAGCAGAAGTGTGCGGAAGGGTTTAGGGGTTCACACCAGATTAGGGACTGGAGGATTAAATTAGAGGTCTTCAAGAAAATCCTTCATACTCTTCTCTCTTTATTCTTGTGTAGGCAAACACCAGTTTAAGTTAACCATAAATACTGTTCTGTGTATCAAGTACATTAAGTACTTATGTACTTTTAATTACCAGTAAGGATACTTTGATCAAACGGCACAAAGTCTGTTTCTTACTTCCTGAACCTTTAACATAAGAGTTCCATCCTCTCTGGATTCCAGTTACAGTGCATTTGTTCTGCTAACTTGCTCAAGTTGGCAGACTAACAAAAACATGAATGAATTCTGAAAAAGAATATTGATTTATTTTGTCCAAAACTAGCAAGTGCATGTCTAGAATACAGTGGAAGAAATGTGGAAACTTCCATGAAATGCAAATGGTTTTGTAGGGTATTCAGTTAATTTTTAATGCTTACAAATGTAAAAGAAAATACATGAAAAACAGGACAAAGCCCATCATTCCCTAGGCTGTTTTTTGCTAAAAGATTATCACATAATCACAGTATCAAGATTCATATCATTTTTGTACTACACTTCCTCCAAAAGTCAAGGTTCTATATACTCATGCACTTTTCCATGTACTCGCAGAGCTTCTGTGTGACGAGCCTCCTAGTACTCCTACATTCATTCATCTTTTCATGTATGGCCTAGCATCACATGGCTGACCACAAATCAATCTCTAAAATAAACATCTCTGCTCTCTTTGAGCATGTTTCAGCATCCACATGTTGTGCTCAGGCTTGTGTTTTACTGAAAAGTCAGAGACACTTAATGACCTTAACGTCTTATGTTTAGGCAAAGAGGATTAAACTACATTTTATACCTTCATGTTTTAAAGAAAGCATCCGTTCACCAAATCAGAGGGTGAATGCCTGCAAACCCAAACACCGGACCACATAATGACAGCCAAGGCCTCTGGTAAAAAGGCCACAGAGGTTGTAAAATAATGTGGGGAGAGAGGGAATGAGGAATGACCAGTGCTTGAATATGGGTTTCCTTCTGGGTTATATGTGTCTTTGTGTGTGTGTGTGTAAGCCTTGTGATCAGTGAGCCCCAGAGCGGTATGTTCGCCTCAAATAGAGTTCAACAAGCAGTTTCATAAGTCAGAGCCTGAGAACTGTATGACAATCTGCTGCTCAGCGGGAAGGGAGGTGATACCACATTAGTGTCAGGGAGGAAACAGGACTCCTTTTCTGTACAGTTGTACCAAGCAGTCATGGCAAATTGGAGAGCAGGTTAAAGCAAACGACAAATTGTAAGCGCTTCATCTCATTGTGGTAAACTTTTGCTCTCTGGCAGTCATTTAATTTTAGGAGAGATTTTTGAATGAAAGCCAAGTCCCACAGTTTGCTGATTTGTGATTAACATGTAGTCAGTTTACATAGTCCTGTGTAGCATTTCTAACATTTACAAACTAGTTTCTCCCACATGCCTATTACACTGTATGTTACACTCAACAAACTTTAGGAAACTTCATTTTCATTTAAATAGCTAAGAGACTGTACAAACGATTCTGATGTTACACTGAGTTAATGAGAAAAGGTGAGTTGATTCCATTACACTCCTGTATGATGTCTGACAGTGTATAGTACGTTTCATACAAAATATATTTCTTGAACTACAGCCTTTAACCAAAATAAAAATGTGTTTTTTGATGCCACAATTTTCATACAGACCCTAAAAGATCTCTATTGATTTGGACAGCTATATATTGTAATCTATGTATAAAATGTATGTGCAGCATTTTCCGTGAACATTATGCAAATAGAGGTGCATCATGCCTAAATGCAGAAAATCTTCAATGTGCCTTCTGTTCTGAGCTCACTTCTTCTTCTTCTTTCGACTGTTCCCGTTAGGGGTCGCCACAGCGAATCATCTGTTTCCACCTAACTCTATCCTCGGCATCCTCTACTCTCACCCCAATTAACTTCATGTCCTCTTTTAGCACATCCATATATCTCCTCTTTGGCCTTCCTCTTGACTTCTTGCCTGGCAGCTCCATCTCCAACATCCTTCTACCAATATAACCACTATCCCTCCTCTGCACATGTCCAAACCATCTCAATCTGGCCTCGTTCTGAGCTCACTTAATAACCACAAAAGCTCCTTGAGTGGCAAATGAAGGACAGATTGCACCCAAACCAATTATTGCGCCTTTGTTTTAGTGGTTGTAAAGTCCACAGATCTTCTAAGAGCTGGAGCGCTGTTATGATGTCTTTGAGTCAGGGTTGTTGGTAGATGGCATTAGCTACAGCTAGAGCTACAAAGAGCCATGTGGTGATGGGGCCCGAACCTCGGTCCAGATGGCACACTGCCACCGCGACCTTGTCAGCACCTGCTCCCCGGGCACTTTGCCTGGGCATTGCCGGCGGGAGCTGAGATGGGCACATCATGCCACCACATCACCATGGCAGCTAATGAGCCCTGTGCCCGATTAATTAAGGAAACCAACTTAATGCAAGAAAGATGGAAGATGGGGGAACATAAAAAAAAACCAGCATATGCTGGACCGCAACCAAAACAACAGAAATAAATAATTATCCCCCAGAAAGGGAGTAATCACTAGAGCCAAAATATCATTAAAATTTGAAATGTAAATCTCCTTATCAGCCTTCCAATGTCATGAATTAGCACTACAGCTTGCCACATTAAATCAAGGCTAAAGTATTCAATTAATAAATGACTGTGTGGTGGTGAACTTTTGATTATTTTAGGCTAGAGTCCAAGTGCACCTTATCAGTGAATGTCACCTTGGACTAGGCCTTGTTGGTCTGTTAAATAGTGTCAGAGCATCCTTCTTTATCTGCTTACTTATTTCTTTTCCTTAAAGAGCACTCCATATCATCTCCTCTGAGATGGGGGCTGTCTATGTTTATGCTTGATTAGCCAAAGCACCACAATATGCATTTCCTTTTACTCTAGCAATAAGGCAACAAATTATTAAAATTTTTATAAACTCAAAGTATAGGTGTGTGTTTGTGTGCGTGTGTGATGGAATTACGCTGTTAAAAATGTTACACATTGGGCCCACCCTCTCTTTGGATTTACACACACCCACATGAGCTTAGATCCTCTCCTCCTCCTCAAGCACAAACACACACAGACAATCCCTACACTCCTCCATTCTTATTATTCAAGACAAAAATGTCCCTTTAAGAATGTCAGCCAGTTTCAAAATAAAAAAAAGTGTAATTCAAAATCCTGTGTTCCTCCACATTTGAGAGCCCAGAGAGCAAGGGAGGGAAGGGGAAGGAGGAGGGAGGGAGAGCTAATGTGCAAACTTGTTTCCGTCCTCTACAGTTCGTCCATCATTTATTCAGCAGCTCGGCGCTTGAGACAGGCCACTCGCATTTGCTTGATACTCAATTATACATTAGTGTACATCACTTGGCAATCTGTTCATATCAATTTAATTGGATTTTAATATTGCCTCTGATCTTGTTGTCCAATTAACAGTGCTGGCTGGCAATAAAGCAGAACCACACACTATGTGACACCTTTGATCCCCACCATATGGAGCCCTTCCATTGATTACTGGCACCGCCACTGAATTTCACTCCCTCAATATGGCCTGTGATGAATGGAGGTGGAGGGTATGTGGTGCGGGGAGTGTGTGAAGGGGTGTGGAGTGTGAGGTATGTGTGGAGGCAGCATCCTCATGCCCCCCCAAACACCCACCCAACCACCACTGATGTGATAAAAATTTCACTTCGCTGCGCAACTTCATTTATTCTGTTGACATTCGCCTCTGATTAAAAACAATAAAAAAAAAAGAGAGAGAGTGAGAGAGAGATGGTGTGGCCATGCCCTGAATAGCATATGCAAATTAAACCCTGGGTATCTATCAGTCAGTCATTCAGCCAAAGGGATGACTGTGTGCTGTCCGCCTGGTATGCTGGCACAGCCTTAACGATGACATGCTTTAAAGAAGTACATTTTTCTTGCTATTTCCGGTTTCTGTCTTTTCCCCTTTCTTCCTTTGTCCTTTGTTTCTGTCCTTCTGTTTCTCCTCTACAACCCCCCTCCTCTTTTACCTTCTCCCCACTCACCTGTGAGGTATTCGTGGCGAGCACTAGCATTCGTAGCAGAACAGTCAGTAAGAGGAAGACAAAAAGCAGGAAATAGAAGAATTGCAGATTATTCCCTCTTTTCATACAAATGAAGCAGCAAAATAAGGGCAAAGCAGGAGGAGATGGAGAAAGAGGAGGAGAGGAGACATCCATTTTTTATAGGGGCTTAAAGTGCCAAACAACAAAAGCAGCATGGGAAAGGATAAAGAAGAAGTGGCTCATGCAGCCAGTATGAGCTGGAGCAAAAAAAAAAAAAAAGAAAAAAATCTATATGGAAGTAGTTGTGGTGAAAGTGTTACACAAGTCTTGTTCACATGAAACTTGAGGGCAAGCTGAGCTGGTGAGATTTGTGTGGTGTGGAATGTGGGAGTAGGGCACTATATGGAACAAGGAAATGGGCTGAATGGTAGCTCTCTGGAGAGTGCAGTTGGGAGCACTAAATGGCTGAAAGGACTTGTAGGGTGTGTATGCATTTGTGTGTGAAAACCCAGAGCACACTAGCTTTATAGGGACTGGCGTCACTTGTGTGGACCGGAGGCTGGTCCAGCAACTTAGTTCATCCAACTTTACAAAAACAATACGGTGCAAAGTTAGAGCACATTTTGGAACAAAATTATAAAGTCTAAGTAGGGACCCAATAAGTGACAAAAACAAGGCTGTACATGAAGCATTGGGAGCAGTATAGAAGAGCTGATGTCTGGTCAAGTGACTTCTGCAGAGTGTTCTGTTCGTGGATATTAACCGACTTAGCGGGCAACCTCACACTTTTTGTTTATGCAAGGGGCTGCATTGGTGGGGGCTGTACAATACAGCTGTGTTGTGATAAGTCAACGTGAGTGGCTTCTGTCACGTTTCCAGCCCACTAGTTTCTTTTGTTTTGGTTAGCCATACCACTAATGTAGTCTACTCTACGTTAGCACAAATTTCTACCACTGGTGTTGTCGGCACTGATAGATAAAAACACTGCTTAACATCCAGTACCTTAACTAACAATGGTGCATTAATTGTGACCCAAATTTGGGAGTGAATAGAAGTGAATGCTCATGCTGGCAAGGTAAACAAGAGAGTCTTCTTTCCATGGGTGTAAATGTTCTGACTGTCCCTGGTATGTGATTGGTAACTGGTACAGTAAAAGTTGAGCCAGATCCAGCATTTTCACCCCATGGGGCTGCATTGTTTTGCTGAAGCCCACTGCGATGCTGCTGCCGGCTGTGGTGAACACAATCCCCCATAGAAATTAATGGGGAGAGCTGTGTTTTTTCACACCTTTGAAACTGTCTGAACATGGCCTAACAAGGCAATGTAGAGTATACGCTTCTGTCTGTCTACTGTATCTATCTATCAATATATCTTTCTACAAATACGAATAAAATGTGACAGACACTGATGCTGACTGCAGCTCACCTACTTTTAAGATGCCAAAGGACTATACCAATTCCCTGTATCTGTGCCATTCTCTCTCTTTCTCTCTCTCTGTCTGCCTTTCTTTCTCTATGTCCCAGTTTTAAAAAGCACTGAATTCTGGTCTATCATTAGAATAATTAATTGTTCAAGCAAGTGTCAAATTCAGAGGGAGCCACTCGGGTAGAAGCAACAAGACAGCAGTTAGTGAAGAGGAGGCGGAGGGTGAAGTCAAGCGTGAGGTTACAAAACACAAACAGGTTTTCCTGTTATGAGCCAGAGCAGGCGTGAAAAAGGATTAAAAAATTAATAAATACATGTTAGTCTCTGTGTTTATCGTGTGTGTGTGTGTGATGAATAAATTAATCAAATTCATGTTTTGACCTTTGCCAAAATTGCCAAAGTGCAAATGCCTGGAGAAAACACACAAATTAAAAAAAAGACAATTTTCTCAGGTAGGATAAATAAAAAATGTTCAGAATTAATGATAAATATTGATTGATACCATTGAAAATGGTGCGTGGTGTGAAATGTACAGTAGCATGATAAATAGATTATAGACTTTTTGAATACAGTTTAGTCAGTTGATGTGTGGAGAAGCTACCAACATCTTATTCACTTAGTAAGGATGTTGTGCTTTTCTCTGTTTTAGGCAAAAAAGATACTATATTTTCACATTTCAGGTTTAATCCTTAGACTGAAATCCCTAAAATCCATAAACAGCATTATAGTGGGTGTATTAGTGTTGCCTATTTAAGCATTCATTTAGAGACACGGTTCTGGAAAATGTTAAGTCCAATGTGCAGTGGTCACCAGCTTGTCAGTAACTTGTTTTTAGCTGTGGACTAAAAACCAAATGAGCTCAAACAGACCAAAGAGCTCCACAGAGCTGAGGGGGACACGCAAAGTTAAATCATTTTTGTGAATTTATCACTTTGAATGACCCCTTTCACATAATGCACAGTAGTTTGAGCTATTGTCAATCTGAAAAAATATTGATTAGTGCAGCTTCAAGTAATTCTAGAAAGAGATGTATGCGTCTAACATAATTATGTGGTCTAACAAAAACAGTGATGACTTTAATGTCACCAGATCATCTGAAATTAGCACTCCAAAAAAGAATCCTGTCAACAATTTATCCTCATTTGATTTACTGTACATTTACTACCATCCACAGTAACCCGCTGCTGCTTATTTATAGCTCCTTTTCTATGATCTTCTCTTTAAACCTCCTATTCAAGACTTGAAAGTGACTTTAACAACTACATTTTATATGCAACTGGGAAATCTGTCAATCAAAAAGTCATTTTTTGGCAATAACTTGTGCTCTGCCTTTTCTCTCTATATACTCCATAGGCTCCATCTGCTATGTATATTAATGAAGATTGTGTAAATTAGAGATACTGGTGTGAGTGTGAGACAGTATAACTTGCTGACCCCCAGTGTGACATTTTCCAGGAAGATGGATGCATGGTAGCTGGAAGTGGATACTATCTGAAAGAGGACACAAGGTGTTGTCACCATCTTTCACAATCTCCAACTAAAATCTATCTCCACTGTGCAACAATGTGTCAGTTTTCAATCTGAGTAATCAATTAACTGTTGATTAAGACTTTACACAGAACTGTGCTACTTCTGGGCATACTACATAAAAGAGATACAGCCACTGGTGCAATGTGTCACCATTGTACAAGTTTGGGGTTATTAGTGATACTCTGTGTCTATCATGATTGACTGCATTTCTTGGTGTTGTCTTCTATTTTGTTACACTGCAGCTTGTCTAATGTTGTTTCCCTTGTCTCTTGGATGCCTTTGTTCTCGTTTTCTGCCTTGCTTCTCTCTCACTCACCTGTTGCTATCAGCGTTATGAACTCACCAGGGCAAGAAGAGCAGTCATCTCTCATTCCTTGCTTGACTGTCAGACCGCATCACATCAGAGACTCTCCAACCACCTTGCCTGTTCCCTGCCTACTCCCTGCTTTTGTTTGGAGCCGGACCCTTTTGGTTTAAAGGCTGAATCTCCAACGTGGTCAATTGCCTGCCCATTCCCTTTCACACTCAGCTGCACTGGAGTATTTTTCCCCCTCTCTGCCTAAGCCTGCTTTCTTGTTATTTGTTCATATTTTTATATTTACTTATACAGTTGTGTGTTATGTAAATAATATGTCTGTCTTTTAAGCTGAAAGCTGCCGGAAAAAATTTTGTTGTGGTATGCATAACAATGCATAACATAACATGCATAACAATGACAAAGACAATAAAGATTCTTGACTTGACTTGTACTTGGTCATTAGTGCAACATCTAAAAAGACACTAATGCTCATCTGAATTTTCTCCAGCTCTGTAGTATGCTGATTTTTGATTTTTCTATTGAACTGAGTTTGTCTTCTGTTTGAGTCTTATGTCACTGCAGTTCTGCCAAGCCTGAAGCTACATCCATGGATCAGGCCACTGTAGTGATGGCCATCTGATACCGGCCTCGATACATGATTTGAGCTCAGAGAGGGATCTTCCGCGACCCACTGCCTCGAGGCTTGTATCGTTGCCGAAAAGACACGTGACTGATGACGTCCGACGCAGAAATGGCTGTCCTGAGTGACTCCCGTGACCAGTTCAGACTGTCAATACGGTGTCACGACATGAGATCTCACTGCGCACGTCAGCAGGTGCGTAGGCATAGGGGTACTATAAACCTACCCAAGATGATGCGCAACATGTGGGTTTGTTAGCGTAGTAGGTATGTGCGTAGTTGCTGTCGGTATGATCATTGCTGCTGGTGTGTGATCACTATTGAGTAGGCTAGGAGTAAAAATTATTGTTCCTCCATCCCTTGTATTTATTCACACTCTGTCCTAGTTACATATGCACATATTACATCCTAGCACATCCTCTGATTCCCCAAGCACACCTTCTCCCACCTACTACACTACATATGTTCATAGACTGGACTAACTGAACAATCAATTTACATTGCAATAGCCATGACTGCAGGGAAGAGAGCACACTTTCTGTTCACCTTGATGTGTTGGAGACAGAGACACAGCCATAATGGAGACTTCACAAGACTCTGGGAGAAGAATTGAGCAGTGTGATGATCACCTCAAAGCCATCAGGGGCCCAGTACTGTTATGTCTATGGGCCAGGCCATTCCCAGCACCTCGTCAGCAGGCACGAGGTCCGTCAGCAACCCGCATGTGTGGAAGCGCACTCTCGGCAGCGAGGCACACCTGCTCTCAATCATCAGAGCAGTACTTAAGAAGAGCGTTGGTGTGTCCTCATTGCCAGATGATCTCTCGTCATTCTGCTGGTAACGTTGTATGTGGTATTGTGCCTGAGCTACTTTGTGACTTAACTGCTATTCTGATTTCAATTACTCCCAATTGCTACGAACTATTAGTCTGTGGGAGTGGAATACCTGATTTACCAGTGACTTTGTCAGTTTCTGCCATTTTGATTTTGATTGCTACTTTGTGTTATGAACTTTGTGTTAAAATACAAACTTTCTCTGAAATCTATCCAATGGGTCAGGAGTTGCATTAATCTCAACCAAAGATCAAAGACATCGAACAGCTTCAGAGATGTAATTTTGAAGGTGCAGGGCTTTACGTATTGTGGCAGGTTTTTGCATTTCCAGCTATTCAGTGTTTGCCGTTTATCATAATCATTATACATATAGAAAAGACACATTTTAAAAAGTTGACCAACAGATAGGAAAAAAGCCTTGCGTCCAGGCTCTTCTGTAGTATTAGTGGCAAATTTGTTCCAAATATATATCTGCTGTCATTTTGAAAACTAGGTTGACCTGATGTAAACAGGTTACAGTAAAATATTTTAGAGCAGGGGGAGGAAGACTGGTGGGTGGAGTGGTAGATATGTGGCTGATGAGAGAGGGGGTTGGGGGTTGCTGTGGATGGGTGGGAGGGGGTACTCATCCTTTCTTATCTGCCATGTTGCACAATCGATAACTAGGACATCCAGATAAGGCCCAGTGAAGCTGGTGCATATAGTTATTCTGCTGAACATACACACACAAACATGCACACACTTTGTAGACAGAATGCTGTACACCCACATGTAGAGTAGAGCATATGCACACTTACGAACATTCACGCTCCCCATCCTGCAATCTGTCGCCTCCTAAATCACCTTCCCAGCAGTCTACAGCTCTAGATCCACATTTTAGATAGATGTCTGCTGTAGCAACTGCTGCGGCTCCTCCTGCCCAGCCCATCGCTTAGCCATGGTACCCAAGCTGTGGCATTTTATGCTTGATTGCCCTGTGACTATTTCCTCTGGTGGAAGGCACATCTGCTTTCTCCATCCAGACTCCAGCCATTTAGCGTCCCAGAAGACAGTGGAGGGAACACTGCATCTTTATACAATGTTAAGAACCAGCTAAACTGACCCTCTAAAGAAAAAAAGTGAATGGATCACTCTTTACATCTGTATTGACTATATTTCACTTGCATATTGGACATTGGACCAACATGGCATTTTTAAGCTAATTTTGATGGTGCTAAGGCTATATATCACATAAGGTCTTTTTGATCTTATTCTGAAATTCAGAACAGCTCTTAATCTTTTTCTTCACTACTTCCTTTTCTCTTTCAGTGCTCTCTTTCCAGTTTTCCCTTCTTTCTTTCTTCAGTGCAGTGTGCATTTCCAAAGTAGTGTGTGAGTGGCAGCTTGTATGCCTTTGTATTACTTACATCATGAGGCCCGAAACCTGTTAATACACTCACACTGTGGGGACTCAGCCATCATTGTGGGGACCATAAGCTAGTCCCCACAAGGAAATCACTGAATTTTAGGGTGGCAACATGGTTTAGGGTCAGGGTTAGGTGTATGTGTACATCCCACACAAAAACACTGTGTGTGTGTGTGTGTGTGTGTGTGTGTGTGTGTGTGTGTGTGTGTGTGTGTGTGTGTGTGCGTAACTGGCTGACTGGCCAAGGTCTTTGAACACTAACACCTGGATGAAGGATTGAAAGGCCCAGTGAAGACCCGTGGAAGCCCCTTCAGCCAGTGCTGACACCCTCTAGGGGCTGAGGAGCCATGGAAGGGAGATCAAAACTGGAGAGATGAGGCCAAGAGGTCAACGTGAAACAAAAGATCCGGGCAGCATCTACAGTCTAAGGAAGTATCTGTGGTCTCTGCAGATTTCTAAAAGGGTGAGAGCAGTGAGGAAGAAAGGCATCCAAACCAGGAAGAGTACTGTGAAATTCCAGCTCCTCCAGAAGAGAAATGGACTAAAACATACCACTGAGGGGCAATGCCAGGCCCAGTGGCACCCAATTCCCATGATGATGAGGCTGCACTGAAAGATATTATGCTCTATGTTTTCAGATGCCCAATGAATTCTTGAATCTTGAACTTTTGGTAACACAGAATACCAAATTGCCACTAGGTTCATTTGTATTTAAAAGCCATGACTGAGTCATGGTGAGGGTTCAAACTGTAATTTAGCCCCAGTATTATTCATTCATGCACATCATGGTTGCTATGCAAACTTTAATAATGAAGTGAAGTAGAGATGAAGTAAGATTCTGTCCCTCTCTTTTGCCTTGGCCTTTCCTTAAAGTATCTTGTTAAGGCGCAAACAGCCTCTTTCAATTGCCTCCCACTCACTACTTTACAATTCAGTGATAAACAATTAAACAAGGGAGTAGCCTTAACCATGACATTGAAATAATGAAGCACTGTGGTGGCAATCAATAGAGAGTCTGCAATTCACCATCTGAGGTCAGTGAACCTAGCAGCACAATATGTAGGCTAATGGTCATTGAATGCTGGTCTGCAGGAATCGCCGTCTTGATCCTCTGGTAATAATCTTTAATTCCTGCACTAGCCCTTTCCACAACTAGGCTGCCCTCGCCCCATCCATCACTGGACAAAAAAAGGCACCTGGGGTAGCCAGCAATGAAAAACAAAACAGAGTCAAGAGAGCATTTCTCATTTAATTATTATTCCATTATTTCAGTAAACAGATGCACACTTTGATGAATATTTTGTCTGTAATCAATGGACTCTCTTAAAGTCTCTGGATTTTGCTCATCTGTCTTTTTTCTCTTCTAACCCTCATCAGTCCAGTGTAGAGCAGCTCAAGGCACATATAGGCATTGATTTTTGCCCAGAGCCATGTGGGCTGAACTCAAAGAGCATTTGTCAGAAGAGTCAATAAGAGGGGAGAGCGAGAGAAAGAATGTAAGAAAGAAAGACAGAAAGGAGGACAGAATCCTCCCCAAACCAAAATCTGACAATACAAGGTGCCAGCCTGACCCTCACCACCTTCGACTTGTGGCAACTTTGAATAGAGAAAGATGCTGAAACAACAACAAAACAAAAGGGAGGAGGCAGAATAACAAAATAAAAAAAGCTGCTTTCATTTTCCAATTTTGTGCTTGTCTTTTCTACATTTTCAACAAAGGAATTAATGTGCTCTTCGAGCGTGTCCGTTGAGCCACAATCTGTCGGCATTCTTTGATGTGCTCATTGCAGCCTCTTCTGAAGTCCTGTACGCTGAGTTCCTCTAACAAAGGGAATAACATAGGAGCATAAAGAAAGATGAGACAGGGGCCTATTTTTGTATTTGGCAAGACACTGCTTGTATTCCTAGTGGAGATTCTGCCTTCAGTTCTCATTCTTGTTTCCCCCTTTGTCTGTCCCTCTTCCTCATCTCCTGTGCTGGTCCTTGTTAGAAGGTAAAACCATGGAGAAAGATAATGATCAAACAGGTACATCTCATATTTGTTTGATGTTTATTTATGTGTTTTCTCTGTTCCCACAGCAATTCTACCTAAAACCCCACACAGGCTTGTTCTTGCTTCTGCTTTTAGCGCAAAAATGTAGCTCTATCAAATAGGTAGGTAGGTAGGTACTTTATTGATCCCACAGTGGGGAAATTTCTGAATAGGTATGAATACTAATACAACAAGTACTAAGAATGAAGTATGTCAAGGACAAAACTCTTACTTTTACAACTGCATTAATGGATGTTTTTACCACATGCAGGGTTTTCCCTGCCATAGAAAGGATTAGGCCTAAGTGTTTTTGTGGAGCACCTAAGCTGAATGATTATAAAAAGATGACACAATAGCATTTATGTAGAAACAACAGTGAGTTTTATGTGCTCAAAAATAACAGAGGTGACTTGATCTCAAACTGAAACGTAAGCCAGCGCAGGGATTACCTGTCAATCAACAATCAGTGTTTGGACAAATGTTTGTGTGAGTGGTGTGTGACTGCATTGCTGAGCTAATCAAACAGCTGACTGGAGATGTTTTTTTGTACCATCACTCAGGGGTGGTAGCTACAACCATTGCTAAGGTTAACCTCCACAAAGTACATTTATTACAATTATTATGAATTGTAACAATAGACATAGGAGAATGTGGTCTATTTTTTTTATATATAGCGAATTAGGTTACGTTAGCCAAGAAAGCAAGTTAGTTGATGTTACATCAAGATATCTGGAAATGTTTGTGTCTAATGCCTGAAGCTGTACAAATTAGGCATGTTCACCTGTAATGTCTTCTGATGAAAACTGCTGGTCAAAATGTTTAAAATGTGGTTTTAAAATGCAGTTGAAAATGTCCAACACCGGCGACAGTGTCCTGTTTAGAACAAACACAATTTACTCCTTAGATATATAAGAATATAATAAGAGAATGTATGCTGCATTGGAGCAGCATGTGCAGCAGTCAACAGTCAATGTGCAATTATGCATGTGCAAACTGAGAATGTAAACAGTACATGACGTATTTCCTGGTAATAAACTCCTCAGCTGTTTAGGAGTCTGATGGCAGAGGGAAAGAAAGAGTTTTTCAGTCTAGAGGTTGGCCGACCGGAGAGTAGGGGTATGAACAGTCCGTGCTGGGGGTAGGTGGAGTCCTTGAGGATGGAGGCAGCTTTTCTGCAGTGGAGTCCTGGTGATCTTCTCCGCAGTCTTTACCACTCTCTTGCGGTCCATAGCAGTAGTGCTGCCATACCAGACGGTGATGCAGCTGGTCAAGATGCTCTCAGTGATGCAGCTGTAGAAGTTGCTGAAGATTCTAGGTGACATGCCAAACCTCCTCAGCCTCTGAGTGATGGTACAAAAAATATCTCCAGTCAGCTGTTTGATTAGCTCAGCAATGTTGTCACACACCAATCACACAATCACCCCCACCATTACTGTTCTTTCTGAAAGAAATTGTTTTTTCCCCCATTCCTGCAGTGTGGTGGGGGATCCAGCTGCAAACTGTAGCCCCTTACACACTGCCTTTTCAAGGCAGGAGTGGTGCACCTTTATTCTGTCTTGGTTTCTGTGTCTAAGGCACAAAGCTGGAATGGCAGTCCGTTTTTGTTGCACCTCTGGTTCACCTTGAAAAGTAGTACCATTGATGAAACAAAGAGGAGACGTGCTTTGTGTAGAAAGTGTGAGCAGGCAATCCAGAACCAAGTCCTGCGATTTGATGACATCATATCACTGGAGGAGATGTAAGAAAACAGCCAGCAACATCTGTGAGCTTTCTTAACATTGCTGGTCTACTTTCTAAAGAAACAACAACACAAAGAATAAGATGTCAAACTGGGGAGACAACGAGACCTGAGAACCTCTATCTCTTTAAGCAGACAACACAATCAGTCGGTACTTTAAGGTTAGGGGTTTAGACTACTGGAGCAAAATTTATGTCACAGCTGATGCGTCGTGAATCTAGCGTTGAATGCTGGCCTGCTGTCCGAATTCACAGGCTGGCTCATGATTATATATTTCAGTGGTTCTTTGGAATTACAGCAGTGCAGGATCTCAGCTTAAAAACAACTCATTTGGGCAGCAAACCAAGTCAGAACCTAAGTCATTTTGAAAAATAGAGGAAATCCTTGCACATGGGTGCAGTCCAGAAATTAGCAAACATGTTGTAAATACAATATATACATACAGTATTATCACTTTAAAAAGGTGAAATGGAAAATGTTAGCAAACAGTGGCCAGTTTGCTCACCCAGGGGACATGAAGCTAACAACATTCATTCTCCTTTTAGCACTGTTTTGGTCTCCCCCAAATACTTAAGAAAATTCCTGGCCCTTTATTGGCTAAATGCGCACAGTCTACAGTAGCAGTTAACTTTGCCTGCTCTTTAGTGTTGGGTAGGTAGATTGCATACTTTTGCACTACCTTGTATTAGCTTTTTCAAGGAAAAAGGTGGATAGGAAGTGTGGGTGAATCAGTGCAGTAAAGCTGTGGGCTGTAAAATCAAATCAATGAGCTGAAATACAATAAAGTACTCCATAAAGCTAATGCTCACTGCATAGTTAAAAAAAATGTTTCTGTGGATTTGTCAATATAAAAGATCCTTTGCCATTGGAGCCATCATTCATAAACTACTGGCTAATGCAGCTTTAAACACATTTTTAAAATCCTTTAAAAAAAGGTTGATGTGGTCTTGTATACTTTTACCAGCTGGGCAAATGTGAATTTATGTAGCAGAATATTAAATAACCTGTGTACTGTACTGCCCTGACATCTGTTTGCATAGTTATTATTATTGTATGGCCTGAGTAATTTAAATAAAATTTTCCTGAAAGTCTAAGATCCATGCATGCTGAAAGTTTTCTGTTTTGACAAGGCTACCCCCACCCCTCCTTTTTTTAAACCTCTATTTTCTGTTGACACATGGTCAGTTTCATTAGGTTATGATATACCCATACTCTAAAATCACACAAACCCCATTATTCATGGTTTCACCTTTGCATGTTTGCTGTACACTTTTCAACCAACTGAACTGTGATTTCACAGGGGACATAAAGTTGTATGTTTCTGATTAATAAAGCGCCGCCAGTCCCGGCTCGGAAATCCAGGGCGGCTAGCCTATACTGTGCATTAGGAACAGAAAACATGATGACTGTAACATATTAACATGTCCAAAACCATAAATTCAACCTTAAAGTCACATCAAGTCATTTTTTATTTGTGTACAGGATTCCCAAACTGCCAGTGTGTTATGATGAGAAGAACTCTGTGTTTAAAGGAGATGAAAGTGCTAACACACCCATTTATTAATTTCTAGAAAACAAATAGATTGGCAGATTTCTAAAACTTTAAAATAAATCATACACGACACAAATGATCTTCCGTACTGTACAGGTTTTGAATACATGTGCATACATACGTAATATATATTAATAGTATACAGTATATTAATATACATTAATAGATGGTAACCCTTGAGAAACTGATAAAACAATGACTCTTGAGTTCAATATCTCTAAATAAAGTGTTTGCTACCAGAATGGTAACTGCAGGTCCACTTCTACACAGCTAGATTTCTGTTGCCTGAAATCAATCACCACCCTCATTCTGATGGACACACACACACATCCCTTCTTTCACATCAAAGGTGTGTCTTTGTTCTCTGTGTTGTGTAACCCTGTTCTTATTCTGTACATTTGACCTTTTGGCACTAAGGCCCAGTTATGGCTGACAGAGACAACAAACAAAGAGTGATCTCTATCGCCCAGATCATTACACAACCGACGCCAGGGAAGTCACGATACAGAAATAGCCAAAGGGTAAAGTGGTCGGCCCATCATCAGGTTTCATCTTTCACACCACCTGCATTCTAGCACACACATGCACAAACACACACAACACGTGTCATGCACAGCCTTGTAAGCCCTCACAGGTCCCTGCATTTACAATACACATATAACAGTAGCTGTTGTCTTGTGTGAAAACCTCATGAACAAGTGTGAACTTAAATGAAAGGGTATTGGCTGAGAGAAATCTATGACCCTTCAGGCTTATGGAAACCTTTCAAACTGCAGTGGATAAGCTCAAAAATACATGAAGGTTGAGCTAAAGCAAAAGTTCATTCTGAGAAGCTGACCTTTTGGACCTATGAGGTTTTCTCAAGTTTCCAGTGAAATGGAGCTCTGCACAGACACATCCTGCTTGCAGTGTGTCTGCCTTAGCAAATAGACCATAACATGTCAAAAAGGTAAGCTAGCATGTAGTGGTGCTGTGTAGAGGATAATTACCACTTGGCTGCTATTATTATTATTTTGACCATCATTCATATTGCTAATAGTGCTGTATCAGGTGTATACAACATCACCAAATAGATTTCACTCCAGCAGGTTGTAAATAAAACCTGAGGTTAACTGAGCTTATTTGGAAGCAAAACCTCCCCCTTTTAGCATCTATCAAGTGAAATGTCTGTCAAATACATGAGCCAGAAGTTAATGTCATGTGACCTTGATTTCATGCGACTGCCATGTGCAAATCTCACAGCACATCTCATTGTGACACACTGCAGCAGGTTCAGCATTAACTTATTCCCATTTGCAGTAAGACTAATTACCAGACACCTTACAGCTGCAAAAAGATAGTCTAAGCCCACAGCCCAGCTGAACTCACTACTCACTACCTGATGCTACTTAGGTCAAATAATGCTTTGCACCTACCCTTGTATGCAGGCGGACATGGTAGAGGGACATACATGTGTTCCTATTTGTACTTCAAATCGAGGATCTGCCTCCTGTCCGTGTATGCCAACATGCACAGTCTGGGCTTTTGTTGTGTGTACCATCCACGTGGACACATATTTTTTTTGCGGACACTGTCCCTCATGAACCTAGGAAGATGATGAAAATTATGTCACTATACCACAGCAGAGCAGCACAAAGCATGAATAGCTCTGAATACTCACTACTAGGGATATCTGAGTTACATTTGTTGGACCTCTGATTAAATAAGTAGTCTTCTAAATATTAATCCCTATAAAGCAACTTATTTCTGTCAATTGCTGCCTGGCCACCCAACAATAGACAAGTTTAATTTTGGCCTGTCATAAAGTTACTCACCAAATTTCTAAATTAGTAACAGCTGACATATCGCTTGTGACATTTTTCATCTTAACCTGTGAAAGCAACAGCTCAAAGTGAGAGCTGCTACCTGAATATTTAGTACTGTCCACTGCTATTTGTTAATGATGAACAGAATCTGCCAGAACAGTATCATTCATAAATGTTTTACATTTGCACAATAAAATGTTTAACTAAATGAGGAGTGAAATGTTGGATTGTAGAGCACAGCTGGAAGTGTCTGAGGTGTGGTCCTTCTTCTGGACTTACGATTTATCAGTCTTCCATGACATCATATTGTTTAAACCCATCTTAACCAACTGCAGTATGATTTTGGAGCTCTAAGAAGTCCTCCTGGTGTATTGCACAGTTGGCTGCATAGGTTTGTGATTTGGCTGTTGGTGAAGGTGCTTTTTCCTACATTGGTTACAGCGCTGAAGCAGATGATGCCCTTCATGTTTTCAGCTAGTTAAAGCTCTTAAAATGTCCCTGAGAGATCAAACAATAAACTCATTTTTGGTTCACCTTTTACCTATATTTTTCCTGTCCCAAGGAATTATAACCAAGATTTTAGATGGCTCACTTTCAGCTCAATGTCCTAAAATTGGTTACGCTTATCTTACTAATCTCTTGGCCTGTTTACAGCCTTTGTCTGTCTGATATGTTCTTGCTCTGTCTTCTTTCAAGTACAGTAATTTCAAAATATTGCCAGATTTCACCAATTGCTTTAGTAAGTGCAATGTTATCAGAGTCAATAGAAATGAGGTCAATAGTATGAAAAAAGCCCCAGATGGGTTATCCTACTCCATGTCTGCACAGTAGCTAATAATGCGTTCTGTTAGGGGTCATTCATTTGTCTATTAGGCAGTGCCCATGGCTGGCTACTACCCAATCATCAAAGGCATTGCCCATTTATCATGGAGCCATCACTAAAATAAAGCAGAGTTTCTTATTTCTCTCTCCCTCTCACACTTCCATTTCTTATTCCTCCCTTTGGGGTTATTCTGTGAAAATAAAATAAAATGAATGAAGTTCCTCTTTGAAGAATGGGCAGATAGAGAGAAAGGGCTAAAACAACAGAACAGAAAAGAAAAAAGGGGGAGGAATAAGCAGTCGGGGCCTTGTAGAGAAAGGTTGAGTGAGGGGCATTATGCGTGGGAGAGAGAGGGGTTTGAGGGCTGGGGAAGTTGATGGGAGTGCAATTAAAAGTGCACACACTGGCAAAAATAAGGGTGCTTTCAAGGCAGAGTAGCCACAGACTTCTTCAGAGAACTGTTCATACTAAGGCAGTGGGTTTGAAGATGTGATGAGCTTCGCCAACTGACATTTTCAACAGTCCAGGAGATACTGCAGCCTTCGATTAGGTCTATCTGAACCCCCAGAATTCCTTACTGTTCTTAAATCTTTACTTACTACTTGGCACCATTGGCCAAGTGTTAATGGGTTAATTTACACCAGGTTCAGATAATCAGAAGAGATGACTTGTTCGGTGGCTTCTTCAGGACCATCCACTTCGGTTGGGTTTACAAATATATATTACTGATACACCCCCAAAAATCTTTGAGAGAAAAACACTTGCTCCCAAAAGCTTACAGTGTACTCGTGAGGAGTTTCCTTCTTCATAGAGAACAGGGTTGTCAGTGGTCGGCTTGAATTCATGTTATCTACAATTAATTGCAATGGTTTCAAGTTGTTCTGATCAGTAATTTTTTATCCAAATTTCAATCTTTTTGCATTGTTGGTCCCTTTCTGTATAGTGTCCATAAAAGTTATTATTACACCAAATTACTACTAATTTATATCCAGTGGAGCCATTTACAATAGAGATGACCACCACACAGAAGTAGTGTATTCAGTTGAATTTTAGAAAAGAAGTGGCAGATTGTAATATATAGATAGTGGACAAGTGGTTTATGCTTTGCTGTGTGTTGTATCTGATTTACATCTTGTTAGAAATGAAACTACACACAGGGCTACACTGGCTACACTGGCTGCAAAGATGTGTGGACCTGGGCAGCTTGTGTTTTCTCCTACAAGTTTCTGATGCAGTTGGAGAATGTTGATAATGAAGACAACATTAAGGAAGGGATCAGCAATCTGCTCATTTTCTAGCAAAACCATCTCCTGGTTGATCACCTCTTGCTGAATTAAATAAACACAGCAATTGGATGGGATAATATTTTATTACTTATTTCATGTGCAACACATCTATCAGTGGTGATATCAGCAGGTGAAATCTAACACTGAACTATAAATCAAATATGCTACATGGGATATACTGCATGACTGCTGTTAATTCCTTTCACAAAGTATAAACCCAGGTTTAGCTGAGCTGAGTTTTGAGACTTGACAGAGGGGTTCAAGCACCTGGTCATTCCAGTTTAAACCAACAATCTGAGCCATTAGTTCTCAGTATTTTGGCTTTTTCCTTCTAAGAATGTTGTATTTACTTTTTAGGGCATAAAGATGTTGCTGTATGGAAGTTTAAACAGACGGTCTGGGACTGTCTGTTTAAACTTCCTTTTTACCTGAACTTGTGTACTCAGAATGGTTTTGAAAATGCTCAACCTATTGGTGATTTTCCATGGAACTAAAGCTTTCCAAGAGTCCTTGAACATAATCCATAAACATCCACAGTACTTCCTCCACTGGTGTTATATTACCTAGCACCAGCTGAGTAATATTAAATGGCTATTATCAGTTTTTATCAGGAGCAGAGGTGTGGGTTGGTAGGGCCCTACTTCACCTTCTATTTGGCTCAGTAGGCTGTTGCATTGGACCTTTGTCATTATGTTCAGTCAGAAAACAAACACAATATAGTAATAATAATATGGAATACCAATAAATCACCACAGCTGTCTTAGTTTGAAAGTCCTGACCACCTCAGCTTCCTCCCTGAGTGGACAGTGTTTTTATACGACATCATCACCAGTGACTGTAGCTCTTATCATAATTAATATGGCTGATAGAAGTTGCCTATATAACATGTACTGATGACCTTCTGGGCCACTGGTAGGTGCAGCTTGCCCCTACTGAAGCATAATTATGGTTGTGATAACAACTGATAACAGCCATTTAATAGGGTCATAAGCAGTGGAAATGGCTGCTCCAGAGAACACACACTGTAGCTTCACCAATGCTGGATTACTGGACAATGCTGGTGAGTATAATAAGCATTCTTGCTTGCTTGTTTTCCTGCCTTTAATCACATTTGTGTTTCATTTTTGGTTACAGTGCTGTCTCACAGTGTGTGTGTGTGAGTTCCTGGCAGTGTCTATGGGCCATTCTCTCCTCACCTTGTGGAAGCCACAATAGCAAGTGATGGATCACAGACCCGACGTGTCTAATTGCACTCCTTTCTACTCTGTCTCTGTAATGACAGCTGTTTTAAGGGCAACCCGCACCCAGTGAGTGTCAAAAACTGTATAGTATACAAGAAAACCTCTCTCTCAAACACCATTTTATTTTGATAACCTACTTTTAATGCTGTATATTTGCTTTGTAAAATGCTATAACAGCTATAATTGAAATGTTTATGCAGAGCACTCTGCAGTAGCATAAAATAATTTAACCTTGCATCTACAGGAGCAGCATTCTATGAATTCTATTAGACAGTGCAATATATTCTACCAAAAAAAAAAAAAAAAGAAAGAAAAGGGGGGGTATGGGCAAGGGGAGAACCTATAGGAAGCAATAAGATAATGAGTGAGTACAGGGAGAGAGAAATTAGTTTGAAGGAAGAGAAGAGAAAAAGATTAAAAAAAATATATAAATATGAAAAGAAAAGGAAATAATAAAGAAGAGAATTAAAAGAGAGTGGTGAGAAAAAGAAAGAAGCAGTGGTAAAAGGAGCAAAGGGTTAGAAATGGGAGCAAAGAAAAGAAGAGGACAGGAGACAAGGGGAGAAGATGCTATGACAGAGTACAGGCTGAATTTTAAGCTGCCAGATGAGACAGGAAGAAAACTGACAGAAGAGGAAAGAGAAGGGGGAAGCAGAGGGGATGGGAGGAGAGCTAGTATTTTTTCATGTCATAGTTACTGTTCACATCATTGAGATAATGCGTAAAAGATGATCATGCTTGGTTGTGGATGATCACAGAGTTAGGTCTGAGAGGACAGAGCAAGGTCTGAGAAGATAACTCAGTGGGCCATTAGTGCTCCATAAATGATAATTTATGCATCTATGTTTAAATCCGGCCACAGGAGCTTCATCACCGGCTCCTTCACAGTGTCTTCTGCCACTAATTATGGGGTCAAAAAACCAATTTGTACCATCTGAGAACAGCCTCCGGTCTTTCCCACATTCCCTCTGTGTCTCTCCGACACGCACACACACACCCACACGAAGAAAGATGAAAAACACACAGACACCTCGCACATTATGCAAAAGGTACCAGCTGCTGGTAACACCTCTCCAACAGCCTGGCAAGAAGGTGAAGAGAGAGAGAGAGAGTGGTGGAACGAGTGGTGGTGGGGCGAGACCACAAATGGGTGGGTGGGTTGGAAGGTGGTGGGGTGATGAAAAAGTGAGAAGGAGTGAGAGTGACAGATCGGAGAGCAGGCATAATGAGTACTGTTGTCAGCTTTGTTTACAGGCCTTTCTATAAAGAGGTTGAAAGTTGTATTTGATGTTGGCACACATTGTTTTTAATTCCATGTTTAAGTATCCCACACACTGAGAAACTGTTGTATATATTGTATTTTTCTTTACATGAATGCAAAACAAACTTAGAAAAAAGACATAAGCTGCTCTTGAGAACTGCTTCCAAAACTGTGTAGGCACTCATGGAGCATTACTCCTTCCCTGTAGCAGGAAACTGACTGCAAGACACATTCATGCTGAATGTATGATGTGGCTGGGGAAGAGGTTTAGTGGGTATATATACACACACACACACACACACACACAGAGTCACAAGATTTTTGTTTGTGCACTATCCCCAACACAGCACACAGTGTAAGGGACAGGCCTGTACTTTCACATGCATGGCAACTGGACACATTAACTTATAAAATAACCCCCTCTCCATGAAATATCCAGCACCAGGCCATGAGGATGGACTATCCATAATTGATGTAAATGATGAGCACTCCCACAGCAAACACTGTGCAAATTTGTCCCTCTGTATGTGTGTGTATGTGTGTGTGGTGCAGAGGACATAGATTTGTGGGCTGAATTTTAAGATGCCAGAATTAAGGTCATATCTTGTACCATCATGCACCCAAGCTTCAGAAGACTTGCAATGCAATTGAGGACAAAACCAAGACAAGGTAACACACAATGTGCCACTGAGTCCAACAATAACTGTAATAGAACCACTGGTGGAATGTCAGGGGGTACAAGCAGTGAGGCTGCACCCAGGCCCATGTCATCTGGGAAACCGGGCGGGCACTCAGGACAATATGAATGGTTAACTAATGTAAATCAACAATGTACATTAGTGCTAAGCCAGATGAGAGACTAATCACATAGTACCATTAAAGTTATTGTTATTTTACCTTTTCCTATATAGCTGTTTCCTATATAGCAGTTATAGCTGCTTTTGCACCACCCACAGAGCATGTACCTAAATCAAACACCCCCTCCGAGTGTTCATTAATGTAGAACTTTAGCTTCATAAAAAATGCTTCAAAAGTCCACAGGCATGCAAGGCAAGAGTGGTGTTCAAAAAGAAAGGAGGAGTGAGAATTGGAGTATGAAATTTCACAGCTGAAGAAACTGGATTATTTTTTGGTTTGCTCTGCATCGTTCAACAAATGCGGGCATGACCTAAGCAATGAGGAAGATGATTGATTGCAAGTTATAATATAGCAATACAGTCTTGTGTTTAAGTTAGATGGTGTTACAAATACACAAACTCTCTCTTTTGAACTGGCATATTGGATTGCATTTGTTTTGTAGTTTATATTGCTGCTGTGTAACAGACAATGGCTATGTTATATTTTGCTGCTGACTGTCTAATTACTGATTTTTGCCCGTGTTGCATCATGTCCACAGCTTTTTGTTTGATTGATGTTCATTTTTGCTTGTGTGAGCATGTGCTATTTTCTAATTGATTATATAGTGAGACTATATGTAGAAAGATGGTTGGTAGTCTATTGCTTGCACAAGTGCCCTTTAATGGGAATTGAATTATGGGATGAGGGCCTGGTAGTATGGTCTGCACCCGAATCTGGTGCTGTGTTGTTTCATCAAAGGATAGAATGGGGGAGGTAGAAAGGAAGGAAACAGAACAAGAGCGTGAGCCAAACAAAGTGAAATTTTTGTTTTGATACAGCGGCAAATCTAACATATTGACCTTTTATAAATTGATAACATCATGCCACTTCAATAATGGATGTTCCCCCCTTACACAGAGTAAGTGAAGTGAAGAGTCGTAGCATTCTTTACCAGTGAGACGATGCTCCCTTCCTTTTTTTTTGTAATTCCTTGCTCATTCACTCTAGAAGCAATCAAGCTTTCTTTCTGTTTTGCAGTGCCCTGATGGAGGAAGCCCTGCTGCTTATTTGTGTAATTTATACTATTTGTGCCCTTTTCAGTGACACAGTTGAAACAGTTACTCAAAAGAACTCACTGCATAAATAATTACCTTAATTCACTAATTATTCAACAGAAGCATATCTCATTATTTACATCTGAGTATACATTCAAGAGAGCGGTTTCTAAGGGGAATCGGGTGACATGTTCCCCTCATTTGTCAAAATCCTATTTTTGTTCCAGTCACAAATTCCAAGATTCTTTTACAGGAGTCTTTAGAATACTGTCCTACTACCATAGTACAGGTGAAAGATAAAAATATCTCTTCAGTTATAATCGTGCAGTTTTTAGCAATGAGCTTAATGAGCAGCATCTACTTTGCAAACTCTTTATTATGATTAGAATTTTCTTATTATTGATGAAAGTAATGGGGACTGTGGGCAGTTTGCAGACACTACTTAGGGCAAAATGAAGTTAATGGCAACTACATTTCAGTCACAGTTAATACTGAAGACATCAGAAGTGAACACTGGTCAAAACAGAGGATATCTATCAGAAAGTATCAGGTATCAATAATGAAAGCTAAAAAATATGTGTGCGTGTGTGTGTGTACACTTAAAAAAAGCATTGAATCTTCATGAACAAATTATTCAAATTGAAAACTTGTACTAATGTACATTGTATAATTTGTTCATAACAAAATGACATAACAATGGTCAATGGAAACCAAAATCATCAACCCATGGAGGGCTGTATTCACAATCACACTGAAAATCAAAGTGAAAAACTGACATTACAGACTCATCCAAGTTCCATGAATTTCATCATGGAAACTGATAATGTGACTCAGAAGTGTTTATGACCCTTGCATGTCTGTATGAACTCTTGATAATGTTGATAATGTCTGGGCATGCTCCTGATGAGTAGCCGGCTGATGTCCTCGGGGATCTCCTCCCAGACCTAAATCAGGACATCACTGAGCTCCTGGACAGTCTGTGGTGGTACTTGGTGACTTTGGATGCACAATACATAATGTCCCATAGGTGCCCAGTTGGATTAGGTCAGGGGAACATGAGGGCCAGTGTAGTGGTTAAAACAAACAGTATACAGTATGTCGAGTAGTTAATCCTTTGTTAACATATTCCTGATTGACATGAAGGCCTATGCGGGCCTCTAAGGATACGCCTCCCCAGACCATCCCTGACCCACCATCAAACCAGTCATGCTTGATGATGTTACAGGCAGCATTAAGTGTGATGCCCGTCCTTTTCCCCGCCTGTCACATGTGCCCAGTGTGAACCTGCTCTCATCTGTGAAGTGAATAGGCACTAGTGCCAGACCTGCCAATTCTGAGTTTCTCTAGCAAATGCCAGTTGAGCTGAATGGTGCTGGGTGGTGAGCAGAGCTCGTACTAGAGGACATTGGGCCATCATAGCACCTTCATGTAGTTTGTTTCTGAGAGTTGGGTCAGAAACATGCACACCAGTAGCTGCTGGAGTTCACTGTAGGGCTCTCAGAATGCTCCTTCTTTCCTCCTTGCACAAAGGAGCAGATACCGGTCCTGCTGCTGGGTTGTTACTTTTCTACGGCCCTGTCCAGCTCTCCTGGTGTAACGGCCAGTCTCCTGGTATCTCCTCCATGCTCTTGAGACTGTGCTGGGAGACACAGGAAACCTTCTTGCCACTGCACATATTGGAGTAAGTACACTACCCGTGCAACTTGATTGGGCAGCAGGTACAGCTTCATGCTACAGTACTAGTAGTGACAACAACACTAGCAGAACACAAAACTTGAGAAGAATCAGTCAGTAAGGATAAGGTGAGACCATTTTTCTGTGACCACATCATATAAAACCATTCCCTTTTGGGGGTTGTCTTGCTTTTGCCTCTCTATTGCACTTGTTGTCACTTTCATTTGCACCAAAGCAGGTGAAACTGAATCACAATCACTTGTGCTTCCTATATGGACAGAGTGATATCAGAGTGAGGTTTAACTGACCTGGTGTTATACTATGAGGATCAAGTGTTCCCTTAATTTTTTTGAGTATTTGATTTTTTTTGTTTTGTTTTGTTAATCCACCATTATTATGGAAAGTCTGAAACCAAACATGTGGCCTTTGTCTTAAGTCAAAGGGCAACCTACTAGATTTTTCTAGGCCTTTCAGTCACATTCATGTGTATACAGGAGGTGGAGAACAAAGACAGGGGTTACAATCTCTGCCTTATATGGCTACTACTACCCTTGGATTATGTGACAATACCTGACCTGTCCTATTACAGGATGAAGACCACAAAAACTGTTTGAAAGCTCCAGAAAAAGCTTGTAAGTAGACTGTTCTGTTACATTAATCTACTTGTTTTACATTTTGCTTTGTACATTGCTGTAAACACTGTACTGTACAGGTATATATCATACAAGTATAACTGTAAAAGAAAACATTTGGCATAACAAGCAGCAGCACTTTTTCCCAAATAAATAAAGGTTAAAGTAAAATGAACAGACTTCAGTAATAAACTGCAAGCTACTGTATTCATAGAGACAACTACATGCTATTAACATAGTTGTCTTTCCTTATTCAGTCAAGTAGCCAGCTTAAGATGATGAAGCAGTGAGGTATGAAGGGAATGGATGGAAGCATTTCTAAAATGTGAAAACATTCTTGTCTCCTTATGCTTTTTCAGAATATGCTGATGTCCCTACGAGAGAAGTGATTCCATTAGTTATTATACTATCAGCTGTAGATGACTTTGAGATATGCAAGAGGAAAAATCTGCATCATAGGGAAATACCTCACTCCTACATAGAATGTGCTCAATAATCAGTGCCAGCTAAACAAGTAGGACGTTATCGCATGTATGCCTTGGCAGTTCTAATGCTGTTTAGTGACCTCTCAATCCACTCTTGTGACTCACAAACGAGAAATAAGACTGGTGACAAATTTGATTACTTTTTCAGAGCATTTAATAAAATATTGTGCTGAGTCCGAGCACTTGGCAACAGTTTAGTAGGGCTGAAGATCAGCTTTTCCCATCTTGTGTAAAAGTGTGTTCAAGTGTGTGACAAAAGCACAATCAATCAGTGTTACAAGCGGACCCAAATAGCTGATGAGCTTAGCCAATGAGAACCTTGTGAGCACACAGCTTCTTTTATTGCAAAAGAGTTGGCAAAACTCACATGTAGTAATGAGAAAAAAAGTGTAATCTGTTTAATCAGATTTCAGCTTTCACACAATTCATAATATTTGTCATAAATGCTAAATAAAGGTCCACTTGCTAGTATCAGTTGGGCAAGAGTCAAGTAAATATCAAAGACGATGTTGACATTCAATGCCAGACATCAGCTCTTAACTTCCCATATGTGTATGACAGAAATTTTGTACTTCAAGAGTTGACACATGATTAAGATTAATCTGCTTCATAAAAAGTTCCTTGATAAAATTAACTCTTCACAGTGATGCCGATTCATTGGATCTCTAGTATGGTAGTTCATGCAAATATACTGTTCAAGGAAAGGCATGATTTCCTACAGTGACCTGTTACACTCAAGGTGAACAGTTACAGTAAATGTGATCTTTTCTCACAGCCAAACCAAGAGACAGTCAATCAATCAATCAATCAATCAATCTCTTTCCCCCCAGCAATCAGCTGTGGGTTCATATTAGCTGTATCTCACGATTAAAGATCTTAAAAATACATGTTGGAATAACACAAGGTGTATTGATCCAAACAAATGGACACATACAGTATTATACTGTAGCAAAGTATTGTTAAAGCTGCAACCAGTGTACTATGGTCAGCACTGACAGCTATAACTTTTCATGCATTTTTGTACCAAATAATGGAAAATATCTAACACACAGCACTTTAATTGAGGATTTATCAAAGGACAAAGCTAACAGACACCACATCACCAATTTAAACCTTAATGCTCGTAATTGTATTTTTAAGAGTGTAATGTGACAGTCACCTAGGCCTTTTCTCCCTGTGTCTTCAGGGCCAAATCAATGGCAACACTTTCCCACCTTTGACCTTGCAAATAAACCAAGAGGCAGGGCTTGGATGTAGTTACCACTGCCTCTCTCCTGCAAAGACTTCAAGGTCCTTATCAGATGTATGCAGAGCAGAGGAAGGAACACTTAACCCCTGTTTTCCCCTTTCTTCCGCCCAGCCTTTCCTTTACTTTTCTTTCACTCTTCCTCTGCCATGCCTTCTGTTGAATGGCAACCCCTAATCAAGCCTTGACTGGAGTCTTGATTTAATCACCCTCACACACTCCCTTGCCAAATTCCTACAGGCAAATAGCCATGAAAAATTTACCAGCCATTCCTCACCTAGTGCTGTGCAGCTATTTGTTGTCCATCTTTAAACTGTGTAAAATAATATATTATTGAATTCTGGGGGAGGAGAGTAGAGGGGAGGCAGGCAGAGGGAGGGCAAGGCACAGAGGGAGACCAAGGTCGGCTCGTTTTGCCCGAGGAGCTGTCGATCAATATCATTTGGTCAATAACTTCTTTATTACTACCACTATCACTCCGAGCAATATAATTTTGGAGTTAAAACACTTTTTTCTCTCTCCCTCTCTCTGGCTGTAAATACTGTTCAAATATTGAACTGTGTGCCAACTAGGATGCAAGGCCTCATCACATAAAAGCCAAATGGATGCTTTGCTATTCTAATGGTTGCTATTCAAACATATTCATTGGGCTGGAGAAGAAATACGATGTGCTCCATCTCCATATTATGATTTGTCCTTATTTCACATATTGATTAGGTCTCTGTTTGCATAATTATTGACTGAGGGCATGACTTGCCAATGTCTGATGAGTATTTAATTGAAGTATGAACTCAAAGTGTGAAAATGGCAGCTTTGAAGAGAACTTCGCTCATAACTCCTTCAGGCTTGGTGAAAAGATGGTCGCAGCCAGAGGAAATTTTACTGCTGGAACCACAGTCACATTTGCATCAAGACTAATGCTGCAAAAGAATAATAAGAAGAAAAAGTCAGTAGAATCAAGATTCCCATTTTTGTTATATATTTGAGTTTTTAAAGATAATCCAAGCTGTAAATAGGAAAGGAGGGCTTTAGCTGCACCAGAGAAGGATGAAACCATCACAATCCTTCCAGCAGACAAAGGCAGGTGTACAGTAGTCCTAAACTCAGCTGACTATCAGACCAGAATTTTCAACCTCCTCAGTGACAT
>NW_018128063.1:1189161-1213502 GCF_001952655.1 Monopterus albus | reverse complement strand
GAGAGGAGTTAAGGAAGCTATTTTTGTAAAAATAGAACAACCCTCACTAAATAGGGGTGGTGGACTAAGACACAACTTGTTTTCCATCTACAATCTTGTTTTGAGATCTCTGCCCAAACATGCCCACCAGGACAATAGGCGTCAGTCAACAGGGGAGGATTCATAGACAGGTAACAACTCTCCCCGATACTGGGCTATAACGACTCCGTCGTTAAGGGACATTGTTGGCCTTCAAAGGACTGAAACACCACCGAGGGGGATAAATATCTCTGGCTCAACACCAGTCAGTCAGAACTGATGAAGCCTCTTGGATGAGAGGTGAAACGTCTTCGACCTAGAAATCTAGTCCAGTTGAAGTTTTTTTTTCAGCTGAGCTGAAAGATGCGATAACGTTCCATGTAGCTGAATGAAGTGGCAGAAATGGGGGCAGTTCTCTTTGGGTGCATCACTATTAGCAAGTCATATGACCCATAATTCACACAAAAAAAAATTTATTAGCAGCGCTAATGTTCTGCTATTCACTGATGTTAAGCAGGATTGTACATCTTTGAGGCACTAACTACTGATTGGTATCAGGATCACCACTCTTTTAGTCATTCCAAAATTGGTGAAAGAACTGAGAACATGACATTTTAGCCATCGTTTACATCATCCTCCCCTCTGAATCAAAATGCCTGAAGGCAATCAATCATATAGCCATATCTGGCCATCAGAAATCATTTGTGCACACTCGTCTGTACCTTTAAATCCCTGTTTAAACATCTGGAAGATACAAATGTCACTGATTAATGTTGCAGATATTAGTAATATCTAGACACTTGCTGGTAAAACTACTGTAATCCAGAATACAGTAGAAATGCTGTTGCTAAATTGAAATATCATTTTATTTCAGAAATAATGGTATTTAAATAAACATCAATGTTTTGTGTTGTTTGGAAATAATCTCTGAATATCTAACAAAAGAAAGTGAAAAAGACTAAGTTATTTAAGAGCAGTTGGAGACCGAGCCTGCTGGTCAACCCTTCATATTGTTTTCCTGCTACAGTTATGGTCATCATACACAGAAAGAAGTAGGTCCCCAGAGCCATACAGTCAGTGTATTTTACAACTCAGTCTCAGTGCTTATTGCTGCACCATTCTTACTCCCCACTACAGTTTTGCACATGCTGAAGGACCAAAAAAGAAACTACTGTAAATACAAATGCAAAAAAAAAGAAAAAAAAAGTCATGCATAAAAAACCCTGGTAGTTCCCAGACCCTGGGAAAGGGTACAGTTTCTTTACAGCATCATGAAAACAGGATTAGAGTCTGTCGTTTCAAGCACAGAGGAGAAAGGAAGGTCTTTTCTGCTGAGAGTCCATAATTTTTATATTTTTTACAGAGATGCAGGTCAGTTATGAGGTTTCCCCAAGTCCCAATAGGACACAATGCACTTATGTAAATTTGAACATCTCTCTGTTCTCTAAAAATTGCTCTTAATCAGAGCAAAGAGTTGCACAGTGTCTTTATTAATTTACATATTTAAGGAATCAGGGCTGTTTTTACCTGGATTTATCTGCACTTCAAACAGAAATTGCCGTCTTCCTAAAATGATAGCCTCTGTTAAAATGGTTTAAAAAATGAGATCCATAGAAAAACAAGAGTGTTAGTGGTTTTCTTATCCCTTCATTAAGACATGTAAATGAGGATTTTTCTCTTCATCACTGTGCTCCCAGTGGATCAGCACTTTGCAGAATAAGTTTTGAATTTTTATTTTCTTGCAAATGTCCATGTTTTGTTTTCTTAAATGAGCATTGGGCATTGTTTTCCTTTTTCTTTTACTTAATGTAATATTTAATACTTAAGTGTCTTATAATACAAAAAAATTGCTGAAATTGCATAAAACGCAGATCATCCTATCATTGTGCATAATCAAATTGTAATAATCATGAACTGCCAGGCTGTACATACAGTGGGGTTACTGTAGTCTTTGGTATCTAGCAGAAGCCTCTTCTTTGGTGCTATAAGGTGAGAAACTGTTTAGCAGTCACCTGTGACCTCTGGCCCAAATAATTGTAATATTTGTTGATCTGGTGACATACAGGTCCTACCGTATCCTGGAGCCTCACAAAAAATACAGTACAATGGGAGAAACCGAGACAGAAGCAGAAAAGACTGAGGCTCCAGACACAGATGGTAATAAAGATGTAAACATGAAAGAGGGAAACAAATTTTTTCATGTGTTTTTCATGTATTTAGAAATATTGTACTTTATACCTTTACAAAGATGTCTCAGGGTCTTTCTCCTTGATTTTATTCGCCTTTTCTCTAGTGAGGAAATTGAAAAACACTTCACATCAACAGAGCTACAAGGCCTGAACACAAAACATCACTTTTAGAGGCTACTGCTTTTATTTTCCCAGATTATCCAGATTAAAAACTCTAAAGTCTGGCAACAACATGGCAGGAAAATAAACCGATTGTAGCTAACAAATTGATGAGAGAGATAAAAATAACACACTCTCTGAAGAATACAGAATTTGAGTAGTTATTATATTACATTATATGAACTCCAGGCCAACAGAATTCCTTAAATATATAAAAATGTCAGAATTCAAAACTTCCCTCTGGGTACATTTTAACATTTTGACCCGTATTTCCACAAAGTGTAGAAAGTACAGGAAGCAGTGGTGAAAGACGTACTCAAGTAAAAGTACTAATAATTAAGTTAAAAGTTAAGTCATTAAAAGTTAATGCCCCATATTAAAGATTGCTTAACTAAAAGTACAAGTAAATGTAATTATTGGTTATACAGTAAATGTTCCGTGTGACTGATATATTTTTTATATTATTAGATTGTAATACTGATGTATCAATGTGTATTCACTATTTTTATATTGTAGTTGTCTGAGGTGGAGCTAGTTTTAGTTACTTTATATAGAGTTAGCAGCTTCAACCTAGGGGTCAGACCTGTTCGCTGGGTCACCAAACGAATTTGGGGGGTTACGAGAGGATAAACAGGAGAAGAAAAAAGAAAACAAACAAGCAGTTCTAATATACAAATCAGTTTTACACAAATGAACTTTATTTTTTGTGAAACAGTAGATAATTTGACCTTTTTATAATGAAACCCTCCAAGAAGTTCAAGGGAAATGAGAAGAAGAAATATATTTTTATGGAAATGGTAACAACTTCGTGACAGCTGAAACGTAACAAAGAGCCCCAACCAGAGAGTCACAGATATATGTGTTCTAATTTAAAATTTGAATCTGAAATTGTGGATAAGCCTATCAAATAAATATACTGGAGTACAATATTTCCCTCTTAAATGTCATGGAGTAGAGGTAGAGAGATAAGATAATTCTTTATTGTCATTGTAACAGTACAACGAAATTTGTGTAGTCGCTTTATTTCTCTTCTCTCATCCCCATAATCATAATTAAATATCAACAAAGAAGGATTGGGAGAAGGAAACTAAGAAATGAGCAAGGAAAAAAAAATCCACATTTTATACATGAACACAGTCACTCATATACTGTACTGTATGGTACAATCAGTTATAATATAAGCATGTAAATATGTTGCTGTACACAAACACTCTTAACACGTACTATAATACGCGTGTAGATACACATTCATAAAACATTTACACAATATTTGTATGTGAGTACAGGGAAATGCTAAATATATACAGCACGCACAGCAAACCACATGCAACACATTTAGACACGTATGAGCACAAAGAGAAATCACTGAGTACAGATACAGGCACACACACCTGGCCCTGCTCAAAACCTCTGGGGGAACGAAGGCCTTCACTTCAATACTAACTCAGTTTAGACCAAAATGCTTCCACATTTTCCACATATCCACAAAGGAGCTTATATGTTGTTGCAGTGGGCCTAACAGAAAGGGCCTGTTTTCCTGGCTTCATAAAGGTGTCACAAGTTGGAAATATTTACTTTTCCCTAAAGCAATTTTTTGTATAATTGATTATTTTTTAAAATCAGTCATTTCACTTTTTACATTTTTTAAATCTCAGCTATGGCACTTTGCTACATTTCATATCACAATCATTAGAGTAAAAACAACAACATGAAAAACTGTGTGGACTCAATGGCTGCAGCATAGGGAAGCTGATAATGTTTCTGCAGCTGATGGAGGGCAGAAGCTCATTTTCTATAAAGGGTACATTTTCTAATGGATGGATGTTCACAGACCAATTGTCAGTTGGTGCAATCACAAGTTGGGCCTAGCAGTTTATGAACCATACAAAAAACGCACAATGAAATAAGGCTAAGCATGGCACCATTATAGGGCTATAGTTAAGATTAGCACTGTTTGCATCTATGTTAACAAGAGCACTCAGAGAGCACATGCACCTCTGCCAAGGCACAACATTCTCCCATGCAAATGGATCCCCTGTGAAAAATGAGATCCAGAACAACACAAAACGTGTCCTAAAATTCTTGATCAGAATCACTTTTTAGGGTATGATAGGCAGTCACACTGTGCATCTTACTCAAACATTATAGGCAGAAAATATGTGTTAAAAGGGGTTTTCATTGTTAACTTTTAATTGCCATCAGATCTGGAATCCGGCTCAGATCGGATAAAATTTTGTAAGGTGATAAAAATAATGTGTGTCAAACAAAAAATGATTTTGATAACTATTGAAAGAGATATGTTTTTTTCTCTAAAGGATCAAGATAGGGATTTTTTTTCATAATTTTTTACCTTGACCTTTGACCTTTTTCAGTTAAAATCTGGATCACTTCTAGGGTTGCTCCCCACCAATGTCTGTACCACAAAAACTGATGATCCATCCAACCATTTGTCTGTAATCCTGCTAACCAACACACACACACACACACACGGAACCAAAAACATAACCTCCTTGGCGGAGGAAATTAATGCTTGACCCCAAGAGCAGAACGGTGACCCAAATCAAACACACCCCTGATGTGGCTAGCTCTGGCTAAATGTGAAAGAACCAACAGTGGACCTTCCACTGGTGACTTCTAGGTTCACTTAGGAACAGCTACCATCAGTGAGCTGTTTTTGAACCATTCAGAGTACATTTGAACCTACTATTTACTACTTACTTTACAACTTATCATTTTGTCTAATCCTTTTTATAAACATAATTTTACTACTTTTACTTGAGTACAGTTTGTCAGTACTCTTTCCACCCCTAGTCATGATTTTGTATGCACAGGTGTATTAATTTTACAAAAAATATAATGTCTCTGATGTCAGCCCTGAGACAGACTGGCGACCTCTTCAGGGTGGACCCCACCTCTTGCTCAATGTCAACTGGGCTTGGCTCCAGCCCCCTGTGTCCCTATTCAGGAATAATAATAATAATAATAAAACTTTATTTACTGTATATAGCGCTCTCCAACTCACAGGAGCACCAGAGTGCTGTACAATAAAAACACACAAAACAAAACAATGACTATTGAAAGGCTCTATTCCATTATAAAGCCTCGTCCGGTTCTTTCAAACCAGGAACTCCGAGGGACGACTCAGACCACTTGAGTATATAAAAAATATAACCGTGCTGGTTTATTCAAAGAGTGCCCCCGAACCAAGCATTGCTATACAATATTAATCCTTTCTGGGCTGTCGAACCGTGACGTCACCCGATAAGCAAGCCTTGCAGCTGCTATAACGTTTAGCCAAAACATGAGGAAAAGTCAAGGTGCGTGACTGTTGTTTTCGTGGTGTGTATCTAAAACAATTGGACATAACCTTACACATTAAGACAAATATTAAGACTAGCATTACAGTTGACACTAACAGCAGTTTTCCTGTAACCTTGACCTGCCTGCAGTCTGCACCGCAGGCTGAATAGTTAACAGCCTAAGCTAGTCACCCTGTCTGCACTAAACATTCCTAGACAACAAATCTCTAAATATCTATCTAACTAAGAAATAACCTAACACTATAAAACAGATAAGGAAATACTGTTGGTAGACCAAAGCTAAAACAAAACAATAAAACAAGCTAGGCTTCAAAAGCTTGCTTAAAGAAGTGGGTCTTTAAGGCTGACTTAAAGGCCACTAGTTCGCTTTCGACCCATTTCTTATAGCGGGATTGTGGGACCACCAGCGACAAATGATCAGCGGAGCAGAGAGC
The DNA here is from genome assembly GCF_001952655.1 of Monopterus albus. Classification (NCBI taxonomy): domain Eukaryota; kingdom Metazoa; phylum Chordata; class Actinopteri; order Synbranchiformes; family Synbranchidae; genus Monopterus; species Monopterus albus. Next base: position 1,207,382 of record NW_018128063.1, on the reverse strand, counting down.
TCTCATCGGCACATAAATTGCCAACAGGTCAGATAAGTAAGAAGGGCATGTCAAGAAGGCGGAGTGAGCAGTCGAACTTTTGCAGGCTCTAGGAAATTATACTTAATATACAATCTATTCCTTCCCTCCCTTACAAGCGAACTCTTAGTTGACACAACAACCCCTGCGGACACCTGGTATTCTCCGTTGCGTGAATGTTATCATATCCGGTTGGCGTTTTTCTGGCAAAGCTAAGCTCAAGCTATCGCTGACTAGCTTAAGATGGCCGGTGAGAGTGTCAATCGAGATCACGGCTACTCCTTTGAAGCTCTCCAGTAAGCCTGTGATGATGAAGATATTGCTTCAATGAAAGAAGAAATGCAGCGCCCAAAACCACAACCAGAGAGACACCATACGCCACTGAAAAGCCCAAACTTAAGAAATCTTCTCACGAGGAAGAAATTTCCAACAGCGTCCTCTTTAACGCCATCCAAAGCCTCACTCGTAAGTTTGATACCCAAGCTGAGCATTTCCAAGCAATTGAGTGGCACCCGTTCAGGGACTAAGCGGTAGAAAATGAATGAATGAATGAATGAAAGAAAATACTGAAGCGGTCGTCAAGGTTAGAGCTTCTGTTGATGCGAACACGGTGGCTTTAAAGGCTATTGTTGATGACATTAGCAAGCTAAAGACGGAGGTGTCTTAAGTTGCAGAAAGAGAACACAGCAATGAAAGAGGCAAACTTGGAACATGCACGATATAGACGGAGATGGTCATTACGGTTGAACGGAGTACCTGAAAAAGAGGGAGAAGACTGCAGAGATGAAGTTATTATTAAGATACTGTCTGAGATTATCCCCTACTCACCTGAGCATCTCCAAAACACAGTGGATACTGTGCACCGATTAGGAAGGAAAGTAAAGGCCCATAAAGCCAGACAGATTATCATACAGTTTTCAATGAGAACTGTTCGAGACCAAGTGTGGAAGATGTCCAGAAATGCCAGGATTTGTAGTGAGATGAAAATCCGATTTAGAGAGGACTACTGCAAAGAGGACAGGGAGGCTCACGCTCACCTTTGGCCAAAAGTGGAAGCGGCAAGGAAGTGGGGGCTAAAAGCTTACTTGCGAGACGGCTACACTGTCATCGACGGACGTCGTGTGATGGACTGGTCACTTTCTTCATTAACATCAGATGGGTCGCTCATTGTGTGACTGTAAGAAGTGATTCCTTTTTGCGATCTTATATTGAGGATTCTTAAAACGGAAGGCCTCGTTAACTGGTTTAGTTCTTTCTGTTATTTATTGATAATCTGTCTCATCCAGCCTTTAATGAGGGTAAGATGTTTTGTTGATGCGTACAACTTAAATAAGGAAGGTTACTGTTTTATCCTAGCCTGTATTCAAGTGACGTGCACTTTACTATATGACATTTTCTTTATTGTCTTTAAATGTTCGAGGGTTAAGAAATAGCACAAAATGCAAGGCAATCTTTCTTTTTTGTAAGGAGCATTCAAGAGTTAATTGTTTCATCTTACAGAAGACGCATTCTAATAGTGGTGAAGTTAGTTTCTGGAAATCACAGTGGGGCAGCAGCGACTTTTTCTTTTCTCATGGATCTTCCCGTTCAGCTGGGGTAGCAATTTTGTTGAGTAGATTGGATGGCAAAGTTATTAACCAGAAGAGTGACGTCGATGGTCATTGGCTCATGATTGTTATTGAACTTAATGACCAAAAATACATTCTGGTGAATGTATATAGATATAACAATAGAACTAAGAATAAGCGAATATTTAATGATCTTTGTACCATGATTGATGGCTGGAAATCACTATATTCTACAGACAAAGCTATTGTGGCTGGTGACTTTAATGAAGTCCCTGATGAATGGCTAGATAGGGACCCAACGAAATTCACTACATCTACTGTTAATCCTTTAATTGTAGAATTTTCCACTTCTCTTGATTTCATTAACATTTGGCGTAATAATAATCCAAATAGGAGGCAATACACGTGGTCTAATGACACAGGACATACATTGTTCTACACTGGACTTTTGGCTTATTTCAAGTAATTTAGTCGATAAGTCCTTTGACTGTGATATCTGCCCATCCCCTCTTACTGATCATTGTGCAATTACTCTTTCATTCAAGATAAATGATAATTTGTCACAGCCAAGGATGATCAACTGGAAATTCAACAGTAATTTACTGAAAAATGATTAATTCTGTAGCAGGATTAAAACCTTGATTAAGGAAGTTAAACTTCAAAAAGAGCTATCTTCCACATTTAAATGGGAGTGGTTCAAATTTAATGTTAAAAAAATTGGTATTCAAGAAGGAAAAAGAATGGCTGGGTCTAGAAGAAAAGAACAGATAGATATTATCACTAAATTAACAAATTTATGTGCTTTAAACAAACTAAGTGAGGAAAACAGACTTGAACTACATCAGCTGCAATCACAGCTTGATGACCTTTATACGGAGAAGGCCAAAGGTGCCTTTATCCGCTCTAGAGCAAGATGGATGGAAGATGGCGAAAAAAACTCATCGTACTTCTTTAAGTTAGAAAAAACCAGACAAACCAGGAAGGCTATAAATAAGCTTATTATTGGAGATCATGTAAGTGAAGACAGAGGACTGATTGATGATTATATCTTTACATTTTACAAAAATTTATACTGTTCCAAATACTCTGAATATGATGCTGTTATTTTTCTGAACCCGATTAATGAGTATATCCCAAAAATTGATGAGCATTTCAGTACCATAACAGCAGCAGAAATCACTTTAACAGAGTTGGATAATGCCATATCACAGTTGCCTAGTGGAAAATCTCCGGGATGTGACAGGCTTACAACTGAATTTTATAGACATTTTTGGGATGAAATTAGAGATCTGTTATATGAAGCATTTAAAGAATGTATATGTAACCATACCTTGTCTCCAACAATGAAACACGGTATTATTACACTCATACCAAAGCCGAACAAAGATAGGGATTCATTAGACAATTGGAGACCAATTACACTCCTCTGTGTAGATTATAAACTATTAGCTCAAGAAGGGCATATATATGATAATAGATGAAACACAATCTGCTTTCATAAAAGGGAGACAAATCCATAACCATACTCGCCTGATTTTAGATATCCTAGATTATAATTATTTGATCTTAGATGATAGCCTTATCTTATTTTTAGATTTTTTCAAAGCCTTAGACACATTAGAACATCCCTTCCTATTTAAGGCCTTAGACTTATTCGGATTTGGCCCTAATTTTTGCAGTGTCATTCGGATGTTTTACAGTGACATAAATAGTAGCGTGTCCCTCAGTCAGGGGTCTTCAGAGAGGTTCTCAGTGAATCGAGGAATTCGACAAGGGTGCCCAATCAGCCCTCTTCTGTTTATTTTAGCAGTAGAATTAATGGCAATATATTTTAAAAACTCTGATATTATAGGTATTGAAATACTGGGAAGAAAGAAAATACTAAGTCAGTTTGCCGATGACACAGCTCTGCTACTTAAAAACAAGCATATGGTTCCCAAAGCAACTGGAATGGTAAATACTTTCTCCAAAGCATGTGGCCTATACCTAAATCTTAAAAAATGTGAGCTTTTGGCAATTCACAACTGTGAACTGAGAAGTATAGCTAATATCCCAGTCAAAAATGAAGTCAAATATCTTGGTGGAGTTTTAACCACAAATTGGCAGAATAGGGAGGAACTTAATATAAAAACTCGTATTGAAGACACTAAAAAAATCTTTAAATCACTAGCTTTTACATGATCTGTCGCTTTTGGGCCGAATTCTCCTATCTAAAACTGAAGGTTTATCTAGAATTATATACCCATGCCATTCTCTGTATATCTCACCTAAAATTATTAGATTGTCCAACTCCATCTTTTTTAATTTTATTTGGAAGAACAAAACCCACTATCTTCATAAAACACAACTAATTAAAGACTATGAAAAAGGGGGTTTGAAAGCCACAGAATTTGAATCTTTTATTGCAGCCATTAGAGCTAAATGGCTTAAAGAATGCATTTCCCAGCCCCAATCAATATGGTATCACATTCCCAATAGTTTATTTAATAAAGTTGGAGGGATCAGTTTTTTACTTAAATGTGATTATGAGATTACCAAAATTCCAGTCGAATTATCTAATTTCCACAAACAAGCTTTAAACTTTGGCAAGATGCTATTTTCCCACAATTTTTCACCCCACAATGCACTGTTGTGGAATAATAGGGTTATTACTATAAAGAGGAAATCCCTTTATAATTCTGGCTGGTATAACAAGGATATTAAATGTGTTACTAAAACCCAATGGTCAGTTACTTTCCCTAGAAGAATTTCTGATTAGATAAAATATTCCAGTGTCCAAGAAAGAGTACGAAAAAATATGTAAAGCTATTCCTTTACCCTTACTTCAATTGATTCAAGGCTCTATGCAATATTCCTTGGTAACTCCTGCTCTGCCTGTCTTAAAAGTGGGTGACATTAATCTGTTGGATACAAAATGCAACAACAAAGTTATCAATCTGTTTTTCAAGCAGAAAACCTTTGGAGACTTCAATTCTTGCTATTCAAGGAACGGCTTAGATATCTCACTTAGGAGAAAATCCTTTTCCTTGTATCTTTCATATCCTATTGCTCCCAAAGTTAAAGAAACCCATTTTAAATTAGTCATGGCAATTTACCCTGCGAATGATTTTTTGCCGAAGCGATTTAAGTTTGAAGTGAATCCATGCACTTTCTGTTCAGAAGAGCCAGAAACTATTTAACATTTATTCTTCAACTGTTTCCTTGTTAAACAATTCTGGTCTGTTATTCACAATTGGCTGTCTCTAAAAATAGACAATATTCCTGCTTTTTCTTATCTAAATGTAATATATTTTATGGACAACTTGGATGTTAGTGTTTCTGACATGGTCAGTCTTGTGCTACTTCTATGCAAGTTTCACATTCACACTTGTAAGTGGAATGGTTGTACTCCCTCTTTCTCTTTTTTCTTAATTTTTGCCAATTACTTTAAGTTATATATTATTGATTATTGCAGAGGATAACTTCTCTTCCCCATTTGTGCTTGCTGTTGACTTGTATTCAATTCCCTATTCTTGTATATTTTTATGTTCTCCTTTATCTTGTTTGTATATCAGTCATTGAAAATAAATTTTGATTATAAAAAAAAGATAAGTAAGAAGGTGCGAGGCCACGAATAGCCTTAAAAACAAACAATAAAACCTTAAATTTAATTCTGAATTGGATTGGAAGCCAGTGAAGAGCAAGGAGAATAGGGAAGATATGAGCAAACTTGGGGGTGTTAGATAGCAACTGAGCTGCTGCATTTTGGACTAGTTGTAGTTTTTGAAGCAAAGTCTGGGGAACTCCAACATACAGAGCATTGCAATAATCTAACCGTGAAATAATAAACACATGAATAGCCTTCTCCAGATCTCCATGTGACAAAAAAGGTTTAATCTTAGATAAGAGTCTTAGCTGAAAAAAAAACACGACTTAACCACTGCCCTAATCTGTTTCTCAAAAGTAAAACCACTATCAACCACTATTATACCGAGATTTTTCACCGTGTCAGATAGAGGGAAGACTGAAGTGCAGAGGTTAACAACATCAGGTGACGGATCAGGACTAATAAGGATGTATTCGGTCTTACTCTTATTTAACTGCAGAAAATTTAGCCCAAGCCATTGCCTAATATCCCGAATGCAATTATGAGCATTGGAGTCAGATAGGAGCAGTGGCATATAAATCTGAACATCGTCCGCGTAAAAGTGGAAATGAACATTATGGCTAGATATTATAGCCGCCTATAATAGGAATAAGCAGCACTGATAATGGACAGACAGATGGATAATGTCTCTGTTCAGGCTTGTTAATATTTTCAAATAATTCTTCATTAAACCTGTGCTATTGTTTTTATTCCTCTCAGAAAAACAAGCTTAAACAAACTATTTTCATATTAGCACATTTTAAAGTGGTTATGAGAAAACAGTTGCCTAATCCAGCATACACAGAGCAATATGATCTTTCCTTTAGAGTTGATTTTCTGGCCACATAAAGATTTGAAGTCTGATCTTCCTTTTGATTTGATGAAAACAGCAGTCTGCTTCTGGAAATGAATGCGATGAGAGTGAAGCCCCTAACCAAACAACGAGCTGAAGAAGCTAAACAGCGCTGTATAGCTTAGGGAAACTATAATAGTGATAGCGTTCACCACTGAGAGGGACCTACCTTTGACCTTATATGTAGTCAGTTAATCAATTTTTAAATTAGAAAAAAATGTCAGCAGGTGTGGATTTAAAATATAGCTAGTATAAAGCAGACTTAATTTTGCACTGCCAATAATGTGCTGTAGGAATATGTTAAAATAAAACTAGCAAAAATCCAATAGGTGCAACAGGTAAAAGTCAGTTGAGGCATGCAGGGTACAGAAAGCTTAGCATCACATGTAATAGCTTACTTTCTGTAAATAACCACAGCATGGTATTAAATGGGTGGAGCAGCACTGTGCCTATGCCTGTATTCTCCGTCACTTGTACTAATACTTTTTGTTTGTATGAATCAGCAGCGTGCACTTGATGAAAATTATAGTTTGTGCTGGATTTGTAACAAATACCTCATATTAAAGCTTCAGTTGTAGTAACTCAGTGTGATGACAGAGAAATAAAAGTACATTTTGGCAAAAAGGTTTAGTGAACCTCTGACACATTTTCAGTGCAGTGCCTCCTATTTTTATCCGAGGCTAGCATTCATTAAAATCACTAATGCACAATGTTGCCCCTGTCATACTAATCCCTCTCTGACAGGGATAAAGATGCCAATTTCCTTGTAAAAAGGCCTTCATTACAACATTAGGTTTCCAGCAATGTGGTTGTGGAGTTCCACATGGCTAATAACAGCCGCAGATCTCCTGAGGATGCTGATCTTTTATTCAAGTCAGCCCTTGTGCAGTCCAACAAACTTCATTTATATTGCATGTCCTAGTCAGCAGTATGGAGAGATGAATTAGCATACAGAGTCGTGGACACAGTGATTACAGGCTGACAGGCGACTTACACGCCCCCCTGCAAAGAGCTGAGCATGTCTTCATTTTATTTTTTTCTCCTTCGTTCCTCTGTCCTATTATGGCCCGGAGCAGCTGATACAAGGGTTTCTAATAGAGCAGAACACAGGAGAGATGAGACGAGCTTTAATAATGGATGGATGAGACTGGTGATGAGAAAAAGAGAGGCAGAAAGGAAAAGAAAGCTTTGATTAAAGCAGCTTTGTGGAGTATTTTAACAACAATAAAAGAGCACATAATTTATGTTAAGACATTAGAAGTGTTATTGTGAAAAGACAGTCACCTGTAAGGTTGGCAGCCTCTACTACACTCTACATCCTGGAACACATAAAAGGCTGTTTTATAGCAACAATGAGGAAATGATGCTATTTTCTACTGCAGACAAGCTTCATAGTTTGGAAACAGCAGGTGACACAGGGCTATGCTGCTACCAGCCAGTCCTGTGATACTGCTAAGGCTCAGGGTCAGACCCGATTCCTTGCTCTGCTGTAAGCAACAGGTTCTATATGCTGTGACCTGTAAGTCGTTGCAATAGCCTCAGGTATGGCGTTAATTTCTGTAGACAGAAAATCATTGCTCCACTACCACTTGTTTGTGCTGTGACATTAGTAGGAGTTATTAAGGTAATCCTATACGGATGCAATATCGACACACCGCAATATGCCTGCTATAAGGTAGGCAGTTATATGTCTCCAAAGACCAGAGAAAGGAGCTGCACTGCTGCTGGTATTCTAAAGGATCACTCACAACCAGCAGTCAGATTCCAGTTTCTGGTGGCAGTAAGGTCATAATCAGACAGACAACAAAGTCCTGTGTGACACAACACAATGCAATATCTTTAAGCAGAGCACTGCATGAGCCAGTTTATACTGTACATCCAAGCACACAGTTCTGTTAAATTTTTCTGTGCTGTGAACAGTGGAGGGTGAAATGACTGACATTTCCAGGGACCTATTTTACAAAAGTGATGTGTGTTTTATACAGCTCACAAATGGTAAGAGAGTCACATTTCACTAAAGATTGTCCTGCGTGCATTTTGCATGCTTATGCATGTGTTGCAAAGATGGTCTTTTAATCAGAGAACCATCACAATGAATGTGAGAGAAAACGATACATGAGCTTGTTCCACATTTGGTGTAACTGGCTCCAAAATTGTAAAATTATTCCTAACATTAAAAATCACAGTTCAGCGTTTCAACATCTTAGAAGCCCTCAGACTCATAGAGCTCTTACATGACCCAGCTGTCATGGATCTTATTTCATCATCTCACTGGTACCTGAAGCCACAAGCCTGAACCAGTGCAGCCCCATGCATGTTTTTTTTAAACATAGGTCTGCTTTTGATCTGAACACTTGGTAATCCTCTTGTTCTACAGACAGCAGTTGGGGGTAAGTGCCTTGCTCAAAGGCTCAAGTGGTAATCAGAAAGGGGTAAGGGCTGCCTTTTCACTTTCCCCACTTTCTCCTGGGATCAAACCAAAGACCCACACGCTCACCTCCCTAAACCCCTTCTCCAAACAGTGTTGTTGGCCTCCTGTTCATTTTTGTTATTCTCCATCCCAATTATCTACTCCTGCTTCTGTTAAGAATATTTTACAAATTTTTATTATTTTTACACATTAAAGATTAATGTGGAGAAACAAGAATGAGTTGGGAGAAGAAGAAAGTGTTATGTTTGAGTGTGGTGTGGACCCCAGTTGCAGACACAGACTAGAGGAGAGGAACTGAAGAAAGCAGTTTAAATAAAATTAAATAAAACACAATGCTGGATGGCTGGAAGACAAACAGGCTCCAGGCAGGGAGTGCAGGAGGAACCCAGGGGGGACGAGGAGACGAGGAGGAGATGACCAGGGAGGAACCACGAGACAAGGAGGAGACCACCAGGGAGGAACCACGAGGAGGAGACCAGAGAGGACCAGGAGGGATGAGCAGGAGACCAGAGGACCAGGAGGAGACGAGCAAGAGACCATAGAGGAGGGATGTGTGGCGCTGGCAGAGGGTAGCGCTAGCAGTCTGAGCACCGTTAGCAGTTGACAGAGAAATACGAACAAGAGAGCTAGCAGGTAAACGAACCAGAAAACGCAGAGCTAAAAGACTTGCGTATGTCAGGACAGAAAAACAATAAACAGCGAAAAGTACTGACTGACTGGGCGGAAAGTAAACCGGGCTGCAGAGTTGCAGAAACAAACAAATGGTTCAGAACAGGATCGGAACGTGGTACTCTCGGGGAACATACACATGATGAATCGCGTACTAAGGGTTTGAACCAGCAAAGAGGCGGTGGAAGAACGGGGCGTATATATGTGTAACGGGACCGGGAGACAATGAGCAGCAGGTGATGATGGCTAATTGTGACGGAACAGCGGGGAACAGAACCAGGAGGAAATGAGTAGCAGGTGAATGACATGGTGCCTGATGACGGCGACAGAGTTGTGGGGAGGGAACAAGTAAACAGAAACCGAAATCTGGGAAGCAGAGTGACGCGAAACCGTAACAGAAAGCTTAAGAGTGAGGACAGAAAATGAGAAATTAAGAGATTTGGGAGAGAAGAGGATATTGATAGGAATGTGTAACTGTGTTAGAGTGAGATTTAAGAAAAAGCGTGTGTGTGTGTACAAGACGTAGGGGTTATAATGTATTCAGGACAGGCCTGGCCAACCACTGCTGTCAAAGAGACCTGCCTGGCGAACTGCAATAACTGGAAAATTATTTTGATAGCCTGAAACAATCTTGGATATCACAGAACTTTATTAAAATAATATCAAATCAAATTAGCCTGTATCCCCATAATGAATTAAGTAACAGGTTACACCGATATTAATCTCCTGGCTGGCTTGCAGGCATGACAGCTCCAGCATTTAATCAGGGCTACTGCTCTCACTCTCTCCATCTCTCTTTCCACGGGAGGGACTTTTAACACACACACACATCCAGGAGAAATTCTCGACAAGCCGACAGCCCCATAGCTGTGTGGCAGTTAAGCAAGGAGTGCTTCAAAAGACACCCCCCAATAAGGAGGGTGATTTTGCCCAATTCGCCCCCTCCTTACAACATCACTCGCCCCCAGTGAGGTTATTGAAGAGCAGAGGAATCTATCCTAGATGTGTGTATGTGGGTTTAGGATTTTGGGTGGGGAAGTGCAGTCTCTGGAGAGTTGTGATTAGCAGCTGACCCATGGGGGGAGAAATAAAAACCCTTCCTCATACCTCCCCTCCATTCCCATTTTTATACCAAAAGTAAGTTTAAGGGCACATTCATACAATTATGTTTTTTTTAAATAATTTTTTTATTTAATAGCTATCCTGAGGATATAACTACAAACTGTAGTAGTAGACAGTAAATGTAAGTTAAAGGTGCAGTTGGAAAGACTTCTGTGCAAAAGTCCACCTGTCTGATAAGCCTTTAAGAGAGGAGAGTGTTTAGTGCTGTATTTATTCAAAGTACTTTAGATTGAACATTTGAGTCCAACTTGTTCTCAGGTGTTATGTCACACATAATCAATTATTCATAGTTACTTCCTAGAAAACAGTTTGAATTTACTTCAGGATAATCCAGACAGTCATTAACACATATGTAGCAGAACTAACAACTGTCCTGCCTTTCTACAGTACCTGTCATATCAAATCAAACTGTCTGAGGTCGCTCCTTCGTTCACTCATTCACTAGTTTAGTGTTTACTGAGCAGTAAAGTCCTATTTTAGACCCATAAATCATCATCATTTTGCATCATTACTGGCAAGTGTCATGTCACATCTATCAAAACTGTCAACATTGCATTGTGTAATTGTTTGCAATAAGTAGAGTCCATGCAATGGACATTACTTACTGAAATTTAAAGACCCACTCCACTCAAAAATGTTTTTTCTTATTTTTATACACCATAAATATCATCCCTCCACTATACTGACTGTTGTAGGTGCATAGTTGTTACTAACAGGGTATTTTCACTTTCCTCTGCTGAAGGGTGCTGATATCTCTTTACTCCCAGAAAGTGGCTCTGGCAGACTGGATTTGTGACACCACAAATTTGGTCAGCCAAATTTGGCACATGGGATTTCCTGTGTTTGGGAGAAACCTGAAATTTCTGGTCTCAATAGCCAGAATGAACTTTTCACTACAAGGAAGCAAAAGTTGTATCTGTTGACAGGAGATATGATGAAGTGCACAGTATTTGGATGTGAAGTGTACCCTGGAACTTCTTTACACTAACCATATAATTATTATTTAGTTAACACTATAAGATTGTATGAGACATGTACTACTATTGACCACGTTAGCTATGGTTTGGGTTTCATTATTATGTTTAAATGCTACTAGGTTTCTCTCGCTATTAGTAGTTGAACTAACAACCCAGTCTCCTTGATCTCTGTTGTTAAATTATGTTTTGGACCAGGTGAGACAAGAGATACTGCTATACTGTCAAACTCTCAGCCAGACTATAAATACATTTGCACAATTGACTTATATCTCTTTTATACAGTCATCTGCCGTGCCAACTCACACCGATGGCTCTAACCATCGGGGGCAACTTGGGGGTCCAGTGTCTTGCCCAAGGACACTTCGATACGTGGACAGCAGGCACTGTGATTCCCTCCGGTTGGGAGATGACTACTGATCCACAGTCGACATGCCCCTCTGTCTTACCAGCCCACCTTTTGGTTAAAAGCCATATACTGATCTTTTCAGGAGGCATTCAACAAAGTCATCCACAAAGATCGCTCATTCAGTGGAAGAGAGCAGTTTTAGACTTTAGCCTCATGACTGCTCCACTGAAATACAGTATCTCCATTCTTGGCTGAGGCAGCTAAGCTTAATTACATCCCAAAGACAAGTCAGAGTCTTTATAACTTCAAGCAGAGTCATGCACTTCGTTTCAGGCACTCAACAGGTAACCCACAAAAGTTGTTCAGTGGCTAAAAGTGTACTTATTTTATTTCACAGACACGGTCAGAGTTAAAATTAACAAAACGCAAGTAAGCAACATTTGAATGGAGAAAAACAACAACCCGAAAGCAGAAATAAAACTAAAGGCACTGTTTTTTAAACCAGCATATTTTTTTTATCAAGGCAACACTTAATCATTTTTTAATGTGAATGCCTATAACACCACCTCAGAAAGACATAAGACTTTTAAATCCAGTTGTCTTGAGACTAGAGCCTCTTGAGTGTGGCTCATGAAGTGATGAAAAAGCAGAGGTGCTGTGTCTCTTCTTTCTTCCTTCCACCACCTCTTCTTATTCCATGTCCCCCCTTGTCCTCCACCTCAAACTCCCCTGGCTGATATTGCTGTCACTTCCCTCTTATCTGCCCCCAGCCTGCCTTCTTTCTTCTGCGTCCCCTCCTTGTTGTTGTGTTGCCCGGTGGACTGCACCACACAGCCCACCCCGAGGTGGGAGGGACGTGGGGACACTAAATCTTTTGATGCAGCCGTTTGTGGCGATAACATCTGAACTTGCTGTGCCTTTGCCAGGCAGTGCTGACAGATGTAGTAGGACCCTTCCACAGCTTCCAGCTATTGGATATCTATTACTGTGTGTGTGTGTGTGTGTGTGTGTGTGTGCACAAGCCAAGGTAGCACACAAATATCTTTATGAACAATCTGTCAGCATCAGGTCACACATATGCAGTCATACACATGCAGGTTTATGTCTGTACAAACACACGCATACAAAAGGAAAACAAAGTCATGTCACTCATTTTCATATCGTTTGAACCCATCTTTCCTATTAAGGGTCCCAGCACTTAGAGAAGCAATAGTGAAATATGAAGCTATTTTATCTTTTATCTAGGTACTGTACATTTATTTCTGCATGGCAGGGTGTGTGCATCCTTGAACTTGTGCACTTGGTGCACACACAATCTGAGCTTGGTGCAGATTTCCTTTTTATGGTCTCAAAAAATGACACAGTTGGTTTAGAAATAGAGCTAAGACAGCAATCGACAAAAACGTCACAAAGTGATGCATTTCCTAAGTGTCCCTGCACCCATATGGTGACACGTTTCAAAGACAGCATGAGGCGTGCTGATATCTGGGATGAAATAAACAGCTGCACATTCTGTGGAGCACTTTGAAGAATGACACTGACTTTTGTAATGGAAAAACATTTGATTTAGATACACAAAGCAGGTGGTTTGTAGCTGATTAGCCAGTGCAAACTAAAAAGCTTTTCTTCTAAAAATGAACATTTGTGCATGTGTGTGGCTGACAAACACTTATGTCGGGTCCTTCCCTCTGTGTAACTCCAGTATTACTCATTTAACACTTCCAAACAGACAAAAATATATACAGACACACATGGCCTGTGTTTGTTTGCTGCCCTCCTGTCCATGACAAACTTTATTTTCATGTAGGGTTCAAGAGTGTCAGGCTTGTTCAAATGTGTTACTTGTATTCTATTTCCCTATGCATTTAAAATGTTTTTCTCTTGAAGAAAAAACAGTTTACAGTTAACAAGGTCCTTACTTGAATTTTTGTGTTTCTGAAACTTGATTCTGAAACACAATGAACACCAAGCAAAAACCAAAAAATAACATCACTGCTAACCTAAACTTTCTGGCTGATCTCTGACAACCTGATACCAGTATATTAGACCCAGCATTAGATGCTCATGTATGGTAATAAAATAGTTAATGGTTGATTTTGCTGGTCTGTACTTTAATAATAATTTACTACACTGTTTGTTGAGAAGTCTATGTAATCAGATGTTGTAGGGGAAACCTTGCTGTAAGGCAGTAGCGTTAACTACTGTACCACCATGCCGCCCACGTGTGAAATCCAAAACTAAAAGCTCCAGAGACAGTAGAGACAGCATAGACAGATAGAAAAATCAAGTGAAAAATAAAGAACTTTAATTGTGTTGCTGCTTTAAAATAATATATGAGAGAACTGTACAGAGGGAAGTATCAGTATTTATACTGTACCTATACTAGTATCAAAGTATCCTGTAGTTTCGCTTTCTCTCTCTCTCTCTCTCTCTCTCTCACACACACACACACACACACACAGACACAAACACAAATAAAAAAGAGGGGCCACATCCAAATGATCATCTAGCCCACTTTAAGCATCTCCTGCCCCCGTGCATCACCCAGGTAGCACATGCGAACAATGGGCTAATGAGATTTAAGGATAGGGGCCTGAGCGCCTGCCAAATTACTGCCAGCCAAGAGAGATTCTTCCCCCAGCTCCCTCTCGCTCCCTCTTTGCCTCTACTTCTTCTTTTTTTATTATTTTTTTACACCCACCCATATTTGTCATTCAAACCAGCTTTAATGGAGAAGGATCTATGCATATGTAAGTGACAGAGCTGGAAGCCCATTACCGGCATTCAGTGGAGCACCGTTGAGAGGCCCTCTCCAGGCTTGGATTACTGACCATTAGGGCTTATTTCTGCACTGTCTCCAGGCAATTATCCCCCACCACCACCACCACCACCACACACACACACACACACACACACACACACACACTGTCCCTCACCTCCAACATCCACATCACCCAATCCCTTGGCCAATCACCCCTCCAACCCCTTGATTTAACCATTTCACATCTTGAAGAGTCACTTCTCAGGGAGTCTCTCAGTTTCTTTGTCTTGGTGTTGACTCATGTAAGAGTGTGGTTCAAAGCCCCTCGTCTTCTCCCAGCATGGGGGTGGAATGACGGTGGTGATAATGAAGCTATTGATGATGATGCTGATGATTAGGTCGAGTCAGGATAAAATAGGTCCCAGTGTGTATGCACACACCTGTAATTAATATTGTCACCCAGGCTCTGCTTTCTCTCCGGTGACTTTCTCTAATGAAGTCACGGGAAAAAATAAATAATTTGTGGTGAGGAGTCAAGAAATGGGCAGATTTGCATTTTGACAGTGACAATGTACAATATGTTTTGCTGTGTGTGTGTGTATGTGTCTAGAGAAAAGAAAGAAGTGAAAGAGGGAAATTCACAATTTTGAAGAACATAGACTGAAGGCAAAAATAAACACTGAGGAAAACTGGACAGATCTGAGTAAAGAAGAAGTCCGTCTTTCTTGATTTTAGTGCTGGTTTATTTACAAATATATACAAATACTGTATATGTATAAAAAGGATTACAGAACACAACCCAGGGCTCCCTCCTTCAGACAAGCTGCTGGAGAAGAAAGCAGAAAACGAGATCCCGGAAACACAGAGCCTAATACATTTATCAGTTACACAGATGAAGTCTGTCCAGCAGACTCCATCTCTTATCTAGAGCTCCACAGGCTTGGAGCAGCTGCTTCTTACCTAGTCATAACAAAATGAAGAATTCTGTGTGTGTGTGTGTTGTTGTTATGTGGTGTGTAACTGAAACAATCATTCAGACATAAATCATTCAGACACAAGATTAATATCATTACAATAGTCAAGACGTGAGGTAATGAAGGCATGGATGGCTTTTTCTAAATCGGCATATGATAAAAAAGGCTTCACCTTCATTAAGAGCCTCAAATGATAAAAACTGGTTTTAACCACGGATCTGATCTGCTTATCAAAATTAAAATCACTGTCCAAAATGACTCCAAGGTTCCTCACAGTGCCAGTGCATGCAGGTGCTAGGGCACCTAAACTAGGTACCACAGCAGCGGAGTCGAGGCTGAACACAATGTATTCTGTCTTGTACTCATTTAAGTGCAGAAAATTCTGCGATAGCCAGAGTTTTATGTCACGTATCCAATTTTGCAGCAGGATAAGTGCGCCGCTGTCGCCCAGTGTCAGTGGCACATAAATCTGAATGTCATCGGCATAAAAATGAAAATGAACATTGTGCCTTGATATGACCGAACCAAGTGGAGACATATACAAAGAAAATAGTAGTGGGGCCAAAATCGAGCCTTGGGGAACGCCGAAGGTGAGAGGAGCTATGGTGGAGGAGAAATTGCCAATCATCACAGAAAAAGTCCTATTTGTCAGGTAAGAAGTGAACCATTTTAGAACTGTGCCTCTAAAGCCAATCCGGTGTTCCAGCAGGGAGAGCAAAACTGCATGGTCGACTGTGTCAAAGGCTGCCGATAAATCTAAAAGAGCAAGAACAACGGGCTGCTTGGCATCTAGGGCCATAGTGATGTCATTATGGACCTTCAATAGAGCCGATTCAGTGCTATGACGAGTCTTAAAGCCTGAATGAAATTTATCGACTGCATCCAGCCGATCCAGCTGGGACTGCAACTGGCTCAGAACTATTTTTTCCATAACCTTAGATAGAAAAGGCAACAGAGAAATTGGCGAAAGATGGCTGAGAAGGATCCAGGTTCGGCTCCTTCAGGAGTGGTCTCACTATAGCATGCTTAAGGGCAGTGGGGACCGTGCCCAGCCTTAAGCAGCAATTTAAAAACCTTAAGCAGTAATTTAAAAACCAGACCAGCGACGGGCCCACAGCGTCAGTTACCTCCTTCATTATCCTGGCTGGGACAGGATCCATGGGGGAGGAAGCAGGCTTTAATTGCACCACCTATTTTTTAAGTTGAGGCAGAGAGATTAAAATGAAGGTTTCCATAGTGTAAAGTACAGGAGAAACCAGTGATACAGAAAATGGGAACTTAGGAATACTTTGTTTGATATAGACTTTGTCAGTGAAATACTTTTGAAACTTATTACAGGTTTGGACTTCTGGGCATATAGGAGGGTTAAGAACTTCTGCTGAGTAAAAATCAGATGCCATAAAAGCAGCAGCAAGGTCGGGGGCCGTTAAGGGAGTAATAATCCTGCAATGTTGACGTAGGGCCATGGATCTGGGAGGACTCGATGGCTTTAAAATGCACAAGGAAGTGGTCTGAGACGGCCGAGTTTAATACATCCCCTATGCATACAGACAGACCTCGGGAGATGACGAGGGCCAGTGTGCCCCCACGTTGATGAGTGGGGCATAATACTGCCTGGGTAAGATCAAATGAGTCCAACAGTGAGTTAAAATCCTTTGCCAGCTGGTCAGTGGGGGAGTTGACGTGAATATTAAAATCTCCACAGATCAGCAAACTGTCCGATTGCCGAATAAGCTCTGCTAGAAATTCGCCAAAGTCATTTATGAAGTTCTTGGATTTAGGAGGACAGTATATAACTGCGGGGTGTTAAAAAACAAGTAGTCAGCTGGAAGGAGCTCAGAGAAAACACTATCATCTCCTTGTTTCAGCCAGGTTTCAGTGATGATAAACATGTCTAGATTGTATGTGGAGATAAAGTCATTAAGAATAAAAGTTTTATTGTTGAGTGATCTTGCATTGAACAAAGCAAAATGAAGTGGGCTTAGCTTATCCTGACAGCGGCCTGCACGAGCCACTGGGCGAAGATTTGGTTGAGAACAACGCCGGTCAGAGCGTCTCACAAGCCGGCAGAATGGGCGAGGAGGGTCGGAGTTTATACCGACCGGTCGGAGAAAGTAATAGTTATAGCTCAGAGACCAGCTGGAGTCACAATTTCCATACTCAACAGTATGCCCAGTCCACATGGATGAATTCAGGTAGGTTTTTAACCTAACATGAAGGCCCGCTCCCCTGCCGCATCGCCTCTGGCGAGACTTGCTCGGGAAAGGGCCAGCAGAGCGACGAAGGAAAAGCGGTATGGACGCCAGCAGGGGTGGTGGGAGCTTCAACTGATAGCCTTGATGGACATTAGGCTGACTAAACATAGAATTACGAATTTCTAAGAGAGTTCGATGATCATATACCAGCGAAGAAAAGGCTGAGGCAGCATCACATATAACGAAACAAAACAACCATAAGAGGAACAAGCGGCTGGCCAGATACAGCGGCGCCATCTTGCCCAGTGTTTAGAATAGCCAAACATTAAAGCCAAATCATCATTAAATCATTAAAGTCTAATAGTTATCTGACTGATTTATTAATTTCTAACACTAGTCAAGATCCTGTTAGAAATTAATAAATCAGTCAGATAATTATTAGACAATGTCTTAGACTTTAGTGTATTAGTAATACAATTTAGTAAGATTCAAAGTCTGCTCTAGTCTGCTCTGTTTCAAGGTTAGCAGTAAGCCATGACACCAATTGTTTTCTTGTATTAATCTTGTGTTAGATTTATGTCTGAATGATTGTTTTAGTTATGCACCACGTAACAACATCCACACACATCGAGCTACCTCATTTTGTTATGACTAGGTAATATGCAGCTGCTCCAAGCCTGTG